>NC_134524.1:8331285-8636035 GCF_027942865.1 Odontesthes bonariensis
GGCTTTCCTAGACCTGTGTTTTATATTGTTTTATGAAGCTCTGGACCAACAGCATTTCTGTTGTGCAGAAGGTAAAACAGGGAGGTTTTTGAAGCTCCACTCATGCATGTTTAGCCTGGGAAAAGTCATGCATAAATCTGTTAAAAGTGGAGGAGGACCGGGTACATTCTGCTACAGGAAATCAAACTCAAGCTCTAAGGGTTGTAGATTTGAGAAATATGAGAAAATTATATATTTTATCCTTAAGCAGTTCTTCCCCGTCTTTAAATGTTGTGTTTGTCACTGCTGTTCATTCCTTTTCTGTGTAAAACTACAGTCCAGGATTTACCTGCTGGAATTTTACATTAGATAATTCATCTTTATGTGCAAAGCATTAGTTACACAAATCAGAAATTTAATAGTAAATCTGTACAGATTTGTAAAATGTGCATTAATCTTAACTTAGACTGTGTCCTGCATGTTCCTGACGCTGACGGATCATTAACCAAATGAGGATTTGTTTACGTGAGGAAGACCTCATTCTGTTCCTGCAGAACATTGACATCAGACTATCTTATTAAACAGAAACATTTTAAACCATAAACATCTCGAGTCTCAGTCAGGTTTCAGGTAGCACAGTCATCATCCAAATTAAAAACCCTGTGTGTTCAGTTTCAGGTGTACGAGCCAGTGATTGTCCCTTTATACATATAGATAAGAAACAACTTCCATCATGTCTTATGTCCCACTTTGCTCACCTCTCTGGATTTTTGATCTCCTCTGTGACAAAGTTGAGCGTGTCCCATCCGGAGTAGGAGAACAGAGCCGAGTACAGAGCCAGAGCGAGGTCTCCTGGATCCTGAGAGGAGCCAGCGAACATGCTCTCAAAGTTCTGAGTGTAACCTGGAAAAACAGAAACTATCAATGACACCGAGAAGCTCACTGAATCCATGGTGCTTTAACCCTGTTAGATGTCATGTGCAGAAGTCTACTCATCATCTAAGCTTTGGCAGGAAGGTGAGTTAGTGACTGGCTTTGTACCTTGTCCGATCTTCACCAGGCCAGTGATGATGACGGCGATCAGGGCGATGACTTTGGCGTAGGTGAAGAAGTCCTGGACCCTCGTGCCCCACTTCACATAGGCACAGTTAACGAAGGTCAGCAAACCTGTGGGCGAGCCACCAGTTACGCACGTTCGGTGTCACTCACAGAAACAATTCGGTCAACGGCTCCAGTGGAGACATTTGCTCTGTAAACTCAGCGCGGCAGCATGTTTCCGTGTGGCTGATTTGAGGAAACGCTGCTGCTGACTCAAGCGGACCGGCCGGACTGTTGTTTGTCCGAGGAGGAAACAGCTGAGAGCAGCACATAGAGGGCCGACACACACACACACACACACACACACACACACACACACATACACACACACACACACACACACACACACACTGCAACATGCACAAAGACACGCAGGTACAGTCGTGGAAGCGAGACGAGCTTTAAAACCTCAGAAACCGCCACCGACCTGATACATTTCAGTTCAAAGTTTCAGCGCTTTGCTCTTACTGATCCCTAAACGTCTGATAAGATATAGAGGTCCAGGCCGCTATTTTTCTGACGTGTTGTTCTCCTTCACCTTGAACAGGGTCGCTGTTCCTGGAGAACATGTTGTGCTTTTCCCTGCAACTTTATCTTTCTCTGGTGTCTTATCAGCACAAGACCTCTCCTTGTTAGGTTCATAAACACTGTTGTTCAGGTGCAACACTGAGTTTCAGTAAAAAAAAGAAAAAGATGTCTGATTTTTATCAAACCTCCCTCTTTGAGAGGAGTGTTTCTCTCGTTGTGCAACCTTTTCCTGACGCCACACGTCTTACGGATGCTGATGAATTAATCCACCTGAGAACGAGCTGACAGGAAATATTTTATCTACATGTGCGTCAACGGTTCATCCACATTGGTTGGATGTTTACATCACGGCTCTCTTCCTAGTATTGACCACTGAGGACGCTTCCAGACGAATTATTCGCAACACTATCCACTGCTTTTACAGCCCAAGGATCATAACAAGGTCTGAGCCCGACAGGACGTCCGGTCAAACATAACAGAACACAACACCTCAGGAGGAGGCAACCGGCGACGGCTGGTGGAGAGGGGAGGCTTTGCCACACAGAAGTAGGGCCGCAGTGTGTTTACAATGAAAGCTTAGGACGGTGGGAGGTGGGAGATCAAGTTTAAGAGGCTGGCTGACTGGTAGTGGAGGTCAAATATAGACCACAGGTGAGACGGAATGGAGATTTTTTTTTAAAGCAATTTCTTCAGCACGTTTGTACAGCCCCGTTTTTCTCAAAAACACAGAATGAAAAGCTTTCGTGTCATTCTAACCAGTGAAAAATAGGACAAAAGCAACATATCAGACAATAAAAATGACCACAATTAATTCCACCTGCTCAAACCTGAGACAACACGAGCGTCAAAAGATGATTCCTTCTGAAAATACTGTCAACATGTTGTGCTTTTGATTAAAAATGCTTCAGTTTTGGCTGAGAAATTAAATGTTCAAGTCTTTGATGGTAAAAAGAGAATCCAAGAGAGGCTTTTAGAAGAAAAAGCAGGAGGAGGTTCGTCACCAATGAGCACATAGATAACAAATTGATATCATATCACATTTTTTAAGAATCAGGAGAGATTTCTGTCTGCGGGGTCAAGGCTGAAGCCAGCACTCAGTGTTCAATGCAATGAAAACAGACACCATTCGGTCGTGGAAATCACTGCATGGGCTCAGGATCGCGTTCCTCCCCTCCGCTCTACAGTCTTTATGTTGTCTTTGACAGGAAATGCGCGCCAGTCTTTTACTCAAACAGTGTGATCCAAACTGTGTTTTAACCTTGACTGAAATGGGCCAACGCGACATTGAAGCAGGTCGTCTCCTAATCTCAATTTCTCTTGTTTTATTTTGATTTTTGTATCAATGAGGCCATCTGTGACAGGAAGTTTTAGCTTGGTTTACTTTTATGGTTGACTCCTGTGCTGAGCTGTCAGAGTGTTTTAGCCTCTCAGCTCAGAGTCTTCCTGCAGTGAGGACTTTACCTCACAGCTATCAGCTGAGCTGAGCGCTGCTTATCAGTGCATGGCACAACTGAGAGTGTGCTTTTATTCATAATGTTAGGCCGCACATTCCTTTCAAGCAGGCGGGTGGATGAATGAGTCTTACTGATAGTAAACGATAGAAACGAGAACAATATAATCACATTACATGGTGAATGTCAGGGTTTATCTGGGGTTCATCACTGCAGTAAGCTCTGCGTTTGGCCTGTTGTCTCGGTGTCCGGTTTCCTAAGTGTTGGTATTTCTTTGCTTCTCAACTTGGTTGCCTTTGTGAGCGGTTAGTTTAATTAATGCACTTTGTCAGCTCTATGTGCTCCTGTTTTTTGTACCGGTTACTTTAGCAATCCAGAGAATTTACCCCCTGTGTGTGTGTGTGTGTGTGTTTGTGTTTCTTGCTGTTCCCCGATCAGAAAAAGCTGTGACATCCCGTGTGAAGAGTATTTCTAAATCACTGCGCTCAGATTGAGCAAAACGACCTTTTTCCCCTTTACTCGTCCTAACTGAGATTTTAAGGGTGGCTCAGTTCCTCTTTCAACTCGTGTTTCAGCAAGATTTTCTGCAGCAGAACAGCTGACAGCAGCCATATCGTCACCATTTTTCACTTCTCCAGTCTCAAAAGCTCACATGCTGCGTCTCAGAAATGAAACAAGAAGACTCTTAGAACTGTTTTTTAAAAAAGAATCATTATAAAATAATTGTTCACAAAAAAAAAGAATCATTATAAAACACACTCTAAACGTTTACTTACATATACAAGCAGCAGCCAGCAGCCTGTTGGCCACGTATGGAGCGATACAGGTGGGAAAGATGGGCTGCACCATGTAGTTGGAGAACGTGATGGCTATGACAGCCTGGCTGGTCGGCTCGATGATCAGCAGGGACGTCCACAGGCGAATGAAGGCCAGGAAGGGCCCGAAGGCCTCCAGGATGTAGGCGTAGGAGGCTCCAGATTTGGTAATGGTGGTCCCCAGCTCGGCGTAGCACAGGGCCCCGAACACGGAGAAGATCCCACCGATGGTCCACACCACCAGAGAGAGGCCATAGGAGGCGCTGTGGATGAGGACGCCCTTGGGTGAGACGAAGATTCCCGAGCCGATCATGTTCCCCACGATCAGGCACACCCCGTTAAGGAGGGAGATCTCCTTCTTCAGCTTCATGGACTCCTGCGCAGACGGTGGTCCCCCATTACTGTCCTGAGCTGGGCTGTCGGACGCCATTGTTCAAGTTCTGACTCTTTATTCGTTGATTACAAAACAGTTTCCAGAGCAGAGTTTCTGTCACAAATGAAGACTGTTTTTTGCCTTGACGTCGGGCTGAAGATGGAACTTTTTCCTCCGTTTATCTGTGTTTATCTCCCGCCATCTGTGAAGGCAACACACAAGGTCATGTCAGGGACGCTGTTGCCGTGGACACTGATTTCCTCCTCACACACACGCCTAACAAATACTTGTGTTTTTTTCAGCCCTGCTCATAGCTGGTCAAACAAAAACATATTTACATGCCGCAGGCGTCAACCGGGGGGAACAAACATGCAAAATAACATATTACAACACTTGTGTGGACACTGTTGGGTTTGAAAGCATGTTTTGGGGATTGCAGAGCCATTAGGCCGCACAGCAAATGGCCTTTTAAGGTTGAGTGTATTTACAGAGAGACGGGGAGAGGAGCAAACATGCCTGAAAACACCGGCTCCTCATTAGTAACCACAAGCGGAGGAAGAAAACCTGACTCAGACACACATTTTGCCTCAGTCGCCCACATCGCCACCTACACACGCGCACAGTTTGGGAGTCAGCACAGTGTCTGATCACATGTTTGCCAAAGTTCATTATCCTCAGCATGTTCATTCAGCTTTCTGCTTATGTCCCGGCAGTGAGTTCAAATTAAAAGGCCCACACTGCTTAATTTCCCTAAAATCGATTCACTGAGGATGAAGTTTTGTTTCGGAAAAAAAACAGCGTGTTACTCTGACACCATATCCGTATATTCATATTCTTTGTTTACTTTTTTAGCCAGGTATATGCCAGTTCTAACCTTGATGTACTATGTTTGACAGAAACAAAGATAAATCAATCAAAAGAGTGAGGACAATGAAAATGGTGCTCAGACACGTGGAATGACAGCATGGAAACACATTTAGTCAGAGGGAATAATGACGTAAAAACTGACCCAAAGACAGTAAACACAAGACTCTAAGTAAAGAGCTCATTTGTCAAGATACTTGGGAGACGTCAGGATCATTAAACCTGGTGACAGAACCTGATACGAGCATGCACCGAGACACATTCTTTACTCTAGATTTGAGCAGAAATTGAGTAATATCAAAGACAATTGTAAAAGTGAGGCTTGTGAGGAGAAAGTAAAAGGCGGAGAGGTTCTGATACCTTGAGTCAGATCAGCAGCACGTGCCTTCATGAAGGAGTCTCTGCAAAGAAGAGGGACAGTAGACCGAATGATCGTGTGCCAAAGACATAAGGGGGGAGGCTCTTACAGAAAGGCAGTGCAAGGTTCAAATGCTGCTGATAAGAATTTCTTGAGTTACGAAAAAGTTAAGTTGTGGATGCAAACAAAATCTTCTGCACTCATCTCTACAACATTAGTGAAACCATTTCAGCGTGTTTTCTTTTCTCATGCGGCAGCTGAAAATCTGAAAGGTGACATGGATGTCATCACCTGGGTGTCCCATATCCAACCAATCTGCACCACTCCAAGGGAACTTTTCCTGATTCCTTCCATTTAAAATTACACAAAATCTCTCCTTTGATCTGAGTCATACCAACCAGCCAACCAGGAACACATGCAATATCATTCCAAGTTAATAAATGATTAGATAAATTGAGTCTGGGTTGTAAACCAGTGTCCTATCAGTGGTGTCCAAGCAGTGATGCAGGAGAGTACAAGCAGCTGGTACAGGAAAAAACTCACCTTCCCCAGATGTCGCTCAGCTCAGTTCTGCTCCTCTTGGATTGTTTAAAATAAACTGCAGCAGCCAGAAAACTGATCACAAAACATGTATAATTCCAGATTTTTATTCTTCACCTTACGGCAGCTTGATGTCTCATTGTTCTTCCTATCTGTTACAGTCGATAACAAGCCCCCCTCCTGCGTGTTTCCTCGACTTTGCTTCGTGCTCCACCTCTGCTCCTCATCTGTTGCACTTGTGGCTTTTATGGACTTCTGGTTTGGAACGTTTTTACTGCCAAGGAAACGAGTCAGAGGGAAGGAGGGCATTGTGTTGTATTAAATACTCTTGAGTGAGTTTCGGTCCAGAATGAAAAGGATGTAATTAAATCATCGCGCTCATCAAAGAGGTATTATCTTTGTGAAAGGAATTGGGCTGTTGAAGGCGACTTTTCTGGCAAAGGTTACGGTGAAATAAGCGCAGTACAGCGTCGTGTTTGGGTGTATCATCATGCAAATACAGCTGGAGTCCGATAATGCGATTATAATGGAAAACACAATGGACGAAACCAAAATAAAGCATCTGAGAGGAAATCTACTTATGCTTATTTTTACAGTATCAAATAATATCACGTTCATATAATGTAAATCATGACATTTTACTCAGTATTTCCTGGTTTACTGTTTTGGGACTATGGCTCCCTCTTGTGGATTTGAAATAAACTGCAGAATAAGAACGAGTTTAAAGCGATCTCAACATGCCATTTTTAATATTTTAGCGTGTCATGTAACATGAATGCACAGATTTTGATATATTCGTTTTTTTATTTGGGTTATAATTTAATCGACTATATACCCAAATGGATAAACTTAAATTGAAAGGAGTTGGGTTGATTGAATTGGATTTTTGTTGTTTGTTTACTTTTAGTGGCTTGTCCTGTGGATTGGCGCTATATAAAATACTTTACCAAGTAATTAAACAATTTTCATTTATATTTAGAGATCAGACATGAATTTTGGATGAAGCCAGGCTAAAAATATTTGTTTTCTACAGCTGGCATCTTTTTGATCAGAGATAAAAATGTCTTGCCTTCTCTTTTAGCATTTAACAGATAGATAGAACAGATTTAACAACCTTTTATAGATTTAGATTTTACATTTTATTAAAGCCACTGTTTACAGGAACAAATCTTATCAAGTGTTACCACCATGAAACTTTTTTTAAGGCTTTTTCTGAAACAATTGTCCGAAATGGTACAATATCAATTCACCCTGTTTTTATAAATCCTGTGAAATATATAATGATAGCAACTAACACACAACACTTCCCCCGCGACCCTAAATTGGATTAAGTGGGCATAGAAAGTGGGTGGATGGATGCACACAACACTTCTTTATCTGTAACTGATCTAAGGGTGTGCTCATGTCACGCTTGAATGGCAGCTTCAGTTACTGTGATTAAATAAATTAATGATCAATGAGAAGTAAGCAGCCTCTTTGTCCTCCTGCTGGGTGTTGATTCATCATTGATGGGGAGCTAAAAGTGCATAAACAGTGCCCTTTATCTGCTTTAAAAACTTTTTACTGAACATGATTGATGTCCTCAGAGAGATGATTAACGGCACTTGATCAGCCGGAAAAGTTAAACACAATCAAAATGTGGTGAAACGCCACCATCATCGCACACACCTGTGGGTTTTTATATTCATCTTATCTCCTGAATTCTTTGAGATGCTGAGAACTGCTAAAATGACTTTTCTCGCGCTTTGTTTTTTTTTGATTGAGACACGTCTCTTGTCACTCATGAACGCATGTGGACAAACTTCTCACACATGGCTCCTTTCACTCCTTTTGTCCTGCTCTCTGCCCCTGGCCATTCTTCTCCGTGGTTACCAGTCGTCATGGTTTCTGGAGCCCCTGTAGGGGTAAAAAACTGGGGGGGATTAAAGGCAGCCATTTTGGGGACAGCTGGGCCAGGTTGGTCCCTGTTGCCCCCTGTCCCGCTTCCAGTCACTCTGGGGGGAAGAGGGGCATTATTGTGTGAGGATTAGAGCTTCCTGTGTGTCAGCTCATTACATGGGGTGGGAAGGGGGGGGGAGTATAGGGGTGAGGGGGTGATGGGGTGAGGAGAGAGTGAGGGAGAGAAATGAAAGAGAAAATGAAAGAGACTGCGTATGAAAGAGAGAATGACACAGAGAGAGGGGAGGGAAAGGAGGGAGGAGGCAGCCTCTACAGCTGCACCCTCAATCACACTCATACAGGCTCTGATTATCCTTTTCACACACACATACACAGTGCCGGGGAGCTGAAACATATTAAAAGACACCGAGCGCATAAAAGACAGAATTAGGAGACAGCCAGCCCAGCGCCTCAGACAAAGGCCCCCCCCACCCCCCACCACCACCCCCCACCACCACCACTACCACCACCAAACCAGACACAGAGAGAACTGGAACAAACAAGAGAAAACTGACCAACAGTGTGCATACAGGCGCCCACAGAATAAGAGTCATGCAACCAGAATGCTTAAACAGATAAATTAATTCACAGAGACGCTGTCTTAACCCGGAGAAGAAGAAAAAAAAACACAGAAGGGCAACAAACAGGTCTCCTCTTCACATGGCCATTGTTTTATTTATTTTATACATCACATGGGAAGCGTGGGAACACATTCTGTCATTGCTACAACGAAAAAAAAAAAAAAAAAAAAAAAGGGGGGGAGGTTACAAAGAGAAGGCAAAGCATACAAATACTAAACTGAGCAAAGCAGGAATGCAGCGAGTGCACACAATTTGTGTAGGAGCAGGGCACTCTCAAGTGCTTTGAGAGAGCAGGGCTGGGGTTGTTGGTGGGGGGGGGGGGCTTTAACGGACGGGGCTCATTCTTGCTGCAGGTTAAACGGCACAGATAGCACCGACAAGAATGAGGAAGACATTCACAATCATCAACACAAATAACGCCACGTGCTGGTGGAAAGGTTCACAGCTGTCAGTAAGGGACTGCTCACAAGAGTCCTCGTAATCTAAAACAACCATTATTATTATTATTATTATTATCAACGGCATCATGGGCGTGATCATTACTTGGGTGGATCTGTTTCAGTAGATGTTTCAGCAGCATGGGACACAGTTCGGCTCTCAGTGCAACTCAGCACGTCAGAGACATGCATTCAGCAGCATCTCATTTGAAAACAAAGACAGTAACAATAAAAAAAAAAGGCATGAAATGTAACCGCAGGTCATATGTACACACATCGGCCGGTAGGAACATGGCCCGTTTTGGTATGGAGTTAATTTTGTAAAATTCTGGACTTTTTTCTCTTCAAACAACAACATCAGCTTGCACTGGTTGCTCGATATCATACAGTATGTGCTGAAACAGGCGTCAGCAGAAAAGAACAAGCAGTTCTCACCATGACAATGCTGTAAAGTGTGTAAGATAAGGCCTCACTGTGGTCTTTGAAATACAAAAATAGGCAGCAGAAATACTACATTCACAAACTTCCCGTAAAGGTACTACGATATAAACTAGATCTACCTGCTTAATACAAAACTGAACTATGAAATCGAGTTAAAGACTCTACGAAACAACTCTCATGCTATCAAAAAAATACATTCCCTTGTCAGGATCCTTTGAAAAAGCAACTACTTTCTACGCAGTGGCATCTGTAGTCTCAGCTGCCACATCAGAGCCAACACTGACCGGAAGAGGATTGGAGCTGTCACCTTTCTCCGGGGCCAGTCCCTGCTTTTCATCCTGCTGTCTGGAGTTCTTACTGGTCGAATGTGAACCAGGGTCTTCTGCAAAGTCATTTTCATTGGTTTGAGCCTTGCAGGGGATGTTGGTCAACACTCCAGGGTGAGTTTTCATATGGCCCTGTTAATGGGACACAACACAAGAGCCAATTACACACAAGTCTGAAAGCATGAAGTTTAAGAAAACTCAACATGATTAATGCACTTCCATGTTAAAACCTCAAACTCTCACCTTAAGTCCGCTTCGGCTGGCATACGCCTTTCCACAGTGGGAACAGCTGTAAGGTTTGTCTGGCCGAGGAGGCTGAGTGTGTGGTGCAGCTGAAGGTGCAGCGACGGGGGGCTCGTGGTCCTCAGATGGTTTTTCTGGCACACCTTCCTTCGTTGGAGTAACCTTCTCCAGCTCTGGGTCAGAAACAGCCACAGACTCTCTGGATGGGATGTTTTCACTCTTCCCTTTACTGTGGGTGGCGTCTCTCTCCCGTAAGTCGTGCGGCCCGCTGCTCCCAGCCTCCTCTGCTGCTGCCACGGCTCTGGGGCTGGCGGGAGGGGTGAGTGCAGGTACAGGATGTTCAGCTGGGGGAGTCGAGCTACTGATGGGACTCATTTTGAACTCGTTAGTGGGGCTCGTTTCATCGGTGTTTGGAATAAAGTTTTCTGCACCGGGCTTTGAAACACAGAGAGAAAGAGGGGTGTCGTCAGTCTCTGAATCTCCATTTCTTACGACCGGGAGAGAGCTTGCTAACGGTGCTTTGAAGGGGCTTGTGCTGCCTGCTTCAGCGAGGGTTTCCTCCTCTGAGTATACCGAGCTGTTCACGGGGCTTTCACCAGCTGGGGTGATGTCTCCCAGACGCATGGAGCTCTCTGCTCCCGCTGGGGGGGGATTACAGGTCAGGGAAGGACTCACGCTGGGTGTCGACACCCCGGACTCTTCGATTTTCACAAAATCTGCATCGTTAGCAGCGGGTTGCTTAAAAGTGGACCCTGAGTTGAGAGCACCCACTGGAGATTTGGGGCCCGTTGTTAAGGCCAGAGGAAGGAGTTGTGCTTTCGACAAGGAGTTTTCAGACTCGACATCTTCAAATACTGCGCTTTCTTTTTCCGGAACATCTTCGGGCGGCATCTCCTCATCGGGTGGTATCTGCCCTCCGAGGTGCAAGCGAATGTGGTGCTGAAGGACCAAAGCATTAGTGAACTTGCGTGGGCAGAGTGGGCAGGAGTTCAGGGCACGGGAATTGGGCGGTCTTGCGCGATGAGTGGCCAGGTGGGCCCTGAGGCTGCCCTTTGTGGAGAAGGAACGGCCGCAAAGCTTACAAGGGAAGGGACGCTCGCCCAGATGTGTGGCCTGGTGCAAACGCAGAGCTCTGGGGCAGCTGAGGACTCGATAACACACTCCGCACTGATTAGCAGCCTGGGCAGTGGGGAGAGATGGGGCGGTCGTGGTAGTTGTAGTTCCTGAACCTGAGACTCCATGGCTGGTTACACAAGGGCTTAGTCCAAGAGCGGCCAACATTTCCCTGCGATACGCGCTGGAGGTGGTGGATAGGTCGTGGGCATCTCCGTTGGCCTCAGAGACGGAGGGAGAAGAGGCAGAAAAGGAAGAGGAGGCACCCCCTTGTGGCTGCTTTTCCAGCTTTTGCACCAGCCGCTGCAACTTGGACGTGTCCGAGGTCTGGGTGGAGGTGGTGGGAGATGACGAGGAGGGAGAGGAGGTGGACGGTTTGGGGAAAGGTGGGAACGGGAAGGGGAGCTGATGAGGGGAAGCGAGGTGGGAAGTGGATGGGTGGCTCGGGGGCCTGAGAAGTGCAAGGTGGTGAGGCGAGGCGCCGCCGGGAAAGAGGATCTTGGGAAGATGGGCCAGCTGGGAGTATGGGGAGGTTGCATGGAGCGCAGAGTGAGGGGGGGTGTTTTCATCAAACCGCTGCTGCTTCGCGCCTTTAAACTGACTGGACGAGGAAGACTGTGACGACGAAGGCAGGCCGGTGCTGGACACGCTGGCGGCGGCTGCGGCCGAGGCTCTGTTCAGCTGCAGCAGCGAATGGGCCGTGGACAAAAGCGCCATGTCCACCGAGGGGGGCAGAGGCAGGGAGGTGGGCGAGGGCCGAGCAGACGCACCGGACAGCAACCCCAAAGCCATGCTCTCCGTCATCCCAGGAACGCTTCCTTTCACTCCATTATACGCCTCGTCATCGTCGGCCCTCCGTTTTCTCCTTCTCTGGATGGCGCTCGGAGCAGTCTGCGTCTGCTCCGACAGCGCGGGGGGGAGCAGGGACAGGGACAGCTCGGGGTTCTGCTCTCTGTGTCGCAGGAAGTGAGCCTTGAGGTTCCCCCTGGTTGTAAAACGGCTCAAGCACACGGGACACTGGTAGGGCCTTTCACCTGTGTGCGACCTCAGGTGAATCTGGAGTGAAGAATCGCTGCTCAGTACTTTTCCACAGAAGCGGCAGACATGCTGGGGGCGTCCGGAGGCGAGAGAGGAGGCCGACTGGAGGTCCTGTGGATGGCTGGTTGTAGCGAGGGGAGAAGTTGGGAAGCTGATGCCGTTACTGTGACCGAACGAGGAAGTGTTGGATGATTTCTCGTGGAGGTAGCGGGGCGGCAGGCCCAGGGAGAGGGACAGGGGGTGCAGGGAGGCAACAGAGGAGCTTAGAGTGGATGAAAGAGCTGAAGAGGAGGAGGTTGATAACGAGGTGGAGTTAGAGGAGGACGCAGCTCTGCTGCCGTTAACATGTGACATGCTTGATTTGGAGATGGCCGGTTGGGGGAAGAGAGACGATGGAAGTCCAGTCAAAAGTGACGAGGCTGTGGTTACTGCCGTTGCTGTGGCAGGATGTGTTGGTGATGACAGTGGTGCTCCTGTGGGCTTCTGGTTGCTGTTCGCACCACTACTCTGTGCGTTAATATCTTGACAAAAGAAAGCCCCTCCAAGCCTGAGGACGTGCCGACATATCTCTTCTGTTATTTGCATCTGGTGGATCTGCCGCTGCTGCAGGACCCTCAGCTCCTCCAAGAGCACCGCCAGGGTTGGAGGCACCTGAATCTGTCCCTGGTCCCCGGGTGAGGTGGAGGCCTGCTGCTGACCAGGACTGGAGCTGTCTCGGTTGGGTTGCTGAGAAGAGGAAGAGGAGGTAGAAGAGGAAGAGGAGGTGGTGGTGGTGGTGGCAGAGCTGCCCATCGGCGGGGAGGTCATGGTGGAGTGGGAGTTTCCTTGGTGGGGCAGGCTGTGGGAACCAGAGGTTTGACCCAGAGGAGGAGGCGAGTGAGTCTGCGAAGACAGCGATGGGTGTGGAAAGTCTGGGGAGAGGGAAGAGTGGGTGTTGGGGAGGGATGTGGTGAAGGGGGCGATGTGGCTGGGCCAGTGGGGAGGAGGTGAGCTCTCACTGGGCAAGGAGGGCGCGTGGAGCCCTCCAGGGGATGGGCGAGGGGCCAGAGGCGGCTGGCAGTCTTGCAGAGAGGTGGGAGACGAAGAAGAGGACCCCGATGAGGTCACGTCTGAGCCCAGAGATAAGGATGGAGACTTTAAGCTCAGCTGGTCTTCTGAGGAATGACAGGAAGAGAAGAATACTTGTTTATCTGCTGGAACATCATTACGCAATACTCTTAACTCCAGTATACACCCGCCATGTCAACGTCGAGTCCTGAAAATGTATGAAAATGTTCTTCTTTGGTAAAGAGGACTGTTTATCTCACTGACTCCAGTTATTGTTTACAAATTCAGTTTGTGCATACCAAAAGATACAATTACAGCTTCAAAAAGAAGCGACTGCAAGGAAACGGCCTTGAACAAGCAAATAAACAAATGGAAGAAACTCGGCACTTTCAGACTCTTTGTAATGTCTTGTCTCAATCGGTGCTCTCTGGAGCAAAACTCCTCAAACATCTTGCGCACACACACACAAAAAAAAAAAGCTTACAGACCACCTTGCTGCTATGGCAACACATTTTGGAGGACAATGGGCATCACCAAGACAACCCATAACCCCTCTTAACCCACCCCCTCCCGGCAGCAGTTACGTCTTTCATCTCTCCATTCACCCTTCCCCCTTACGTCAGAGTGGAGGTCGAGGGTCAGGCCATGCTAAGGCTTCTGGGTACTGTCCACACACCCTGATTGGTCAACTAATCTGACCTGTGCCGCCCAGGGGTCAAATTCTTTCAGAATCTTGAGCACAGAGTGAGAAAGAGTAAAAAGAAAAAGAAGGGGGAGGGTAACAACAATGGAGAGACAAACTAACTACTCCCTCCTGGAGAGGTATAGTGATGGAATGAAAGACTGTACCTCAGCAAAATACCTTCCCTGTTATTTAGAAACAAACCTGTACCTGCTGGAAACACGGAAATTACTCCAAATCTAACCTTCAAACCTCCTGCTATGACAGATTACCTGAGGAGGCAGGCGTACACACTTTGAGCTACAGCCTATCCCATTGTAATGTGGCACAAATGTGAGAAACTTTTTCTCATCCATCCGAACACTCCCCCCCCCCCTCCAACTGTGCAGGAGTATACAGTCAATAGGGCTGAAGGGTGAGAAAGAAAGGGAGGGGGGAAGTATTGTGAAGGTAGAAAATGGGAGAAAAGGGGCACATAAGGAAGAAAAGTATGGATGAACGGCAAAAGAAGAAGACAAAAGAGGGGTGGAAGATTAATCTTAACCAAAAAACACCGCCTTACCTCCCCCCCGCCCATGCACCTTATTGTTGACAATTAGGCGAGTGCTCCATACTAATCAAAGACCTCCAGCAGTCAGAGCTAAGCAGCCTGTTGGTTTCCAAGAGGACGGTCAGCTCAAGAAAATGGCCACAGATGTAAGTTAGTTAATCCGGCTCTATTCACCTCACAAGGACAGGTTTACTGGCAATGAGCAAAGTGCTTCTGGTCTCCTTTCAGTTGGGCCCATTGCACTAAATGACCACATGGGCATTTGTTTGGTTGACAAATTGAGATCCGAAACTTTTCACTTTGTTACATCAGGTGCGATTGTTGAAATGCGGCCACAAAGTTGTAAGATATCAAAAAGGAAGCCACTCATACGTTTGAGTTGTGCTAGCACCAGTCTTAAAGTTTGACTGACTTTGAAACTAAATTCCACACACTGCTATGTGTTAGTATATGTTATACGGTAACAAAGCAGCCTCTCTCAATGAAAATTAAATAAAAACACATGCACACTGGTAAGTGTTTTCTCACCGTGAGACAGCAGCCTCGGGCCCCCCGGATCCGCATTAACGAGATGCTGGGGTCTTTTCTGTTTCCGGCGTGACATGATTCACGGCGAGTCAGACAGAGAGGGGGGCATCAGTCGGTTGAATGGCACCAGGCACGTTTTTGCGCACTTGAACGAGCTCCTGCAAGCATTCAAAGTTCAAATGTAGTGCAGTTCCTTGAGCAAAAGCTGCAATTAGGCAAAAAAAAAAAAAAAATGTATGAGAAGTTTTTGGAAACGCGGCCTTTCATGGAAGAAAGTTTAAAAAAAAAAAAGAGGTGGTGTTTGGAAATCCGCCCGGCAGCACCGTGTCATATGGAGCCACGGTGTGTGTGGCTGTTTCCTAAAGTCTCCTCTCCCCCCCACCCCAAAAAAACTTGTCCAATTTGTGCCCCTCCTCTCGCACTGCTGCTCCGCTGCATGCATATACAGGGACCACGCACACACACACCGCACACACACACAGAACCACTCCTTGTTCTATGATATTTGCATTTCAATGGCGTGTAACACACAGCCTCCCCGGGTCTCTTTCCCCGCAGCTTTATTTTTCTTTACACACTCAAACAGAAGCTATAAACTTTAAATAAAACACGACAATGGCGTCAAAGCCGCTGGACGTCTAAAAACAAATTTAACTGGACACTTACGTCGTCTTTTTTTCAAGATAAATGCTTTTATAATTGCATGGCGGAAATAATATAGTCATGGGTCCAAAATAATATACAGTATGCGAGTTAAAATATGTAACAGGTGACTTAATCAATCAGGTGACACTATGAGTATACACCTACTGTCCAAACCTCAGTGAGGACGATAGATAATGAAATCCTTAGGCTGTAATAATTGCCTGGCAGGTGGCTTCTGTTTAAAAAGGTTTAAAATGATCGCCGAGGACTGCGCTGGCAATATTTATAACCTTTGATTTCCATATAGGGCCAATTATCTACCACAGTGTTGTGGGAGTGCAAGTGGGGCATCCATTCCACATGCATGCGTATAATATGTGTGTTATCACCAAGCGCATAATAACCCCCTCCAAAAAGCATCTTACACTGGAGCTCTATTTAAAAGGCAGAGAATAGATGGGAATCATTGACAATGGCGAGCTGGACACAGTTGAGTGAGCATCTCCCCTCTCGCACTATGAACCCCCGGATCTGCTGCAGCACAGCACAATGCCCCTCTTTCACCCCCTGCCTTTACTCCTGTACCACGTGGAGAGATGGATAAAAGCAAGAGAAAGAGGGGACGTGGGAGGAGGTGGTGGTGCCAAATTTAAGGTGTCCCACATTATACATAAGCTTACTGTAGTTAGTCCATTCAGAGACTGCAAGAAAATGTGGTATTATTCATCAGGGGAGTCGAACCGCCATTCGAAAGGTTAGAGTTTAAACTGCGCAGACCAAAATCAAGCATTTTAAGACCACTCGGGTTTCACATAAAAGGTGTGGATGTGTGAACACAAACTCCCAATCACTTTCTGTTGGGAACAGCAGTTATGGGATTGTTGAAGACTAAAAAGTCAACATTGTTCTTCCAATCCAGCATTGAATAATCTTAATGATGGATTGTAATCTTAAATAATAAGTAAATAAGTATTTTTTTTCATAAGAAGAAACCTAATGTAATGTTTTTTTGTTTGTATTTTACAAAAAGTATCTAATTCTATGTGTTTATCATCACTTTAAAAACAGAACAAAGTTGCATCCAATACTTTTTGGCTGCAGTTTTATTGGTCTTGTTTCTTATGTGCCATTGTGTCTTTTTGCTCTTGCATCAGCAGTGTTTTCAGTGTAAATGGAGAAACTACAACAACAACACCAACAAAAAATGAATGAAGTCATCATTAACACAGCTGAGAGGAGTAACTTTCATAAATTTGAACATTTACATCTAACATTGGTCTGATTAAGGTAGCCTATCCAAAACAGATTGGCAAACAAAACTTGTTGCAATATAAAAAGACTTAATTAAAATGTAATCGGGTACTTTTAAACAATGTAACTGCAATCTACTGACACATTATTCAAAATGTAACCAAGAGGGTTTTCAGTCACTTATTTTTCTAAAATTATCATATATTCTAGGTTGCATTTATTTTGTTATACGTCAAAACTATGTACAAGACCAGAATGTAATAAACTCCTGAGGAAATATGTCGACCTCTTGCCTCTGCGATTGGTTCAAAGTGAGTTGGAACCTACCAATCAGAATACAGGGTTAATTTAACGTCATCTGCTGCCACCTGTTAAGGGAGGAAGGACCAACTGGTAAGATATTGATTTGTCGCTAAACATTAAAATAAGAAAAAAACAAAATTATGCCGGTATTGACAAAAAAAATATTCATATAAACGCCAAAAACACATTTTCTTAACAAGCAAGTAAAGGAAAAATAACTTAACGTTACAGTTGACTAGCTTAGCTTTAGCAATCAGGCAAAAGGTTTTATGCTTTGCTTGCTACTAGCTCACTTGCTAGTAATAGCATCCGATGTAGGTTACTTTTCATCAAGATTCCTCATATAAACTGGTACATTTGGGTTAATCTTGTAGCTCTTTCATTCTGAAACAGATTAGAAGTTAAACTCTAAATATATCAGCTCACAGAGGAGTTAGCATCAGCAGCTGAAGTGTTCTGACTGCAAATTAGCATTTAAAGACAGGCGCTGTATTATTAAAAAAGGACCCACGAACCTAGAAAATAAATTTAGGGATAAGAGAAAAATAGATTAATGGCTTCAAAGTTCTTATTTTTCAAAGTTAACTAAATTGCTTAAATTTGTTGGCTGGTAGCAGCTCTTCATCTTGAACAATTAGGGTAATTTAGCCTAATTAACAAAGGTTAGTACAAGGGTAAAGAGACATAAATTATGACAAATATTTATATTATAAGTTATGTAATATCCTCAAAAAAAATATGCACCATCCTAAATCTTTAAACATTGAGCCCTTAAATTTCATCATGCAGGTCTTGTTTCCATTACTTAACAATTACTGTACTTTTTGCAGTCATGGCCATGTCTCTGGGTGACGACACACTCCTGTGTAATTTCCCAAAGTGTCGGGCCAAGTTGAGCGGCTTTGCCTGGGTCACAGCCTGCTCACATGTTTTCTGTGATCAGCACGGGTCCGGTGAGTTCAGCCGCTCCCCCGCCATCTGCCCGGCATGCTCCTCTGCGCTCTCTGGGAAGCTGGATATTGTGAGGACAGAGCTGTCGCCATCTGAGGAGTACAAAGCCATGGTGCTGGCAGGTCTCCGACCAGACGTAGTTCTTGACATCAGTGCCCGTGCTCTGGCCTTCTGGAGTTATCAGGTCAACTATCACTCTGTCTAAAGACATTCGCAGTCAGTGACTGTCTGCGAACCTTGATAGCATGTTTTTACATCAGTCATGACTACTAGCTTGTCAGTCTCTGTGTTTAAAGGTCCATCAGGAGCGCATGTATCAAGAGTACAGTCTGTCACGCGCTGATACACAGCTGAAGCAGATGGAGAAGGTTTTGACTCAACAGAACCAGAGCAGAGAACTGGAGCTCACTGCCATGAGAGGGGAGATTGCCTCCCTGAAGAAAGTAAACTCTTCATCACTTAACGTTACCAATGTGCCACAAGGACTCTTATCAAGCATGGTTTGAATTTGGTTGATATCATTTGGGAAAACATAGCATCAGGTTGCAGTTAGACATGAAAAAACTACCTTACTTTTCAGATTGTACAAAAGGTCTCCTAGCCGTCATCTCTCAGTATTGAGCTTAAGTTCTGACAAATCATGTCAGATAATACCAGATAGTACTTCTCTTAATTGTGCTCGTCAGGTGATGGACGAGTACAAGAGGAAGTACAGTGAGGTGTCTGAGAGGCTGATGGAGAGGAACAGGCAGTATCATAAACTGCAGAGCCTGTACGACTCGCTGAGGCTGCGGAACATGGTGGTGGGTGTTGGGGAAAGAGACATGCAGCCACAGCCTGGAAACCACGACTTAAACATTGGTAATAACACTTTGTTCATGATTTACTGTACTCAAACATGTCATCACAGAAGTCCATCTCCTTTCTAGCTTGGAGGAAACAGCATTGATGAAATGATTTGGGTTGTGATTTGTCGGAAACAAGACAGTTTTCCATTTCAACCCACATTTCTTTCTTAAGTGAGCTCACAAATGGTCAATCAGTAATTGTTTTAGCTGTGAATCCACCACGTTCTCTGAATTCTCTGAGTCTTTTATTGATCGCACCGGAGCTGAAGTAGCCTCTGGCTGAACGCGTTCTTTGTTGTTCGTTGTGTAGAGGGTGTGCAGCATCTCTGATTATGTTGAGCAGCTTTTGTAACATTCTTCTTTACATAATCAGCTCCAGTGCAGTCTCCAGCACTGAGCCAGCCTTCTTAAACAGTTTGTTCAGTTTCTTTGAGTCACTGGCTCTGATGCAGCTACCCCAACAAATGCTGCAAAGCAGATTGCTGTCTCTAGAGAAGATATGCAGCATATTAGTGCAAACACTTAAGAACTAACTCTTCATTGAGATCTATAGTCTGCTCTGTCTCTTTTCCAGGGAAACTTCCAGGTATTTGTATTTCTCCACCACCTCCTTTCCTAGGATGGAGGCTGTGTTTAGCTTGTTCCTGGTCCTCCTAAAATCCACAATCACATTCTTTTGTTTTGTTTGTGTTCAATATGAGGGGATTGTTCTCCCACCAGGCCAAAAAGAAATGGACCTGTTCCCTCTGCTCAGCCTCTTTTCCATCACTGAAACACCCAACAACTGCAGAGTCAGTGTTGTTGTTCTGGAAGTCTGAGGTGTACAGAGTGAAGAGAAACAATGAGGGTACAGTCTCAGACACACAACCCTTCAGTCTGAGAAGCTGTGGTCTGTTTGTCGGTAATCCAGGTGGTTCCAGAGGAATCTACTTGTATTGTCAGCAGCTCCTTACGTAACAGCAAAGGTGGAATTGTATTAAAAGCTCTGGAGAAATCAAAGAACTCTATCCTCAATGCACCGGCCGCTTTGTCCAGATGCGAGTGGGCTCGTTGAAGCAAGTAGATGATGGCAGCTTCAACACCACCCCCACATTGTTAAGCAGACTTAAGTGGGTCCTCAAAAGTGTTCACTTGCTCACTGAGGTGGACCAATAACAGTCTCTCAAGGAGTTTCGTGATGTGGGAAAGATGTCTGCCACAGCACTGGAACTTTCTCCTGACTCAGGCTTCAGAACCCTGGGTCTGACACCAGCTGCACCTGCAGCCTTGCTACGGTTCAGTCTCTCCAGCTGCTTCTTCACCTGACTGCTGGAACCGGTGGCAGAGTAGGTCTCAGTAGCCGTTTTAATAAAATAAAGGAGCTCTGGAATGTTCTTGAGATGTGCCTGAGCGCTGAGAACACAAACGTCCACAACATCAGATTTAATGCTGAGATTTTCCACCCAGCACTGGGTGAGACACTCAGTGGGGTTACATGGCATTGAAAGGATCAGATTATTGGCTAAATTACAATAAGATTGAGTTATTAAGTGCATGTAGACACCTTAACTGACAAGAAATTGGATCGGATCCGATTAAGACCCCGAGATAACTCGGTTGAAAGTAGACGGTGAAGCACGTGGTGAATTAGACTTTGCGTTCTGCGCATGTACAAGATTTTTTCCCGGGGTCGTGACCCGGAAGTTGGAAGAGACGATATTCCTGTTGTTGTCGCCGTCAGAAACAAACAAACAACGCGATGGAGAATGCTCCGTTGTGCATCGCGTTTGTGCAACAAGCAGCTCATCACAGACGAAATATAGAGGGACGTAGCTTCATCTTGCTCTGCGTTCTCCATCTTTCTCCAATGCCCGAGTTTGTTGTTGGTGGTGAAGAGGTCAACAGGAAGTGGCTCTATTAGCAATAATAAAAATGGGTACAGCGCGGTGAGGTGTGATGTTTGAGTTGCTCAAGGCAGGTGAGTGTTTGCCTGAAATTAACCTTTAGAAATATATGTTGAGCTCATTGGCTTTATCTGTTAGCCTGGCTGACGCGTCCACAATCTCGATGAGATGGTGGTCTGGGAACTAGGTGTGCATTTTCTCGTATTTGAGGCGTGGTTTACTAATGCCTAGAGCCGTTTATTGGGCGCTACGAATATCTATCAAATGACGTCAGGTTCTTCCCATGCTGCTTTGAGCGCGATTCATAGCCAATTGTATCACTTATACCAGATGACGACAGAAATTCGACGAGGAAGAAGAAAAAAATGGAAAATAAAAGTAAACTTGCGCTCTAAGCTACTTAAATTGACAACAAAGTAGGCCTATATGCTATATTCTACATGAATTTTTATGTTGTAGAGTTGTGAATTTATTTTAATAATGGAGAAATTGAGCAGCCTTGCTTTGTTGTCTACAGTAGTAGATCAACCCTCATCTTACTTTGAAGCTCCCAGCTCCCAGAAGTGACGTCGACGCAGCTTTAGCAGCAGAGAAGCTATCGGGCTTGTGTTGATGATAATAATAAACTCCTGGACTATGTACAAACTTCCAAATGCATCGTTTTGTGAGTACAGACCATATTTGTACTACTGTAGAAGTTTGGTGTCATGGCATGTGATTTTAGTGTGGTAATTTTGGAGATACTGCCAGGGTCCGTTATTGCTTGTACGAAGCTATTCGGGATAACTCAGTAACTCAGCTGATGTTCAGCCAATATCGGAAAAACTTCGGGTGGGCTACTTGGCTGGATGTCACGGTTCAAATGACCCTAGGGTGAATCTACTCCGAAACACTTTCTAAGGCTGCATCAAACGGTAACGTTGTGTCCGCTGTCATGTGTGGATTAACGCTCTACAAGCTTCGGTGTAGCGCATAGACGTCGTCATCGTCTTGCTGCCGCCCCCCCCGTTCTGTGATTGGTTCCCAAACTCTGGCAAAAATAAGGGCGATGGTTTCCAGGCTGACTTTGCAGTGAGAATGAAATCGAGCGCAAAGCAGCATGGGAATTCCCAGGCTATTTATCTGTGGCGTTTTTACTGGATTCTGTTTTAAGAACCATTTTAGGCAACATCTCAGCTGTTTAGGACACAGAGTTGGAGGTGACCGAGTAATTAATAGTGAAAATAACTGTTAGTTACGACCCAGAACAAAAAAAAAAAAGAAAAAGTAAAATATGAATCTATCCATCTTTTGAAAGACTTGCTAATTAGATGCTTTGATGAGATCATCACTTTAAAAAGTAAGATGAGGAAATATGTAGAGGAATGTTGAAACGGCCTAAAGGAGGATACAGCTGAAGGTGTTTTGTTTCAAAGAGGTGGTCGTCAGGAAAGATCAGCAGGAGCAAAGAGCTGATTGTGTGTGTGTGAGGGTCAGAGTTACAATGACTGACGTCCATCGACCCCCTGTGTGTTACCCAGCGATGGCACGGCAGGCGACTCCACAGAGAAGCCCTCAGTTCTTCTCTCTCGGCCCCGATGCCGACAGTCGTGTCTTCTCCTGCCTGGAACCCGATGGAGCCAAGACCTTCTTCCAGTTCAGCTCCCCGGCCAGAGATCAGGGCCGCTCCTTCATCAACAAACACTGAACTATTAATGCTACAGCTGCACTGTGCTGCATTCTCTTGTTACTCGTTTAGTTGGAGAGTTTTAGTTATTGTACCCTGAACCCTAAATGTTTTGAGAAGACAAACCATTGAATTTAAGTTGTTTTAACTGTTTATCATTTCTTCTGTGTTCACACACCTGTTCCAGTAAAAGTGAGTAAAACAGACCTGTCTTTGTAGATGGTGTGAGACTCAACAAAATAACCATTTTTTCTACCTTGTTCTTTGTTAGAGAAGTTTGTGAACCTTAAAACGATGCGCTTATGACTTGTTTTAAAGTACATTGACTTCAGTTGTGCAGACTCCGACTCTTGAAACTGCCCTAGTTCACGATTTTGGTTTTCAGAGCCACACCACACCGTTTTATTTTGCGATCGCTTCACATCTTTGTGACTTTTCAACGTGAGAAGTGCACGTATATGTCTGTACATGTGCACAGCCCACATGGAGCTTTGTTTATAGGACGCTGGCGTTACGTCCCACAACTGCAGGGGAAACCAAACTCTCCTGTGTTACTTTAAGAAGAGATTTTAAAGAAAAGAGTACCTGAAAAGTCTTTACAGATTAGGCATAAAGCAGAAGTGCAACCAAAACAACGATTTTGTTGCTTTAACTGATATTTTTAAAGTGTAAATGTCTGACACACAAGACATTTTTGGTTTTTAGATCCAGGTTATAGCTGCATAAAGGATATTAAGTAGTTCTTTAAGAGAGATTTTCCCTTTTATGCCACTAAATACTACAATTAGATGTTCTGTCAATGCTCAATCTGACTTATATCATATATGTTATATTTTTACCCGAGACCCTGATCAATTCCTTATTTGAAATATTAAAACTTTAACTGTCCGACCCAAAATCATGGGTGACTTTTTGAGTAGATGTTTTTTAGAAAATGAGAAAATACAAGATGATCGAACTAGTTTAGTTTTGTGGTCCTGTGCATCATGCCAGTTCACGGTCAGTGTGTTAAAGTAATAAAACCCTGAAAGCTGCGGCTTTACCACTGCACATAAAGTGCTTAAGGTAAAAAAAAAAAAAAAGGTTTTTTTTAGGGAAACCGAAGTCACAACTGAGCTCATCGCAGGTTTATTCATTTACAGAAGATCCGATAAAGACATAAGGGGAAAAAATACTTCAAGAAGTTCATAAATATAGAGAAAAACATGACAGGGTAACTTCTATTTACAAAACAACATGTAAAACAGGCACGTTTTTAGAAACTTTCAAAATTGGAAAAAATCTAACGAATCCAGCAAAAACTTGGTCCTTTTTTCTTGGATCATTCGCTCTGGTGTTTGTAGCTGATGGAGACGGGGATCTGACTCTGGGCGTTCTGCTTCTTCCCATTGACGATGAGGAGGAGAGGAGAGTCCACTCGTATACTTCTAAAATCAAATGTCTGTCACAGAGAAGGCATGGAAGGGTTAAACGAACAATCAGAGACGTTATGGTGCAAATGGTGAACAACATGCGTGAACTACTTACCTTTTCTTTATGTGTAATACTGTGTCGTTTGACATTAGGTTCAGGAATGACCACAGAATCACCTATCAGCACACCCCAGCTGTCTGCTGTGTTATAGACCATCACCACTAGGCACATTCCCTCACTGTCAACCATGCCAAAGGTGCTGGAGAACAGAAACGGTGCACAATTTCAGGCCAACACTAGAAATAAAAAAAAACACTATTTCTCCAAGACTGAAGACGATGTGGATGTAGTGCACTTACAAGGCCATACGACCCTCGGAGGCCAGGCTGAACACCACCTTTCCCAGGGCGGCCACTCCAGCATTGTGACCGTGCGTGAGCGAGGAAAGAGTCTGAGGCTCCAAGCTGCCGACGCGGCCAGACGGGGCGCGAAACTGTGGAGATGAGCAGGGACCCAAAGCTGATGTGTTGAGGTTCGAGAGCATTGTCCGCAACTGGCGTGCTTTCACCTTCCCCTGGAAACACGGACAGATTTGATGCGAGGGAAAACCCCAAAGCCAAACTTTGCTGCCCCCATGTGGTCAAAATGTCATCTGGATAAGAGTCATTTACAGAGAATGAAAAGCACTATCTGGCAATATGATCATTTTTCATATTGGGAAATTTGTGATACTGTTTAATGTGAATAATTTTCTACAATTTATATTTAATTGAAACTAGTGCTAATACAACATTTTAGTTTAGTAAGGCTCTAGAAAAAGTATTTTTTTACGAGTTTATATTTTAGAAACCAGGGATTATATGGGAAATACAACCTATTTGCACAACAAACCATGATTTCCAACACCAGTGAGTGTTGTTATCTACACCAGATTGAGAAAGAGCGATGCCGACTCTCACCTTGTTCTGTATGAGTTCTGTCATCTTCTCCAGGTACTCCAGCAGACGCCTCTCTTTCACCGGCGGCTCCTCCCAGCTCGGGTCCAACGCCGCTGCTCGACTGTAGCCGCCCAGCGCACAGCCGAACATCTCCTCATACTGGAACAGGGTGGCTCTGTTGAAATGCAGCTCCGGGTAATGAGAAGCTGCTCTATCAGTCTCCTATAGAAGGATGTGATGGCAGTCAAATTAAAGCATTCAAATTAATTTCCAATTGTGCAAATTTGCCCTCCGCTTCGGAGTGCGTGTGCACTCACAGATTTTGCGTAGGCACTTAGAGCTTGTTGAGAGAACTGTGGATTCTGTCCACAGGTGAAAAACAGAGACACATAGGCATTTCCAAGGATATCTGTAAAAAAAATGACGACATAAAAGACTTTCTAACGACACTGTCATTGCATCAAGCACAAGAAGCACTTTGACAGCACAAAGACTATGACTCTACACTCACGCCAAGACGTCCCATCTGTGACATCCAGCTGGACAGCTTGCCGGGCCATGTCCACACTCTCCAGAACCTGCTTGCCATGCAAGTCGCTGCTGGCCGCCGGCAGCTGCCTCAACACCATAGACAGGTTGCGTAGGGAGACTTTGTTCTTCTTCTACAAGGGTGGAAGATCAAGCATGGGACAGCTGAGTTTCTAAGTGGAGACGCAGGGAAATTATCTTCTTCTATTCAAACACCGTAAGAGAACCTCCTCTAACTGCCGTACCTGTTGCAAGGCACCAGTGAAGCAGTTCTTGGCACCGGCCAGGTCTCCTTTTTTCCAGAACTGCTCCCCCAGTATATTCCAGGCCTCAACCAGGCCGGGCTCCAGCTTCACAGCACGGGACAGGCACTCCTCTGCTGCAGCACTAAAGTCTGGAGTCACGTTCAGACACCTGCCCTTCTGCAGCAAAAACTCTGCTTTGTGTTTGAAGCACTCTGTTGGAAGTTCGAAAACAGAGATACCAAAGATGGTGATTATATTCCGCCATGACAACCGGATAGTTTTTTTTTTTGTTGTTGTTAAATACAGCCCCTACCTTCATTCTCCTCCAGCTTCTTCAATGTCCGTTCCATCTCCTGTGCTACGTCGCTTTGTTTCTTTCCAGCTTCCTCAACACGGTGAGTCTCAAAATAACCATCTCTGAAATTGTACAGTTCATCCACGAGCTCCTGTGTTCGGGGACAATGGAGCAAAGACAGATGAATAAATCTGTCATTAATAAACAACAAAAAAGTAGATTCTACAAAACATTATTTCAGAAAATGAAATAACATGTAGTGTAATTGTTTTCACTAGAAGCTGTTGTTGTGTAAAGTCTGTACTTTATGCAATGCTGTTGCATATTTTCGGAGCCATCACAGAGATACATATAGACTAACTGCTTGCGTTTGACATCTGAATTGTAGGGAAAGCTGACACTTACAGCATCTCAGAGTCATTCCTTCGTGCATACTTAATGCTTTCACCCCGATAATGTGATGACTCAGCATCAAGTACCCAGATCAAGGCAAAGGATGCGCATAATAATTCATACTGAGGTTTAACGGGATAGAGTAAAATATCTAAAGCCATTCGGTCTATAAAATAATAGGTATTGGAAACGCCTGACAACGTATCAACAATAGAAGCTGAGCACAAAAAGCAATTGTTAGCACGACAGCTGCAGACAGTTGTTGTAGCAACGTTTAATCAGAGACGTTCAGCCTGCCAGAGACTAAACTGACCTCGCAAAACAAAGGCTGCAGACAATTTGTGTAAACGTTTAAGTGTGTAATATTTTAGGGAGGACTTACCGTCATGACTTGCACTTGGTTTTTGTCTTTCACGGGATCACCACTCTCCCCTGTTTCCGCCATCTTTACACTAACCTAAAAAGAAGAAAAGCAACCGTCGGAGAGGAACAAAATGCGACCATATGTTGTCAAAGAAATATCACCTGCAACACGCTACTGTCTTTATAAGGACAGAAACAGTCATTTCTTTAGTGAAATATCAATAATATATATTTTTTTTAGCACATACAAAACAGGCTTTTAATTTCAGTGAAACCGGAAGTGACACGAGTCCGTGTGCAAAACGAATCCGACTAGATTTTTTTTTAAAGATTTTGTGTAATTTTGTGATAAGAATGGTAACTAATGATATGTTAATATTAATGTGATTGTTTCCTTAATTCAGTAAGTATAACTGCTAGCATCAGTCACCTGTAAAGCAAAAGTTAATGCCAGACAGGAACGTCTAATCTCAGTCAAATTGTTAGTACGACCAGTTTCCGCTGTGGACCGCACATACATTGCAGCTCAGAGCGCGAACCAAACTTTGTCTCAGAAACGCTGCTCTGTGTGCCCGGCGTCCGGATTTGATTTGAATTGGTGTTTAACCCAGCTCGTCATGTCAGATACATGGAGCAACATCCAGGCCCACAAGAAGCAGCTGGACTCCCTGCGGGAGAGGCTGCAGCGGCGGCGGAAAGATCCTGCGCAGCTGTCCGCGGCGGGTACGTACAAACCGGACACAGTACAGCGTCTTTAATTCAGTTTGTATAAAACTGAGCTAAAGCTAAAGATTTAAACAATGAAGCTTCTGATTTCACCAGCTATCTACTGCCATTAAGTGGATTACAATGAAGGTAAAACAATGTCAACAAGTAAAATGTCTTTATCCCGTTTAAAGTAAATATTCAAATGATGGATTTGTTTTTATAAATGAGAATTATTTTCAGGATTATGGCACTGAGCTGCAGAATACAACAATATAGGAAACAACACAACAAATTTAAACAAACTGATCTTTTGCTGGGTACTGTGGCGAAGCCCCTCGTGCAAATAAAAACAAGTTGATGAACATCATGTACAATACTACCTAACCTCTGCATAACATAGAGTTGAGAGAATGTGTTCAGTCAGAGGCTTCTTCAGCTCCGCTGCAACGAAGAACGATACGTGAGATCAATCCTGTCAGCAGCAATAACCACACAGTGACGGCTTATAATTGTTGTTGATGGAAAAACACTGCAACATTATAGCTTTCCTTTGGTCTAAATAAAGTTATTATTTTCATTTCATTTCAAAATGCTACAAAACTCAACGATAAAACTTAAAACCGCTCAGAAATAAATGTCATTAAACATCTAAAAATATTATGATTCCTGTTTTTTTTACTTGACTTGATAAAACAACATGCAACTGATATCTGTGTGTGTGTTTTGGACCCATCCAGTTTAAATCCCCACGACTCCAATATGAGATCTATACTTTCACACCATCATTTGACACGTCCATTTAAAAAAACTCTCCGTTCTGTTTTTAATCACGAGGTTCAGATGTAGTAAACAAGAAGTCCAAAAACATACATATTTATTATTCAACTTCATATTGTTTTAAACCCTGAAAGGTTTCATCCTTTTTTGTCTGTGCTTATGTTTTCACTTTGCTTTCACAGATGGTGGAGGCAGCACAGACGGCTCCGTAGCCAGGAGTGACAGTCCAGCTCCGTCAGCTCCATCCGGCTCTCAAGAGGAGACAGAAAAGCCACCAGACCCCGAACTAGAGAAGAGGCTGCTGGGATACCTGTCTGATCTGAGCCTTTCGCTGCCGACAGACTCCCTTGCCATCAAAAATGAACTCAACAGTGTAAGGCTTTGTTGTCCTAATGGAAAATATCACCCTTGAATTTGATGTTTACCTTCTCTGATGTTCTCCCGTTGCATTTATTTCCCATCACAGCCAGAATCAGCTGTTACTCACGGATGCATCCAGAGCCTGCTGCTCAAATTCTCCGCTCAGGAGCTCATCGAGGTCCGACAGCCTACCTCAGCTTCTTCGTCTTCTGCAGCTTCCTCTTCTGCTTCCTCCTCCACAGTCGTCATAGCTGTGGACCACACCAAACTATGGGCTATGATCGGATCTGTGGCAGGAGCCCAAAGGCCCGGAGTTAAAAGAAAAGCAGAAGACCAGACCCACAGCAAAAGAGCCAGTGGCTTCTCACCCTCACTTCAGAGCTCTGCTTCTCCTCCACACTCGTCCTCCTCCTCTCTGACCCCGGCCTCCTCCTCACAGCTGGCGGGGCCTTCTGCGTCAGGGAGCGGGGCCGAGAAAAAGAGCAGGAGCAGTAAAAGCCAGTCGTCCCATTTGGACATGGAGATTGAAAGCCTCCTGAACCAGCAGTCCACCAAGGAGCAGCAGAGCAAGAAGGTAATTATTAGGGGTTATTATGTTGACTGGTGCTGTTTTCAGCAGTGTGGGATTACAGATGAGGCCTCATGTGACGGTCCTCTGTGTCCAGGTGAGCCGAGAGATCCTGGAGCTCCTTAATGCCAGCACAGCCAAGGAGCAGTCCATCGTGGAAAAGTTCCGCTCTCGTGGCCGAGCGCAGGTCCAAGAGTTCTGCGATCACGGGACCAAAGAGGAGTGTGTCCGTTCTGGAGACACGCCTCAACCATGCACTAAGTTGCACTTCCGGTGAGTACCTCTTTTTATCACTTGTGGTTGTGTTGACATAAAAACTGACCCCTATTTTGACTTGGTTTGAGTTTATTCTGTAACAAAAGCCAAACTAGCACCAACAGGCGTTAATGAGCAGTTAAACACCAGGCTGATATCAGAACCAGCACATTGTGACAAATATCATAATGCCACGGTTTTATATACACTGATCTTAATTAGTGTTAAATATGCTGGAAATGATGCTATAAAATATTATTATTTTTGCATTTACTAAAAGCAATTAAAACCACACAATTTCCTGAAGGGTCGATTTGTAACCATGACTGTGGCCGGAAAGGTTGCATTAGATAAATCAAAGCCCTGTTTCTTGACCTTATGTTTAGACATCATCCATTTAAAGAAATATGAGAAATGTGTAAGGATATGGGATAATATCATATAATACCATTTAATACTTTAAAAGCCACAAAAGTGAAACATATTCTTGTCTCAGGTGGTCTGATGTTCAACAGTGTGAGTTTCCCACACGGTTTCTATCTCAAATACATCCTTAATCTAAAGGGACTCACTTTCAAAGCCTCTGACCTTCTTGATTTGAACTTTTTTTTTAAGAATATTGATTTAATTGTAGAAGTCTTTGCACAATTGGTCACAAGCTAGTTCAGAGTAACTTGAAATTTGAAAGGCTGCATTACGTGTTGGAATGTGCAGCTCATGATTATTTTTGAAACCGTCTGTCGTTCAGCCGCATCATCAACAAGCACACAGACGAGAGCCTCGGCGACTGCTCCTTCCTCAACACCTGTTTCCACATGGACACCTGTAAATACGTCCACTATGAGATCGACAGCCCCCCGGAGACCGAGGGCTGCCTGCTGGTGCCCCAGGTGGGGACCACAGAACTCGGCCTCCACGCGGGGGACGCTGACAGCAACGTGGGCACACTCTTCCCATCACAGGTGAGGAAGAGGAGAGAACATTAGATAAACACATATGTGGTGGTATTTTTCTTTGCGAGTACTAGATTTCTATGATGTCGTGCTTCGATTGTTTTTTTTTTTTTTTTTAGTGGATCTGCTGTGATATTCGCTTCTTGGACGTGTCCATCCTGGGTAAGTTCGCAGTTGTGATGGCCGACCCGCCTTGGGACATCCACATGGAGCTGCCGTATGGTACTCTGACTGATGATGAGATGAGAAAACTTAGCATCCCCGCCCTACAGGATGACGGTTTCCTCTTCCTCTGGGTCACTGGCAGGTAACTAAAACAAGTCTCTGTGCTCGGTTTATGGCCTGAGCTGGAAAACCTACTGCTTCGTGTAACCATTTATTTATCCAGGACAGTTTGATTTTTAACAGTTCAGCAGCCATGTTCTTGGTGGTCCTCAGATGTTCATATTGTCCTTAAATGTAGGACCAGCTCAGCTGTTTCCCTGAGTTACATCTCTGGAGGGAATATCAGCTTCTCCTCTAAGCTGTGATCTGGGCATGTTTACTACACTTAGATTAGACTTTAAATGTTTTTTTGCATTTATTAGTACTTATTTTTAAAGTGTCTTTTTTTTATATAAGTTAAACCAAGAAGGTAATTAAGAAAATGAATCTTTTCCCCCTGAAGTGCCAGAATGAAATTTGCCTGAATTATGTGTGTAAATTTATTCTGTTGCCATTGTTATTGTTATTATAACTCCCACTGGTCCTTGTCTTCCTCCCTCAGGGCCATGGAGCTGGGCAGAGAGTGTCTCAGCCTTTGGGGGTGAGTTTTTCTTTCTGTAAACTGACAACCATCATCATTTTGTTGCGACACGGTCTTACTTTTCTTCCCTCGTGTTCCTTGACTTTCTCCTCTCAGCTACGAGCGTGTTGATGAGATCATTTGGGTGAAAACCAACCAGCTTCAGAGAATCATCCGCACAGGCAGAACGGGTCATTGGCTGAACCACGGGAAGGAGCACTGTCTGGTAGGTTTGGAGATGCATTCACATTAGTTTTTGCTTGGGAAAGACGCTCTCGCCGTAGATAGAGCCGAGAACTTCCCTACTGAAGTTTAATTTTATAGCTAAAAAAAAAAAATTAAAACAAGGGATCAGTGAGCATAAAAAGCACAAAATGCAGAAATCAGAATTTTATTTTGTGATCTTGAACTTATTTTCACCTTTACTGACACCAAGGGCCGTTCACATATGCCCTTTCAAGCCGGGACTGATGGGTCTTCGTTGCATATCGTGTCACGTGTGAAAGTACAGTGGCGAAACGGGGGGTCGAAGTTGCTGATGCGCCTTTTAGCCAGCAAGGAAGGCGGTAACAGGGGTGAAACACGCTCGCCTTATGTGTGCTTAAGCCTGATTTATGGTCGTCTACGGAGAGCGACGGAGAGCGACAGAGACCCTCCCGGAGACGCTCTTCGTCGCTTGCGTGCGTCGGCCAACATTCCTATCTATCCGTCGAGGCGACCGCAAGGGTTGTGATTGGTCGGCTAACAACATCGTTTCCGGAATCACTTTTCCGGTTTAGCTCCTTCCTCTCAGAACAACAACGCCGCCATTTTTGAAAGAGTTTACTGTGTGTGACGGTCAACATTTGGTCAAAATTATTTGCATTTCAATATCAACAAGGTCCAACTCCAACAACAGTTTTTCTCTCTCGCTCGCCATCGTTCACTGTGAGGAGTGGAACGGAGCCGGAAGGTGAACAATCAATCAACGACTTTCACCATAGACATCGTGAGATTGGGTCATTTAGCGTAGCAACGCCTACTGATCGGGAGGTGAACTGCCTTGTGTATCCGACATCCCAATGGAAAACTTCGAAAGGTTTACTGACCACGGAGACGGATTGACGGATAGAACCATACCGAGGCCTTTACACACATCGAGCCAGCATCGCAGAACTTTCCATTCTAACCAACGATGTCGTCGTCCCTCAGCTGATTCTGCGACGCCGGCTCGATGTGTGTAACAACACAGCAATGTGGCGCCGAGCGTCCTCTGTTTGGCGTGTCAGGAGAGCAACTGATGTGTGAAATGTTTGGCTGATGAAGAACTGGGACAGAAATGTTTGCTGTTTGTGTTCAGGTGGGCTTTAAAGGAAACCCTCAGGGGTTCAACAGAGGTTTGGACTGCGACGTCATTGTAGCTGAGGTAAATGATTTCGTATCTTCTGACGAACGTACTGTTACCCACACATCTTCAGCCTTTTAAGCGTCTTGTCCCTCCGACTCAGGTCCGCTCCACAAGTCACAAACCAGATGAGATCTACGGCATGATAGAGAGGCTCTCGCCCGGCACCAGGAAGATTGAGCTCTTCGGTCGACCCCACAACGTTCAGCCCAACTGGTAACATACTTGCTTTTATTTTACAGCCCATTTAAAACACTTTTTCATCTATTTAAAATGCCCTTTTAATCCCTTTAAATTCCCACGTAGGATAACTCTTGGAAACCAGCTGGATGGCATTCATCTGCTGGATCCTGAAGTTGTGGCTCGGTTTAAGAAGCGGTATCCAGATGGCGTCATCTCCAAACCTTAAGACACGCTGTGAGGACATCGGTGTGTGAAGTTTGTTTTCGGACTTCTTTTATACTTGTAAATATATTCTTTTTCTAATAAATACTGTCAACAAGATGCATCATCTGTGTCTTGGTTAAGAATGATTAAAACTGCGTGAGGATATAACTTTCTGTTCCCTAAAAGCAAAGTTTTGATGTGTTTTCAGGTTTAATCCCCTCGTTTAACTACTGCAAAGCATCATACTCGCAACTGATAAAAACACAGGAGAAATTCTTTATTAAAAATGCAGTTATTTTGTTAAGAACAGGGATTTTTGATGCACAGAAAACCGCCACTTTCATTCATATCTGATGATTACAGGCCAACGTCCATTCAGCTCAGAACCGGGACTTATTATGAAAATGTTGAAAGGAGTCGAGCAGAACTAACTTATCAAAAGTTGTTGTGCAGCTCTGTTTCCTTTTACGCAGTTTCATAGATGAACTAACTACACAAAAACATCCTCATACAAGGTGTCAATATAACCCCTCGATATTTTAAAAAAAGAAGGAAGTGCTTTTCTTAACACAGTCCAGTAGGAAAAAACAAGTTCTGAGTTTAGCAAAATGATTCGATTACTCGTGATGACGTAACTGATGGAGTCGAGACGGGTTAACTAATGTTGATTAAAAAGCCCTTTTTAGTATCAGCCATGATCTAATCAGCCAACTGAGAATGAATCAAGTTTTTGTTTACAAATGAAGTCCCGCCCCCTCTGTTAGGAAAAAAGAAAAAAAAAAAGGAAAACCTCCACAAGGAAGAAAAGGTAAAGCACTTATCGGTGAACACTGTAAAGAACTTTTTTTCTGCTCTCTAAATCAGTCTGTTGGTTTGGGCAGAGGATCCGCTCGGTTAAGTCTTTTAGTTCTTTTTCTGGAGCAGTCTTATTGATCATCCAGAGTTCTGTGTGTGCAGCAGAGCACAGGAGGTTAGAACTCCAGATGAGGCTCTGAGCGACCACATCTAAAGTCGACAGACTCCTTCTCTGCACCACAGACTCCGAACAAAGACCAAAATCCATTCGGCTCCTCCGCAGGCTGCCGTCCGGCTCAGTAGGTGGCGTCCACTGCGTTGATGTTGCTGTCCAGCTGGTGCCTGAAAGACAGCCTGGCCTTGGAGGAGAAATAGATCTGGGAGCCCCGGCTGAGGCTTCCTGCTCCTTCGCTTTCGCTGCTCCAGGATGTTGTGGAGGACAAACGTGGCTTCATCTCCTCTATGGGAACTGAATGTGGGGGAAAAAAAAAAATACAGTCAAGTTTCATCGGGCTTTGCTGTAATGAAATGGCTGCTTATATGGTCTAGATTCTATTAGATCAAGTTGCCCCTCACCTGCCGCTGGGGGGCACTGCCTGCTCCTGCAGCGCTCTTTGCAGCGTCTGTAAAAAGGGAAACACTGCAGCATCTTCACACCCATGACAAATCCGCCTGCGGACAGAAGAGAGAGCGCAAAAGACATGAATATCAAAGCTCCGATTTCCACTAAATCAGCTCAACGGGGACAAACTTTCTCAACCAAACAAGCCTTCCTCTCCAGCTTACATTTAAGCTGCCTTATCTGACTGCAGGTCTGACAGCTCCTTGTCTGCTCAATAGGTCACAGTTTAATGGAATTATGATGCTGCACTTCAGCACCGCGATAGCTTAATGTAAGCTGACAGTATCGATGAACGGCACCGTGGCCCAGCAACCAGCCCCTCGGTCAGTATTTACAGAGCCATCATCACTGTCATCCTGCCCGCTGTCTAATCCTGGGAAAGGACGTCAGTGTGCTGTGGCAGTCCGTGGAACTGATAAGCTCTCTGACAGCCAGACAGATTACACAGAGCTGACATGAAGTAGACCTTTCATCACCAGCAGGCAGACTTTCTCAGATTTTCCCTCCCAACTAGCTGTTCTTCGTCCTATTGTTAAGCGTCCCTCCACCTGCATGGAAGTCAAAACACCTGTCATGCATTTTGTTTGACACCATGCGGCCGTGATCCTTTGTACCGCGGAGCTGGATTAGTCTGTCAAAAATAAACTTTTCCCTCAATATAGTCAATCAAACTATAGCTGACAAGGTCGCAGCCACACACCAGTGCAAAACCTCATCTGCTTAGAGAGAAAAAGGCTTTTATTTTAGTCTAATCAGGTTAGAAAATGGGTCAGGTGAAATGGAGCAGAGGGAGGTGATGAGCCCGGACAGTTTCTACTGAAATTGTGTTGAGAAGCACGTGGATTGTCCTAGTGTCGGTTTGTCTGCTGCATATCTAACTGACGCATAAGAACACACGAGTCGCCCGAGAGCGAGGCCGGTTTAAAATGCAGTTAAGATAAACAAAGGAAAGAATACAGCTTCCTTTTATGAAAGACTGAAATAGCTTTCAGGAGACTTGGCAATAGGAGGTGATAAACCACAGGATCATACAGAATATATTTAAGTGTTTCATAAGCGAGATCTGATACATTACACAGTAGTTTCCCCTTAGTTTTAAGGCGAGTCTTTTAAGTGCCTGCTTTTAGCCTGACTCTGAGTTACAAAGTCAGAGTCCACACTTTCCTTGAGGGAAAACACTGCTCCTGAACCGCTTAAGACACCTTATTTGTTGTCCTGGCTTTACTGCCTTTACTTAACCACCTCATCATGTAACATATCTGCATAATGCCTGCCAACTGACTCGACTGGAAAGTAAGTGATATTGTTGCTTAATTGACATCCATATTAGACCTAAAAGCCCAACTTATATTAGAAATGTGCCTGACTGCACTTCTGGTTATTTGAGACTTTCCTCCACTTCAAGACAAAGATAGATATCAAAGATATGGTCAATGATTCCTTTCAAAGAATGTCCGGCCTCTCGTGGTCGTGAGAGCAAAGGATGAAAGTGGCGTCCACGGCGGTACGGTCGGATAGCCCTAAGAATGCTTTTTCACCCTAACCATGACTGTTTTTATTCCAAGTAGTTCTGACTTGTATATGCCCAAATGATGTTATCACATGTAACCAAGCCAACTAGCAAAATGGCATCCATCATGGTGTCGGTCACAATGTCAAAAAGATGCATTTTAGACCTGAACATTACTGTTTCCTAACCCTTAACAAGAGGTATTATTGCCTAAATCCAACCAGGAGGACAGAAATAGTTGTAAGGTGCTGCTGTGTTATTGGTGGGACGTACAATGGTCATCTCACAAAGGCCCATGATTGGCTGCTCTAAGTAACCCTTCTCCTTCCTCCTCATGAGGACTTTGTGGCGTCCTAAACGAAGAACCTTGAGAATGACGTCTGCTCTGATGTGGAAACGCTCACATGAATTCATATTTCCCTTCTACGGCAGGTACAGGCAGAACTTTCCATGACGCCGTTATGAGCGGTGTTGAGGGAAATGAAGAAATAACCTTTACTGATGGGGGACTTGTTGGGTTTTTAATTCTATAATTTCTTTATCGTACTTTACAAACCTTTCAAACTGTGACAATATCGAGCTCTGAAGCTTTCAGAGTAAGGTAAATCACTCACATATGATATGTATGGGTATTTAGATCTGTGCCTGACTTATTTAAACCTATAATGTAGGGAAGTTGTACTTTTAATAGATGTATAATAAAGATTTGGGTTACTAATTATTGTAAAGTCACATTACAAAGCTGACAGTCTGTTGTAAAATATGTTTTAAAGAGCCCATATTACACTCATTTACAGATCAATGCTTTGTTTTTATCATTAAAACCACAAATATTCCAAGTGTCTTGCTTGTATAGATGGTGGGGAAATCAGTCTGTGGCCAAACTAGCTGGAAATATATAGTAGAACCTAGAAATAGCAACTATTTGTTGATAAGATTTCACAACTGAATAGATTTATTTAAGTCTCCCTTTATCACTCCAGATAAATAATATTTGGGCTGTTTTCCCCCCTTCAGGTTTAAATCAGACGTCATCGTTTGTGTCCTACGTGTTAATTTCTGCATCCACTGCAGCCAACACACCTCAGCCTGCCAGTGGCATTTTTTCATGGCCATAGCAGGTTTCACCTGAATCCTCCAGGTACTGTCTGAAATTAAACGCCCACCTCGCTGCTGTTCTGATGGGAAAACCCTCAGAATACGTTAATCCCCTGAGCCTCATTGTTCAGTGATCACACCGGGACAGACTTGGATATCTGATGACAAACACTAAACTGGGATTGCAACATAAAGGAGGGCAGTGTTGGCAGAGCACACTTTTTTTTTTTTCTTCTTCACTGTTTGCTTCTGCTTGACTCAGAGAGTTGGTTTCGTGGAGACGTGACAGCTCACACATACACTCCAAGCTGCTGCAGCACATTGCAGACATGCCAGAGAGGGAAACAGTGTCCACTTAGAGAACACAGCCTCCCTATTTCGGATGAAGTCGCACCATAAGAGCAATTTTTTTCTCTCCTCAATTATCAAACATATCATGCCCTCAGTTCTCTGTTTAGCTCAGGTGTGGTTGTGAAACTCTATCTCTTTCAAAAACAGCGATTCCATTATGTTTAGCTCGGTTTAGAGATACTGCCTGCAAGATGAGACCTCGCTGTATAGCAGTGACAGTACAGGCTGAGCAGTTTTTTTCGCCCCCTGTGCCCAGTTTCTCACACAAACACATGCACAGTATTGAGGCCCTGGTCAGTGGTGAGGAATTTTGGGCACTGATCATGATTGGCTGTGGGGGTCTGGCAGCACCCAGCAGGCTGGGAGCCTGGATGAGAAAAACAACCTCAGATGGTACACACACACACACACACACACACACACACACACACACACACACACACACACACACACACACACACACACACACACACAGAAAAAAGAAGAAAAGGAAAAGCAGTGGATTGAAAAGACCAAATAGGAAGGACTTAGAGCATGGAAAACAGCAGAAAGGAGAGTGAAAGCTTGGGTTAGTAAAGACTGGCAATGAAAGTTAGAAAAGGACTCAAACTGGAGGCTCCAGCCTGCAAGCGGCTGCTGATTAATGTGGTTTTACTTGTTCAATCTGTGGCGGCTTGATGATGGAGCTGAAATTTGTGCAACCCCTCCAGAGACACATTGACAGCCAGCTTGATTTCAGGATTTGGGTTTTAAACTTTTGGAGTGCACGTCTGTGCATGCCCGCACTCACAGGTACCTTTAATGGGGTAGTTAAGCTATTTCAACATGCATGTTGAGTACAATCTGAACATTAAGCTGTCACCTCCGTCCACATTTGGCTTCTTATCGGTTTTACATACAGCTCTAATACGTTTACAGTATCGAGATAACAATCACAGCACCTCATTTCCACTCAGTCTTGGGAGCTTTATAGGGGGGAAAATGCAATCTAGTGCTATTAACTTCAACACAAAGTCTCACCCAGGCCTGCCAGGCCGGATGAAGCACACAGTGTGCATGTACGTACCCACACAGTGTGCATGTACGTACCCACACAGGGTGCGGTGCCCATTAATAGCTGCATGCAATCTGCTTTCATTCATATTCATCAGAGATAAAGCAGCTTTTAAAGTGTTTCTAAGAGCTCCAACAGACAGATCAATACTGCATGCTTAATAGTATATTGAAGGTTAGCTTTCTGCCAAATGAGCTCCTACTTTTAACTCTCACAGTTTCCTGATCATATCTGTACTTTCACTCAGTGGTACATTTGCTTAAATGCTACTTTCTGCTTCTTCTTGAATACAACTCAAAGTAAAGTCCAGTATTTTCCACTTCTTTGCATTTCCACAACAGCACCTGTTACATGTTGTTTTTTGCAAATTACGATTCACACAAAGAATGTGATGTTCTGTACCCAACAGCTTGTACAAGTACAGCTGAAACAATTACTCCTGTAAACAGTTACAAAACATACAGGAAATCGGCCTCTATTTGATGGTTGTTTCAAGCATTTCTCATTATTTTCAGAACTTCCAATAACCAAGCAATCTATTGATTGGTGACGAAAAATAATCTGAGGATTAATCAACCATTAAACTAATCGTGATTAGCAGCTGGGTTCAAACTAGCTAAAATCCCCCCCACCTCAGCAACTACATCACCAAGATCCTGCTTTTACATTGAAGGAGGTGAAGTGATAATCTAATCTTGGTATATGACAGTACAGTCACATATAGAAGTATATTCTTTTCATCCATTCCCTCTTTTACACAGAATATGTGAAAATAAAACACAAAACTGTCAGAAATGTGCTCAACTTGCCTCGGTTTACAGTTTATCTGAAACCCGACAGGCAGCTCCAGTTTCAATGCCTCATTATGAGCACAACATTATGATGTAAGATTAATTTTTCTATGCAACTAAACATGTAACTATTTTGATGGAACTACTCATGTAACTATGGGGGGGGGGGGGGGGGGGGGGGGGGGGGGGGGGGGGGGGGGGGGGGGGGGGGGGGGGGGGGGTGAAAGACCTCCCCTTTCTTACAAAATAGCCAGTTACATGTCCCTGTAAGCAGAAAGAAATGACACCTCCCTTAGAATTTCCATGTGGTTCTTTACTTGAGTGCTTTTACAAAGTGATCTAATACTTTAAAAAGTACAAAATACTAACTTTTCAAGCTCTATTTCGATTTTTCATCTTTAACATGTTAATTTGTCCTTTATGGGATTTTAAATGACCTTTATAGCCAAAATCTTGCTCTTTTAAAGGCCCAGATGCGTAGTTTTTAAACAATCTTTCAGGCTACAGCTTTTGGTATAGTTTGGAAGGGTGTGCGGTGCTCGTGCAGGAGATGGAGACGTCAGAGCGCGCGCAGTCGGAAAGTTGAATGGAGAGCGGCGACTGACAGGTTAATCTGAGCTCCCATCTACTACAACACTGCACATCACTAATCCCTGCGACTCTGTGGATAAACGATCAGGTACATGTCTGTGTTTACAAGTCGCGCTACCAAGAAGAGGAAGCGCCTTTTTGCTTTTTTGAGAGTGAAATAGAGTCTGAAGATTCAAATAGAGGCATAAAAGCTTATCTGAATGTAGCTCAGTGTTCCCAATGAAACAACCAGAATAATAGGTAACTTATTCAGGCGTAAAGTATAAAGTTTGACGGGCAGTTTTCAATAACAGCAGCTCGCAAAAAGTTTACAGCATAAGCAGGAACCCTCCCACTGACACACCTCCCTCTGAAGCTGTGTGAATTCAGAAAACTGCAGTCCTGAAAAGATTAAACCTTCTGATTTCTGCTCAAACAAGTAGCTTTACATACCCGGTGAAGTGAACGCGTAGAGTGAAAACGGAGGAAAGATATATTGTAGACACTTTTCCAGCAGAAACGCCCCGATCCGCTCTTCATGCACCGTCCTTGTCGCTTCTCTCATTAAATTTGCGCCTGACTGCGTTGCCGCTGCGTTGCCGCTGCGCTGCCTCGTCCTGCACGTCCTGCTCTGACAGCGTGGGGAGGTTTCCGTGGCGCGGACAGGCTGAACTTTAAATAGGCTGCCCTAATCCCTGGAGCATGGTGAAGCTGGGCACGCCTGCCTTCCTTCGCCCTCCCCTTTTCTCTCCCCCTTTAACTCCCAACCTTCCTCATTCTCTGCTGTCGACCTGCATGCTTCCTGCATGATCTGCATTGTTTTGCCTCCATGGGATCAAAAATAGAAACTGCTTTATTGATAGCAGCTAATGCTCAATTTTGCCTTTTTACTATGGCGATTTGACAAATCAAGACTCCTTAGGCCTAATAATCACGTTATGGCAGCAAATTTAATAGTCCTTGTTATCGAGCTCTTATTGTCTCCTTTAAAGATTTCAAATGTCAGGATTGAATACATGACAGTAACCCTGGAGTAGTTTATGTTGTTTAAATAGTCTGAAATGATAAGTACTTCTGTAAATAGTCTATATGAAGTTAATTTCCATGTCCTATCCAGGCAAAAACCAAAATTCCGTGGAGAAAACGAGGTGAAGTAACTTTCAGTCATGCATAGCTCCCATCTCAACATTTAACCACAAACAAAACGTCAGCATGACCTTCAGAGTAAAGTCTCATTATTGGGTAACTGTCCAACAGCAGCTGCATGATGGTATGTGTTAACACTTACAATACAGACACCAGTCTGACTCACCATGAATTTTCAATATATTTCAGTTGATTTCTCAGAAATGCATCTATACCACCTGCATACCCGGTATGCCATACCGGCTTGCTCTGCTTCAGTGTATTTTCTTCAAAATATGAAATTGTTTTCCAGGAATAAGGGATTTGCAGAGTAGCTTCCTTCAGGCTTCAGCCCAAATTAATCAAGCGGGTTTCAGACTTGTGCCTTCATACATAGAACAGTTCTAGCAAGAAGGACTGTAGCCCTCTGTGGAATAAACTGAAGCTGGGTGTGTGTCAGTAAACCAAATATTTGTCATTTAGTTAAAGCCAAGCACAAATAAATGGACAGGGAGACCTGTTTTTGGTGCATTTATGTGTAGTTATGATAATGCATTAACATCGACCTTTTTAAAAGCAACAAGAGTGACGATTAAGGCTTGTAATAGTTCCAAGAGTTTCACTTACAGATTTCATTGCCCCAATAAATCTCAGGTGAAACAAACATGACTGAGCGAGCTTATTCACGTAGTGGAAAAAAAATACAGAATTATTTCATAAAACTGTCCTGCGACTGTGATGAAAACCATGTAAGCTCAGCATCTGGAGTAAGAGTTTACATCTAAACTCTGACATTTTGCATTTTTTTTAACCTCATTTGATGTTTGTAATCTTAAAAGAGTTCAGTGTCTTCATCACCTTGTCACATGGAATTTATGAAGGCAACCGGACTTCTTTTCTTGGTTCCTGTAGCAGTGAAGGCTTCTTCACCTCTAACTTTGGTTGGCAGGTTCAAGCTTATAAATGGCTGTGAGGGAGGATCTGAAAGATAGCAATCTGCCTTTTGTGGACTGTGTGGTGCACGTTGATGAGGACTGAAGTCTTATTCAAGAGTAAACCAGAAACCTACACACACATCTTTGACTCACATCCATCAGAACTCCGCCCTATCAGGCTGAGAATGTCCCAACAGAGCCCAGCAATAAGTTAGCTTTTAAGTACTTGTTCGCATGATTATGATGGCTGCCTCACATCTCCTGCATTTGTTCGGAGAGTTGGGAGTGCCAATTCTCGAAAATTAACACCATGCGTATGCAAGATGCAATATGGCGGTGGCTGGTTTGGGAGCATATGTGACAAGATATCCAATATCCCTGATTTAGAGGAATCAAAAACCATCTGCAATGCTGGAAAGGTCACTTTTCTGAGATACTAACCTCCCTTATTGTCTCCATGTTCATTGTGCTCATCCGGCAAATCCAAAAGTTCAATAAGATCGGAGTTCGCTGGTGGGCCTCCAAGTGGAACGTGATTTGCAGACAAGTCCATGAGCAATCACACCAATAACAGAACTGGTTGCATATGTGAGCTCGAGGATAAAAAGTCAGTGTATTTTTTGCCTACAACCCAACAAAGCACTTCAAATCTGTGGACACTCAAACTCTGGTTCTTTGTCAAGTTAGCTTAGAAATCTGGAAAAACAACACGCCATCATCAAACAGAGGAAATGTGTCAACAGTGTCTGAGGAACCTAGAAGGATCTTCTCCAAACACAAAATCCCATTTTAGTTCAAACCCAACAACAGCCTTGTACAGAAACTGGTTCATCTGAAGGACGAAACACTGACCAGGGAAACTGAACAATTTCCCAACAGCATGGCACAACACAGGACAATTTTGTCCAGATTCTTCACAGGGAATGAAGATGGTTTGAGAGAAAAGAGAATAAACGGGTAAAACAAGCTTTACACAGAGGTCTCTTCAGATGTCAGCTACCAAACTCTTATAATGCCGCCTTGACTCTCCTCCCTTTGGCTGTTTCCTAATCATTCACAACTTGAGTCTGACCGAAACATGTCACATGCTGGTCAGGCAGGTGCAGTTAACAGCTTACAGTTGACAATGACCTTAGCCCACAGGATGGTGGATCAGTGACACATAGGTGACCTCAACCGCCCTCAATGAGCGGACAACAACAGCTTAAAAGAAACTCATCACAAGTCGGGTTGGAACTTGAGCGTTTCTGTTAAAAGGCGAAATGTCTTCAAGAACCCAAAACAAGGACCAGTTGCCTTCATTTCAAACATTTAGAGATATATGCATAAGTTAATAAAGGTACACACAGGACTCTGAGTTGTTTTATGGTGTTTCTGATACATGTGAAAGCTTTAGCACTATTAAACGCTGAAAGGAAACACCTCAAACGTCACTCTTACGTTTTTACTGGTGAACCAGCAGTAAGGTCTCCATAAGATGGGGGGAGGAAAAACAAAGCACTGGTAAGCGTGAGACTCCAGTTTGATGTCATATACTGTATCTTATTTATTTAATAGTAGGGCTTTCCTTCTGGTAGAGGGTGGCACACTTTCATGTGGTCATTTGCTGAAATAAGTTTAGATTTTTTTGGTATCTTTGGTTTAGTTTGACAACATTTTATTCTGGGAACTGTCCCCTTTATCTCTATGCTGATAGTGTTATTGGTTAGTTTTGACAAAGCCATTCCAGGTCAATACATGCACATTTATCAACCACAGAGTCCCTAAACAAGTTTGTTTTAAAAGAATTTCAAAGGTGAAAAGAAGTTTGAAAACGGTCATTTAATTTGCTAAATGTTGGTTTCTTGGTAAGTGATATCAGAGACAGAAGAGACACCAGATTTATTTAAGTAGCTACAGAACAATAGAGCAATGATGGGAAATAGAAAGAGGGGCTGGTGGAAAGAGTTGGGACCAGCAGGACCTGGAATCAGGAGAGGTGATAAATGCATGTAAACTGAAAATTCATTCATTCATTCATTTTCCATATTTTACTCTGGTTCACAAGAGATCTGGATCCTATCCGAGCTACCGCCGAGCGAGAAGCAGAGTCCGTCAGAGGGGAAACGAAAAGATAAACAACACGAGCAGCTATGCACACTATAACCTGGAAATCTTACGTGTGAATGTGGCAGAAATCAGTCAGCAGAGCAGAGCAGGTAACACGGTCAGACTGATAAGCTCCAGGGCTGAAATTTGATCAGAGACCATTGATCTTGTCAACAAAGAACTCCAGATAATTGCCACAGTCATCAGTAGAGGTGGAATGTTAATAGTATTAAACAAGAATCTGTGGCCGTGCCTGCTGTTGTTGATAAGGGCAGAGAAATAACTTTGCATCTTTGAATTGATGCCGCGTGGCCTATGGCTCCTTAATGTGACGGTAGCAAATTAAAGAGGCTTTTTGCTTACCATCTAAGCTCATCCCTTTTGTAATCAATATAGTTGGCCTATGGCCTTTATTTAAGGCTTATTAGGAGGGGGGGGCTGTTCATTGGTTGCAGGGATTTGGTCCGATAAAAATGTATGTGAGTTCTTAGAGTGTGTTTGATCGTGCTGGTCTAAAATCAACTTGGAAATAATATATGAGACAGTAGGAGTGAATCAGAAAGCTGCTCCTGCGCTGTGACCTGCTCACACATGTGCACTTCAGTAAGAACTAGAGCTTCTTAAGTAAAATTAAACATTTTATTAACGTAATACATGAATTATGGGGGAAGAGTAAGTTTTTATTTATATAGCGCATTTCACACCACAGGCAACTCAATGTGCTTTACATAAAGACAAGGCATTTAAAAGAACAGCATAAAGCAGCAATTTAAAGAGAAAAAAATAGAATAAAAATTAAAAACACAGTTAAAAGCAATCAAAGATGAGGGGAAAAAGAAAGATATAAACTCAACCATAAGCACACCGAAAGAGAAATGTTTTTAACCTGGATTTAAAAGTGCTTACAGTTGATTTCAGTTCTGCTGGTAGTTTGTTCCAGTTGTGTGCAGCATAACAGCTAAAAGCTGCTTCACCGTGTCTAGTTTGAACTCTGGGCTCCAAATGTGTTTTAAAGACTCTGTACCCTCTTTAGAATAATTATATCCAGATTTGAGCAGTGTAACTACTGTAGTTTCCATACAGGACCTAGTTTAGGGTGATCAAAATGGAAAAAATGCAGTGAAATGGCCCTGTTCTGCATTTTTACAAATCAGAAAAAGGTTTCACAAATCCCAAACAAGGTTTTAATGAATCTATAGCCACTTTAGAATAATTATATCCAGATTTGAGCAGTGTAAGTATTGTAGTTTCCATACAGGACCTAGTTTAGGGTGATCAAAATGCAAAAAATGCAGTAAAATGGCACTTTTTCCATCCATTTAATTCGCAAATCGGATGCCAACTTCAGCGTCGTGTCTCTGGGCTTGATGTGGCGCTCATGTAACACCCTCACATTTAAAATCACTGCTCCACCCCTGATTAAACGCATCTGTTAACAAAGAGTTTTCATAGTTTGCAAACCACACATAGACTTTGGAGATCATTACAGTTCCAGATTTACTTAAAAAGAGCTCATTTCTGCCCTGAAGCCATTAAGCTTCAGGGCAGAAATTAGCCATTAAGCTTCCTGCTCCATATCCCCATGACCCAGTTTCACTGCATCATTTTTAGTGTTAAAACAGTTTTTAAAGTCAGAGTTAGCTTAGTTTTGAAACTTTTTCTGTTTCCCGCTCTCTCGTCTTCCTTTTTGACACAATTCACCGCTGACTTCTGTTTCCTTGCATTCGGTTCTGTTATGAGGAGATGGCTCTCACGTGTATTCTGGTCTGTTATATTCCTGCATCACACCTGGTTTTCAGTTACTGATTGCTTCACCTGCTCCTTGTGTGAAATCACCTCTGTCTGTATGGACTCCCCAGGTTTTCTTGCCAGATTGTCCTTGTAGCCCCTCCGTATCAGCCAGCCCTGGGTTTTCTCCAGAGTTTTGTTTCTTCTTACCATTCCTGCCTTGGTAGCACCTTTTATTTGTTTTGTTTTTTTATCAAGTTTTCCTCACCTGCATGTCTTCAGTCTCCTGTAAGTCCTTTACCTCCTTTCGCGATGGCCACGAATCATGACACAAAAGCTACGCTTGTTATTTAGGCTGACAGTGATCAATGTGTTGAAGCAGCTAATCAGTCATCTACTGATGAGTGATAAGTTATATCTTCACAGGTTGCCTCACAGCCGCTTCGAAATCTCTCCGGAGTGTGCATATGCACTCTAATACTCCACAGATTTACACCTGTGGATGTGGGTGAAGGACAGACATGCCTCAGTTGGACACTGTCTCTAATTTTAAATCTCTGTGATGATTAACTACAGGTACAGCAGACTTGGTCTTGATTTACGTCAATCAAACACTTTAAAACAAATGTATCATGGCCACAAACAGTAGAAAGTTTAATTTGATTAAAAAACTCTGAACGTGTTACTTCTGGACCTCTACTCTAAATAGAACACTTAATGTACCTGATGCCTATTCATCTAAACTAAAAAACCTGAGAAATGGCCTTTTCTTTCTTGTCAAATGATCCCTTTACAATGTCACCTCAGTGCATTCACATGCTCATTCCTGTCCTTGTAAGGTGACGAGTGTCCATGCCTGTCTCACGTTCGCTGGAATATGATTATGAGGCAACAGAGTAGCTTCCTGTGAGCACACGGGGGGAAGTTCAGATATCAGGGGCTAAAAGCACTTCCCTGCCCCATTGGCCTTATGTGCCCTCGTGATATCAGACACCGCGAGCTGGCAGGCACCCTGAGTGGAACCTGACATTGTCATGTTATTGACATCATCCCATGTGAATTATTGTTCTTCCGGTAACTAAATCCTGCCGCTGCTGCTGCTCCACTGGCCAAGAGACAGAAATACAACAGGGGTTCAAAGTTAGATCAATGGATCTTATCCACAATCAAGAAAAATTAAGTAAAAATTACATTTGCTTTGGGGGCAGAGACCACAGTCTCAGATTTCAGATTGTCCTCAGATGAAGCAGACTAAAAGGCGTCCTGTTGACTGAGCTCAAGTATAATCTTGTATTTTTTTTGTTGTTTTTTTTCTAATTATATCTGATAAATTTTACAAGGTAAGTTGTAAAATGTCTTGACTTGTTGACCGTCTTTATGACCGCACAGCCCAACTCAGCACAGGCATAACAAGCAATAAATGAATGCATATGGCTACTTGCCAGGAAGTCCTGACTGATTTCTTTTCTTTAACTAACTTCTCTTGTGTTGTCATTGAAAGTCATTAACCTGCGCCAATAATTAATAATAATTAATAGAGCAGCAATGGGAACCTGTAAGCTTTGTGGATGTGTAGTCGCATTTAGAACGAAATTTAAATCCATTCGACTTAAATTTTCCCTTTTTATTTTTGTTTTTTTCACCTAAAGTATTTTAATTCTGGAGAGAAATGAGGACAGATGAGATGAGTAAAGTCTCTTCAGTCATCTCCTCAGCACTTAAATTAGGAGTATTTAAGTCCAGGTTGAAGACACACTTATTTTCAGTTATATTTGATTAAAGCTCCAAATCCAAAGCTTGAGTTTCAAAACTTAATCACATTTCAACTTCTGATTTTATCTATTGTTCTTATTTCTTTATTTTTTGTTTAAAATTTAAATCATGCTTTTCATTTCTACTGTTTTAATGTCTCTGTAAAGCACCGTGAATCACCTTGTTGTTGAATTGTGCTGTACAAATAAACTCGCCTTGCCTTAAAACAGGCGTTCAAATTAGACAAGAAATTGAAAATTCTGTATAACTAAAGCTAAACTGTATAACAGCAGGAGCAAACCAGTCTAGTCTCCCATGACTGGTTTTTGGTAGTTTTCCCCCCTCTGGTCCTCTCTCTGCTCCTTCAGACCACATTCCCACACCCAGTTTGTCAATTTTGTTGCGTGTGTCTTTGAAGCCGGGGCTGACTGGCTGAGGTCGCTTATGGCTGGTTCTACTCCCTGTCAGCCCCTCAGGCACTTTCTTCTGGGAGAGCTTCTTCTATAAGTGCATTATGTCACTTTTCATGTATCTGGAACATGCTCTACTTTTTACACTGGTGAGAAACAATTCACACCTATTGCTCCTGCTGATTACGTTACGCCCGAAGGAGAGAAGGTGTTTAATCACAGCCCCCTACATACCATACAATGAGCTGATAATACTGCCTGTAGTAAATCACAGGGCAAAGAGCGGCAGTCAGTCTTTACCTCTCAGCCTCTCTGCTCAAATCAGTAGTAGTAGTCAGTAGTTTGTGAATAAAGCAGTTAAAAAAGTTAAATCATCAGAGGAATTAATTTTTTTATTATAGAATCTACATAGATAAAAATAGGACCTGTTCTTTAAACGTTCTTTAGCTTATCTAGTAAAATAAGCTTGTTTTCATTATTCAAATTACATGTTTTAATTTGAATAATATATATAAATATATTAAAAGCAACTTAAGAATTTAATTTTTAGAGAATACATTTAAGTATGGGTTTTGAAGCTGATTTAACCAAAGTTTTCTTAGATTTAGAAAACTAACAGTTAGCAGCTAGTTTAAAATAAGTTGCTAAACTAGCTGCTAACTTTTTTAGCTGCTATATCATCATGATTAGATCTGCTGCTGCCTTTTATTATATTGATTAGAATAGGAAACTTTTTTTTTTTTACAGCCAACACCTTGGTAATTTGGCTTTTGTTAAAGCTAGGATTGGCCTCTGTATTGCTTACAGAACTTGAATGTTCACAGTTAATAATACTCTGACAAGGTATCAAAAGGGCTTTCAATGGTTTAAAGTCCTGCCATTATTATCCTGCTGTAATTATGTAAACCAGAGACTGTTTTTGCATGCATACGTCATTCCTTATCATCTACAGTTCTGTGCTGCGGTCTAAAATTTACCAAAAGGAACTTTTTTCCAGACCTTTATCACCAAACTATTAGACATTTCATAGCAGGAAATGCAGTTTTCAGGTATGTTAGTTAGTCATGATTTATTCATGCTGGTTCATTTCCAAGGTCTACAGGTGCAGGAAAATGAATGTGATTTATTACACCTGTGCTTGTCATGCTGCAACAAGTCGAGATCTTTTATTGACTTGTAGTTTGACATATGTATTGAAATGGCCCACTAAGCACCATTTTAACAAGGTACTGATGTGAAACATCTGCATCTTGTAATTAACTGATATGAACTGCAAACCTTTAAAGTTTTGTGACTGTATCTGTGAGGATTGTGACACTATTGCACTGCCAAAATCTGGCCACAAACATCCCAACATGCACCCTCCAAATTATTTGCTACGATATAATTTCACAAACCCTAACCCAAACACACACAGAGTAAAAAGGCAAAAAACAATATTATACACAGCAGTGAAGGTAGTGGTTGGTTTTGCATTTAAATATAAAAAGACAACAGTTGGCTTTTTTCTGAGGCTGCTTTCTTTGTGCCTCATAAGGTCTGCATGCAGAGCGAGTTCCTCTCTACACGTCAGACCAGTTATTCAACACGTTCTGAACATATATATTGGCTTTAAACAACAATGCTATCAAGAAAGAGGTGACACTATGTCTTTTTGGTAATGTGCAGTTCAGTGTCGAACATCACGTCTAAAGATTACACGACATCACAGAGCCAGGAACATAAATCCCGTCAGTCCCGGTTCTTACTTTAGAGACAAATTGCTTTTTGAAACGAGCAGAACTCAAAATATAATTCCCACATTGTGATATCTTATGGATATTTTGGTGGTACCCTGTTCCAAAATGCAATTCCCGTTTGAATATTTATTTTCGGTTACAGTGTTGTAGCAATTAATGGAACGTGTTTATTGCACATGTGAAAAAGCCACAGATGTGACCAAAGATGCTGATATTCCAAGTGAAGTCCATTGATTGTGGTCATGCTGACTGTTGCTGAATGTGCCTGACTGTCTACTTTGTGGCTTGGCTTGGGTTATTCACTGTGTGGCTGACAAAATTACTGGGTGTTGGACACTGCTGAGCAATCATTTACGTCTGTCTGGGTTGAAATTTGTGTTTGGCCAACAGTTACGGCATGACTGGTACCTTTAAATTACACTCGGCTGTGGTTGTGGGCATGTCGAAGAGATCTCATTCAAGATACAGATAAGAGAAATGAAAGAGAACATAGCTCTAGAAACAGCAGGTTAATTAAACATTATATCATTTTCATCATACGAGTCATTTGTGCCATCAGTCCAGTCCATACTGGCCAGTCTCCCCAATGTTTTCTGTTTTCAGCCTCCTCTTTGTCATGTTAGTTAAGCCTGAATGGTTTCCAGGGAAAAGGCAGATTTAACACAAGAACTTTATGCTCAAATTCATGCTCAAATAACTGGCTTTTCCCCCTCTTTTCAGTTTTTTTTTTTTTGGAACCTCTTTCTGGCTTTAAAGTCTCCCTCAAAGCATGTGTGGACTTGCACCATACCACCCTCAATTCTTTTAGTCTGGCTACGATTTGCATGAGAAGTGCCCAAGACGAGAACAGGCCCCCTTTCCCATTTTCCTCCTTTTGTCCCACTGTTCTTTTATTCCAAATTCTTCACACTTATTCCTCTTCCTCACTTTGTGCTGTTCATTATATAAGAGAGCTGCACAACACTGGCCAGGCAGTTACCAAAGAAGGTCACACTGTTGGTCGCAGCCACAAAATTCCCCCTCCCTGTTCTGGAGGCATGTGAACACAAAAAACAGCATGAAATTCTTTTTTCGAGAGTTGCGACGCATTCAGAACTCAATGTACCAAAAAGTTATGATTACATCTTGTGGCACACAGGGTCCCCACTCCGGTTGAGGCTATTTCTGAAAAGGGTCAAAATTCCTTTGTAAACATTTATTAATGAGACAATGAGGCTACTGAAGCATTTATCCGCACTGACAGAGAGGCTTCCCTCTTGCTCTGCGCTGAACCACGGGGTTATTTGGCCTCTGTAAAGTGGCACTGTCTATATTTACCTGTATGTTTCTCCTCAACAGGCTTTTAACTTAAAAGTTAGGTAACAATTACCACGAAGCTGTTCCATGGCAACAAAGGATTATAAGCTTAACCTGCACCTAAACTAACAAAAACTACCCTGGTGGAGAATGCTGTTTGTGCAGCTGCACTGTCCACAGTGTCCACAGGGGACGCTCTGACCTTTGACCTTGTCTGGAGGCACAATAATCCTGTTAGAGCTGGCTGTCTGATGCATGGGCACAGCATGAGATGAGTAATTGACAGATTCTTGAGAGTGATTGAGCAGAACTCCCTCAAATGTATAATCAGGGTTAGTGAATGGGTTCAGTTGGTGCAAAGGTTTTTTTATAAATAGCTCTTTCTGTGTTTGCCTTTCTTGCAAATCTGAATTGTAGCGTGCAGTCGCAGCCCGTCTTGGTCAGCATTTCTCAGGCAACAAAAAGAATGTAATGCAGACCAGAAGGCTACCGCTTCCAAACATCTTCCCCTGCAATACACTGGAAATGTTGTCACTTTTACTGAAAAATTACCAGGAAATAGGGAGGATGTTGGAGGAAACGGAGTGTACCAGCATGGCACCGAGGGAACACAAATCAGCTGTGGGCAGAATACTGGTTATTTGTGTTAGCATTATAAGCAAACCTGATTCAATTATGGTGGATTATCTTTTACCTTTGTTTTCCACAGGGGTGATTAATTTGAGGAAATCAGTGTCCTGTGTAAAAGCATGTGTTGCTCTAAGTTGTATTTCCATTTCTGAGGAGATGCATCCCAGACTACAGAGAAGCTACAGTCAGTCGGCCTTTTCCTCACTTAGTTCTGAGTATGCAGTGCGGGTCTCATTTAATTTTCAGTTTCACTCTTACTTGCCGTTTTATTTGGTTTAGGCAGTTGGTTCGCTTTGCTTTGGAAACTGGTGGGGGGCATAAAGGAAAGATGTATTTTAAACTCATGTGATTTTAGGCAATGTAATGGAGTAATAAGGTTATGTAGATCAGATCATTTCAGTTGGAGAACAACTGCGTAAGAGGCATAGCACAACAAGGCTACAGAGTCAACAACACAAAAAGATCCAGCATAAACCAGTGCAACACCTTGTCAGTTGAACAGTGCTTATATAACTTATGTACCTCAAAGAGAGGCAAACATGTGCCATCTTAAAATACGACAAAGGAGAAATAAATGTAGCTTAAATAAGTCAACTTTGCCTTTAAAGGTTTATTAAGTTGCCTTGTTTCAGTGTTTTTTTTTATGGGATGTTTGAGTTAAAGTATCAAGTTCAATCAATTCTAACTTGCTGCTTATCTAAGTTTAAGGCTTAAATTGACATTCATGAATAAGAAGTAATATTCACCAGCTTTTTGTCCTCATAAACACTGAAATTTGGTTTGGTTCATAGATAGCAACCGTCCTTCCAGTCTGGACATTGTAGTGGCATTTATACATTTAACTTTATCTCCTCACGTTTTTGACACGAGGGATGTTAAAATAACACAACAAAATACATATTACTGACCAAAACCATACTTTTGAAGTGACATAAGTTTCACCTGTAAATCTGAACAGCTCATATTCGGACCTGAGGTGCCCAAAACAAGGTTTTTGAGTTGTTGGTGACTTCAAAGACCCAAATATATGCAAGCACGGGAAAAAAATTCCACAAGAAGTCCCACGATATGTTGAACTTATTATGTTTAAACACATTTGTCTGATTAATCAATTCGCTGTCAAATTATAATCAAGAATCACAGAAACCGTGTTAATGATACAGAAAACCACATTTCTGGTACTTTGACTTTTATTCACATCACTTACAATTTAAACTTATTTAAACAGGGCTCTCAAGTCTCACGCAATGAGCGTGAGACACACGCATTTCAACAAGTTCACACGCTCACACGCCACACATGCCATTTCTCACGCTGAGAAATTATCAACTTCGTCGCACAGAAATTATAATGGCCGATACTAACGAGTCAATGGCAGGTGAGCTCGTACAGCTCAGAACTATAGCTCTGGTACAGCTGTCTTGATTTAGCAACCCATCGGAAAATCACAAAATAGAATTTCTCAGCCAATCAGAAAACAGAATTTCTTGTTGCCGGGTGTGAAATAGCTTTCAGCTGCAAGCATGCGTCCCATGAATGCACAGCGGACATAGCCTATTATGCTCTGAATGCGTGCAGAAGTTGTAGACGAGCTGGAGGTGGAAGAGAACCGTCAGGATCATCAGCAGGTCATATCTTCATTTATTTGAATCTTTTGTTAGTTACTATAGTTTTCCTACTCTTTGTAAAAGACCAATACCTGCCGGTTAAAGTGTTCGTTGGAGTAGTAGACCTAAATATTCAGCACACACCCTTTGACATGAGCAACTTAATGAAAAATGAAAAATATGTAGGAGTGTAATTAGGCTTCCGTGGTTAATTCTTTTCAAAGGTGACTGGTATGAGCAGGTTCCCAAGGCTATCTACAATTGCCAAACTGGTTCTGCCACACTGAAATGCTGATGCAGAAAGCAGTGGCGGCTGGTGATTCAATTTGTTGGGGGGGCGCAGTTGCGCGTGACGGGTCAAATAGCACCTCACAATCAGAACACAACACACAAATTCTAAAAACCACCTAAACTAGACCATTGTTCAAGTATTAATACAATTAGAGAGATACTTTGGATATTGTTGACATTAAATAAAGAGTTTTGGGACAGAATAGATAAAGAAATATAGGCTACTGTAATTAGAATAGACCACATGTTATACCATAACCACAACATAATAGTAGGGAGGGATGATGGTTCTGAATTTCCTATTCTATTGCAAAATGTACAAATATTCAGGAAAAACAAAGACCACATTAAAAGGTAGGTGTGTCTAATGTTTTGAGGACTAATATAGAAGACTGGATCAATTCTGATGTTTTTAAATGTGCTATATAAATAAAGCTGACTTGACTGCATTGAAAAATGGACAACAACTAATTTCTACATCAGAGACTCACCTCTGCAGCAATCCTACTGTCTGTGGTCTTCTTCCCCGAGAGCCCGGCGCTTCCTCGGATGCTTGCTTGATGGACGTGATTGATTCGATGAATTGTCCAATCACGTTAAGATTAAAAATAAGGAAAACTCTGCCATTGGTCTGGGCGCACAGCGACGCGAACTAGAATCAAATTTTCATGCGCCAATGAAAAGCTGGCTCTGCTTGTTCGCGGTAAAAAAGTTTGCTAGCTCTCATAGACTCCAGTGTTACCGGCGACCACCTGGAGGAGGGCTTTATGTCCAATAGCAAATAGCAAGCCTAGATTAAAGTCGAAAGCATTTAATGGTTGCTGGCAGTGGCATGTAGCCTACAGCAGAGTCTATCACACCACTGCACGAGTAAAAACGCAATGTACAAATGTATAATTAATTTCATATTTGTTATGGTTGATTCACGGGAGGGGCGGCGCTCTAGCGCCCTCTATTGACCAACCGTCACTGGCAGAAAGGGTTTTTTCCATGGTGGGGCTTAATGAAACCAAGACCAGGAACGCGTTGGCTCTGAATGGAACTCTGTCATCCATCATGACTGTGAAAATGGCTGACAATGAGCCACAGTGCTTTAAATGGGAGCCCCCAATATCAGTCATCAAGCATCAAAATCTGCCACAAACACTTACAACAACACTCATAAAAAAATTTTGTTTGCTAAGACTTTGCATACCTAAAACAATTTATTTTAAAATATAGCAGAATTTAGTGTAAAAGTGAAGATTTGTGATTTTGGTATAAATAAAACAATTGTTCTTTAGCTAGTTTATGGCGATGGAATACTGCAAGGGACCAGCCCCCCCCCCTCCAAAAAAAAAACGAAAGAAACCCCGAAAGAAACCCTCCCCCGCGCACACGGCCCGGCCCCTGCCCCGCCCGAATCTCACTCCAAGCAAACTTGAAAACTCGAGAGCCCTGTTATTTATAAAGCACCAGTCCACAAAATGTATCATCTCAAGACACTTTAAACAGAGGATAAAGTCCAATTAAATCCGCTTACACTCCAATTTATTGTAATCCCACTAGAATCCACTTCAGTCCAAATAAGATAAATTCATTATAGATGTATTCATACGCCATTTAGTAAAAAGAGTGCAGAAAAAACAACAGATGGCATCAACTCCCCAATAAGTCTGAGTTCCCTGGTCGGTGTCACAGCCACTGAGCCGAAGAGCAAAGCAGATTTTTCTTCTTTAAATCAAAAAAACACAGTTCATAAACTGTAAACAGCACCCTGGTAGACAGCGTATGCCTTTGAGCAAACCTTTTTGGAGCGTTCGCAAGTACAGTATTTGATAATTTAGTGATTATTTTTCAAATAAAGACTGTCAGTCAATGCACACAAGAAGGCAAAAACATGCTAAATAATGGAGTATGGCTTTGACATATATTTGAAAAAGATGAAAGAAACAAAAGCATCAAAGAGAGAATCTTGACGAGGACATTCATCCATTGTCCAGTGGGAACATCTTGTCCTCCTTCACAGTCCACTATCATCCTGCAAAAAGGACCAAAGTCGCATGTTAATTTCAGGAAGCGAGCCTGCAGAGGAGCAGCTGTGCTGTTAATAAATGTGCGCAACATGTTAATGTGCAGGCCTCAGATGTAGGTACAGTTCACCTTTACATGTGTCTGCATTTTCTGGCACTTTGCTCCGTCATGTTTCAGACGCAGCAACGTCAGTGAAAGCATAAAAGTAACTTTCATGACGATGGTGTACGTTCAACCATCTGCTAAATCTGAGCTTAACCTTCAACCGATGCGGACACGTTTCTGTTCAAAAGTACACGTAAACATTTCCAGATTTTCCGTTTTTAATATGTTCCACCATGCTGTTGGTTTATCTATTTGGTTGTTATGGGAAGAAATATTTACACATTTACACATTACAGCGGCCCTTGTTTATTCTTGGTAAACTAACTTCCACCTGCTCTGAAACCAAAAATGTTGTTTTTTGAAAGAGAGGAACTTTAGCAGGTTGTCCTCTGTAAAAAGTGTTTACATAATTCAGGGAAACGTGTGTTTGTAAAGTTACTAATCAGTTTAATCTATTTTATGAGACACAAGTGTTGAAATCAGTCGTAGAATTCCTAAAAACTCTGTTTCACTCATGTCATTTTACAGGATATTGGAGGAATGGTCTCCAAAGCGTAGGTAATGATGAGTTTTCTTATTTTGATAAAGTTGGATTTTCAGGAATTATTGTTGGTTCAGGTTGTACAAACTCTAGCCTTTCTGAGTTAAGAAGTCTAACAGCCTTGGTTTGCTTTGTGCAGGTGGAGAACATGACTTGACTTGACTAGACTAGAGGATTATGTACACAAAGGTTTTAACTAAATTTCAGATAGGAAATGGAAACCAAACATGTCTACTCAGACACTCAGTACGTGGATCGTCACCTTGCTGGTGAGAAAAGAGCCTGAGTCGGTGTGTGAGGTGAAGAGGAACCAATAAGATAAAGTTACACTCACCTTCTCACACAGCATGGGCTCTAAATAAATCTAAACTCAACATTAACAATTTTTTGCTATGTTGCTAACTCAGCAGCACACTTTATCTAACGTTTTCCGTTCAGTGGCACAACTGTTGATGCAATCGCATAACAGTCATTTCACCCATTTCCTTCCAAACACAATATCAGGACAGGATAAAATCAGAACGCTTTTGTGTCCTTTACTTTTCTCAATCATCGTCAGATCTGATAAGAATTTAAAGGTAGGGTAGGAGATCCTGGATTTTGAGTCCAGCGAAGCTGCATTTTGAAAATACACAGGTAAAAAGTCCCAACCCTTTTCTTTACTTTCCCCCCGAAGGCACGCCTCTAGAGTACATGAACGCGCACGAGCACGAAGGTGCACGAGCGCTGTTCTGACAGCAAGCATCGATCGTTGCCGTATTTAGTATTTAGTTTATGCTAACTATATGTTTAATAATGCTAGGTGCTAGGCAAGCTGGCTCTAGTTTAGCTTCCTGCCAAGCTTCGTTCACGGAGCAGGGTACGCGCACAGGGGGAAGGAGGGGGAAGGAGGGGGAGGGAGGAGCGGATTGCAGTTTGATAGACGGCATCAGAATCCAATCATTGTGAACGGTCCGTTCACAATGATTGGATACTGTTTTTCCTAGATTGTACGTTCTAGAGGCCACTAAAACTTTTCATATTTGTGTCAAAACTTTTAATTAATTGGTTGCAATGGGGGTGTGAAGAGTATTTCAAGCAATATGTAAAAAAATGTTCCAGAAAAAGATCCCCTACCCCACCTTTAAAACAACGCATTAAAGCAACACAGCAGCTTGACTTGCTTCCAGTGAAAAAGTAAATCGCCACCAAAAATGTTGCTTAACATCAGCACGGTCCTGCTTTTACTGTTTTAGGCCCTTTTTTTTTTATAGATTCCAAGACCTCTGAGTCTCAGAAACACTGTTCAGTACATTTCTTCTTCTATTTTTAGAGTTTCAGGATTTGTTCACCTACATCTTTGCTCTCCCGGCAGTCACCGCAGATGCATCCCAAGCAGCCGTTGATCACCTGGATGGCACAGAGAACCATCTGCAGCATGCCAGTGCCGAGGATTATGGAGAACAGCACGACGTGCCACATCACTGCGTTTTCAGGGTACACACAGGTTGACCACACAGTCTGGTTTGTCAGGTAGGTGCCACCTTCCCTGTGAGGAAGAACAGCAGGAGTTTATTATAAGCATTATATACGGGACACGGAGTTTTCAGATATGTGTGTGAAGCAGGCCACGTTTTGAGCACAGAGAGAACAACCAGACATGACGGATTATGAGGAAAATGTGCCAGTAAGGAGGTAACTGGAACAAGCGAGGAGAGGAGAAAGAAAGCAGTTATAACTTGTAGTGATAACTGTGAAGGATTGAGGGAATAGTTTGGGGAAATAGCGTTGCTCTCTTGAGACGCATCTCACTCTCATGTGTCTCGCAGCATTTACAGTTTTGAAACTTGTTATGCCGCTCGTCCAATTTCACATGCAGCGGCAGGCAAACTCAAGAGTGATAATGACAGTTAAGACAAGCCGGCAGCAACTCCACACCCAATGAATAAATTAAACAAGTTAGAGGTAAAGATCGTTGTAACATCCCCTGCCCTGTACATGCATTATCAGGCTTTGTGTTTATCATTTGGCTTCTACTCTTTTTGAGATTTTGAAGTCAGAAGTGACATCAAAGGCATGGATATAACTGAAGACGTGAGGACGGATCAGGCATAGATTGGGCATAGATATCCCACAAACTAATTGATCAAATGCTCAATTGTGCAAAACTTCAAGCCATATTACAAATTAAACTTGTGAGTTTTATAAATGCTCTATGTACAGTTTGCATAAACTGTAAAACACCTAAAGTGCACAAAACAGTTTGTCATGACAGGTTTATTTGGGCATTTTAATGTGGTGGTGTGGCCTTAAAGCGCTGCGGTTTATGCACATTTCAGCCCACTTGTTGCCACTTGAAGCGCACACACAATCAACCGGATCCTGACTGCAGTTCACTTAATGATATGATTAACAGTAAGAAAGCTGCACAGACTTCAAACCTTTAAAACCACGAATCCTTTACAGCTCCAAAACTGGATTTTTGTTTTTAATCATAAATAAAAAAGCAACATATAAATAACTGCAACCTTTAATCTTTTAACTCTCATCAGGAAGCAATCTATCAAAAAATACAAGTATTTCAACCAAGGCCCACTGACAGTATGAGGCAGTTCAGGTAATTTCAGATGTACTGACATTATGGATTTTTTCATTCCTTTTTTAGTCTTAAAGTGGGAAAAGGATCATCTTCAGTTCCCATTCTCGTTACAGACTAATATGAGTGATTGAAGCAGAGAGCCTAAAAGCTTTCTTCCTCATCCCCCGACTCACTGCAGATCTGCAACACGTCTTGTGATCTGGGAGAGTCGCTTTCATTAAGTCGTTTCAGGACTTAGTGGGAAGTATCAGTTCAAATGTGCACGGTAGAAAAACCGAAACAAAGAAAGGGGAAACTAAGCTTTGATGGAGGAAGCACAAAGTAATGTTTGGTTTTAATAACCCACCAGGCATTGTGTTATCGTGTTACTTTCCCTGCTTGTGAACACCAGTGGTGATGATTAATAACATGCTCATATTCATTAGCAGTCATCTTAAATCACTTCAAAGACTCCTGTCAAAGTCACTAAACTGAGTCAGTGGAGCCAATCACATTTGTAATTTTGGTGGTTCTTGTTTGAAGATGCACCGTTAAGGAGGAGACGAGGCCTCTGATTATGATAAAACAAGCCTTCATGTAACCCCCTAATATTAAGGTGGCACCTATTTCTCCTCACAATATTTCTCCAACTGAATTACAAAATGACAAATTACAAAGTGCTGGTTCAGTGCGCCACCTACTGGATCAGCACAATGTGACATTTAGATATTTGTTTTATGGGGAACCGAAACACTCTTGCTTCTCAAGGAAAGATTGATAGTAAACATAACTGATTAGAGCATGGATATAACAAGAGAACTATAGGTCGAACTACAAATGGAAGATGATGGTGATGATGATGGGAGGAGCACTCACATGTTCTCAAAGGGGTACGTCCAGTCATCACCTTCAGCCACTTGGCATTTGGGGCCAACAGCCAAACCAGCGGAGGCTACGCTGGTGCCGTAAATGGCTCCAACAAGTCCGAATATGGAGGAGAAAACGGAGTTCAGCATCTGATAGAGACACAGGATCAGGGTAACATATATCAGTTATGTCTAATGAGTACTGGAAAAGGTTTTCTTCCTCAAGGAGTTCTTTTATAAATGAGTTTTGCCCTCATTTGTCTTCACTTTCATACCTAAAGGTGGCTTCTAACACTCTGACCAACAGGCGCCCGTAGACATATCACACTCTAAAATGGTGGCTGGTTTAATGTTGCTTTTATCTCATTACTTTATCTTAACTCAAGGTCCAATTGGCTCCCTCCATAATTTTCTTTTGGGTTTGTTTGTTGTCTAAAAGCAAGCTTGAAAAAAACCCACTGACTCTATTTTTCCTGGTTAAAAAAAAAAACATTTGGTCACCAATCAAACTTTACATAATATTTTGTGTCCTTTAGTCTCAAATTAATCCAAATACTTTGTCTAAACTCCAAGTTGAGCAATTTTAAAGTATTCAAGCAGCAGACGGCAATAAAAATTGGAAAGTTAAAACTCAAAATTGACCTGAAATACAGGAAACTAAATATAATCCTGTTCTATCTCAGACTGAATGGCTCCATGGCTGTTTATGAAGAAATGCAGTTCCTAATGATTAAGGAGAAGTGGTTGATGGGAGTTCTGCAAAGCACGTGCAGCAAAAGATAACACATTCAAAAAGTTAAATAAAAATATCATATTCAAAACAGGATATTTCAGTACTCTGAGTCTAAACTAATGCCAGCTCAGTCATCTCTGACTTTCATCACTCTTCAACATCTGTCCTGTCTTCGAAAAATGGCAAATAATGCAAATCTTTGAAATGACTTGACTCACCCGGCAACGGTTGCCACAGCAACCTGTTCCACAGCAACCCTTGCCCCCAGCCCTGATAGCTGAGCAGCTGGGGCACAGCATCTGAAAAGTTGTAAAGACGGAACATCACCTGGGTTAATGATAAAAAGATGTGAGCAGGTGTTTTCTCTATCCCTCTGTGCGGCCAAAAACTGGGAGCCCACCATGATTTTTACTCTTTGTGGGGATCAAAGTGCCAAAAACAGCAAGTTTAAAGGACTGGTTTAGGTTAAAGTTAGAAATAGATTGAGTTAGGGTTTGGGTGAGGAAAGGCTTTATATCATGTCCCCACAAACGAACCAAAACTAGGGTGTGTGTGTATGTGTTTTCTTATCTCTTTAACCAAATATTTGCGATGCCTAAATCGGAAAAGTTACTCTCGTCCCTACAAACGTCCACTTGTGTTGAGAGGGATCATACATTCGGGTCATTGTTCTAAACGCTGATAAAACCATGAAACCAAAAAAAGGAAAAAGAACCCTCCACTAAACTCAAAGGTCCCTCCAATTACTCTGTCGGAAGAAATATTTATAACACCCTCGTTCATTTTTACAAAGGTCATGATTGCGTTAGAGGAAGCGCACGTGTGACACGCAGGTGTGTCCGCGTATCCCGGTACGGGAGATCAGACACGGTGTTCTTTAGGCAGCAACATGGCAAACCAGACACTGACTTAATGACTTCCATTAAAGTCATTAAGTGAAAAAGCCCAATTCTACCTTTACAGATATTACATACTTTACTGTGTTTCCTGAACTGTCCTTTTTGTTTAAGGCTGTCATGAAATTATGGCTAGTTTATAATGAATAAGTAAGTAAGTAACTGTGTTTTAAAATAATCGAGAGAAAAAAAAACAAATTGATGAAGCATAGTTTTGTTCTTCATCGAGGATATTTACAAGCAAGTAAAGTTTTACTTTAATTTCTTCGTATACGGATAGTTTAACATCTGGACTAAATTTTTTCTCCTTTTTTTTGGTGAGATTTAACCCTTGGTGACTGTTTAACAATCCTTTTCTTCTACATAATGACAGAGAACTGATAAAAATACAGTTCTAAGATCTAGAATGTGAGAAATTGAGTAATTAGTAAGTTTCCATCGAAGTCAGAAAGAACACAGGTCAGAAAGAACTAAAGCTTATCAGATAAAAAGCTAAATAAACGACTAAAGTCTGTGAAACTTCTCAAAATAATCCCTTTGTTACTGTTTTAAAATATTCCTCCTCCATAAAAGCAAGCCGTTTGATTTTATATGTTTACACAAGATAAAGATAATGAGAGAAAAAGCCAATAAAAGCAAACTATAAAATCCAGCCACACTCACAAAGAGGCCTCCTCCGCAGATCCCCCCCATGAGCCAGACCTGCAGGGAGATCTGATCAGTGTCCAGGCTCTTCCCGTCGGGGAAGAACAGCAGCAGGTTGGAGATCATGGAGATGAGGGCTGTGGGCAGCAGGATGAGGCCCACCAGGCGGGCACACTTCCCAGTACAACACATAGTTTCAGCTTTTTTTTTGTCTCTCACCCTGCTGCTTTGCCTCCTTTTCCTTTTCACCTTCTCTCAAAGTCAAAAAGAAGTTGGCGAAGGTGGGTGAAACGTAAAAAAAAAAGGCTGCCAGCAGGAAAGGAGAGCACCACTGACGCTCACTCGGCAAAAGTCAAACGCAATCAGTGACAGTTACAGCAGGAAGGAGACGGGGAACAAAGGCCAAGTTTTCAAGCGGCTGCCTGAAATCCTTTTATTTGTTTGTTCTGTTTTTACTTATTCGTCCTCTCGTGGATCTCAGATAAAGATGAAAATCTTCGGGGGGGACGTGATCATTTTTACTGTTAATGATAAAGTTCAACAGATGAACAGGAAACCTCAAACTGAGCAGAAAATAGAGGAATATGTTTGTGTGTTAGGGGGTCTCTGTCCCTGCTGCTGAATGCCCTTTGATACCTGCTGAAGAATATTATCGCTGTTTGCTCCATTTATGGCTCATTGTAAACACATGAGAGGGCTTGGCCAATGTTAAATGAGTTGAGCTACGGAACGGAAAGAAACGTTCAGTTTATTAATTAATGTTTGTGTAAATGAATGAACTTTGACTGTTACAGAAGAGAAGAATGTGTACAAATAAAAACATTTACATCCCCGGTTCTCATACTGTATTATTATTATCACAGTGTTGTAAGAGTGGGAGAAAACAACTAGTTCATCATTATGTTCATAGTTTACACACTTTGGTTCGAGTTTTGTGAAACTGGGGACTTTTTAGCCATCCTTTCAAAACAGATAAAAGATCACAGAGATGTGGAGGGTTCACCAGTCTGTGAAGGAGTGTGTGGGCAGAAGTTCAACAGCGTAGGGACATCGTTTTGGGATTTCATCATACGATATACTAGGGCTGGGCGAGGTTAACTCATTATTATCGCGTTAACGTGGTAATTATTTATCGCCGACAAATATTTTATATTTTAAGAAAGTAATCGACGGATCCACCAAACATGGAGAAGGGTACGGAACTTTTACTCGGCCATTTTCATTTTAAAGTTCTTCCAGACGGCGGAGTCGACAGAACCAAAGTCATCTGTAAACACTGCCAAGTTGAATTGTCTTCTCAGCGTAGTAGTTCCAGTCTAAAATATCACTTATATCACTCTGATCAACCAATCAACCGTCAGCCCCCCTCACCCCTCCCCCCTGCGCGTTCACAGACTCGTGACTCGTTCATGTGTTTTGAAGGTGTGGTTTCGAGGGGTGGGCTGAAGGGAGAGGCAAGGTTGTGTATATTCAAAAATATAGCTTGCAGGAACCGTTTTTCCAAGATCTCAGACCCCACCTTGAACTCTGGGATGTTTCAGGATCACCTGAGCCATCCGTAACTATAAGCTTTATCAGAAAGGAAAGTTTTAAGCCTGATCTTAAAAGTGGAAAGGGTGTCTGCTTCCTAGACATTTACTGGCAGCTTATTCCACAGAGAGGGGCCTGATAACTGAAGGCTCTGCCTCCCAAACTGGCAGCTTATTCCACAGAGAGGGGCCTGATAACTGAAGGCTCCACCTCCCAAACTGGCAGCTGGTTCCACAGAGAGGGGCCTGATAACTGAAGGCTCCGCCTCCCAAACTGGCAGCTGGTTCCACAGAGAGGGGCCTGATAACTGAAGGCTGTGCCTGTCATTCTACTTTTGGAAACTCTGGGAACCTCAAGTAAACCTGCAGTCTGAGAGCGAAGTGCTCTGTTAGGAAAATATCTTATAATGAGATCTTTAAGATATGATGGAGCTCGGTCATTAAGAGCTTTATATGTAAGGAGAAGAACATTTGGAGAGAGGGGGGGGCGACATGCAGCAAAGGGCCGTCTGGTGCGGGACTCGAACCAGGGCCAGCTGCAGCGAGGACTGTAGCCTCTGTACATGGGGCCCCTGCTTAACCCACTACGCCACCAACCACCCGGATACTTTTATACTTTTAAGAGCTGTCAGTGTTTGAATGATAGCTGAAAACATTCAAGACAAACGTAACTCTTCCTAGGAATGGACGTCCCAGCAATTTCACCCCAAATTGTTGAAGTTCACGACAGAACAAATAGAAATAGGCTTAGACTTTTTTGGAAAAAAGAACAGAATGAAGACGAAGCATTTGACTGAATTTAAGTACATGCCACCCTGTGCAGAGCATTCAGCATTTTTTATCTGTTTAATGACCAACTTTAAAGTTACCATATCACATAAAAACAATTAGACATCTGATTTGATTTGATGGGGATTCTGAGGTAGGTTTGCATTTCAGTTTATTGACAGTGGTTCTGTTCATATTCTCTGTTTATATAACGGTAGCTATTCAGCTACAGTAAAGTGCCAATTTATTTGAAACTGATTGTTTGGTGTTTCACTTTTACTTTCGGCCTTTTGTTTGTTTACCACAACATGCCACCACACCGAAAGATGTTTTTCTCAAACAGGGTGATCCAGTTAAATGCAAATAGGGCAGAAAAACATCTGATCGCAGAAATCCCCTCTGGTTTGTGCAGGTTGTTTCCACAGCTTTCACATTCGCTGCTCAAGTCGTCTGAAACAAGACGAGGTCAAAAGAGAAGACGTCTTTTCACGAGAGATGGCAGGCAAGTGTGTTTCTGTACGATTTCAGAAGAATGTTTAAGGTTGCACTAAAAGCTGGGACTGATATGTTATTGTATTGAACATGATATAAGATATTATGATAACAGTAAAGAATAACCTGGTAGAGTCAACATGTAACACGGGTGTTTTCTGTAAAACACTGTTTTTCTTTAATGATTTGGTTTAAAAGTGAAAAATACAGTCCATTAACTTCAGTGTAATGTAATTCTATAGTATTCCTATTTATTTCAAAAGAGGATAGTCCAAAATGTAAGTGTATACTGTGTACATTTTCTGTGTGTACACTCAGGATTCATTCTCTACACATCTAATATTTATTTTACATATCTTCACTACTTATATGAAATGTATGGGTGCAGTCTGACCTGCTGCTTTAGCTCCGATCAAATGTAAGTCTTATAAGTAAATTAACAGTTTTAACCAAGAGTCAAAGAGTGTGTAAACATGCCAGTTCATTAAAGATGGTATTCAGCATTCAGTTTTAACAATATAATACTAAGACGGCTGTAAATGCTCTTTAGCTCCATCTATTGACCGTCCAGTGACGGTAACCATTGGGACCGTTTGGAATTTCCAAGTGAGACCTCCTCCACCGGGACCCCCAAGAGTATCAGGTCAGTATGCATGATTTTATACACTAATTTGCCAATTTGTTAGTTGAAGTACTTTAACACTCAGAGAAATAGAACCATCCATAAGAGTTCAACCACAGATTGCCAGTGTGAAAGTGCATTTACACTGAAGGCCGCTAGGTGGCTCCAAATCGCCTCAGTCACGAATAGAAAAAATGCCAACTTCTTTTGTGAAGGAAATAAAACCTTTCATATATATATATATATATATATATATATATATATATATATATATATATAGATATATATATTCCCACAATTAAGTTTTGTCACTTCTTGTGATCATCCGCTGGTGATTGTTTTCCAGATATTTCCTAAATTATTCAAATGTTGGGCTTCAACAACAAATGTCCCTCTGGACAAATCTGGTGTTGTCATAAGCTTTTTAGCCTGTTTTTTTGCATTGTTTCGGTGATTGTGTTTATTTGCTGGTCTTGTTGAAGCAGTACATCTTAGACTTTTAATGTCAGCACGCCAAAGTGAAACTTCTTCTTCTGAACCTTGCAGTTGTAATCATGTCCACTGTCTTCACTGTATCTCGGTTCATCTTTGGTGCGTATACTCCTTTCTATGCCTTACGTAATATTTGACTGTTTATGTCTATGAGCAATGCTTTCTGAACCCCCCAACCCCACCCCCACTTTCTGTCCACAGGGGCTGTGTACTTCAGGGACTGCCCTCAGCAGCCGAACATCCCCATCTATCTGTTAGGAATGGCTATAGGTCATATCCTACTCATTTCTTTTAAGAATCTACCCTGTGAGAGTGATCCACGGGGGCATAACAGGAATGCCAAAGCGTGTCTGTCATTTCTATTCAGCCTGTTTGTTCTCATATGGATCTTTCAAGGTAAGGATGGACAATATTATAGAGCCAACGTTATTAAAAGATACTGACTCCTTTGTAGACTTTAACTAAATATTTTTGCTCCATTTTACGCCTAGGTAACCTGTGGATTTTCTCCATCTATCAGCCAAACTATGACCCCACTGCAGCTGATGGCCTTTACTGCAATAAGACCTTGTACACGTTTGCTTTCTGGAATGCCATCTTGGAAATATTCGGTCTCGGGGTCACGTTGGCCAAATTTTGCAAAGGAATGTTAGTTTATGTGGTTATGAGTCCCGTGCCAACAAACACGAACGTTTATGGGCATGTTTGAGGTGTTGATCGAATGCTTATCCTTTTAAATGTGACTGTAAAATCATGCCGGTAGAATACATGTTGTATCATAACACAAGCTCTAGATTCTTGATTGATAGAGCTGTAGAGTCTCTGTTTTTCTACCTGTCTTTCCTATTGTCAGTGTAGCCATTTAGTAAAGCCCATAAAAAGTCCAAACCAAAGAATTTGTTAATACTGGCCAGCTTAGGTTTGCCTTCAGCCAATGTCTTCTGCCCACGACTGAGGGCTTAGTAATGACAATAACATTCATTTAAATGAATTAGGTGCTTCTTTTGGGCATTAGGTCAGCTGTGTGTTAACATTAAGGACAGCCTACTCTGTAGAATTAACTCACAGTTATCTTATGTGCTCATGTCTTGAAGAAAAAACGTTTACCACGATGCAAAAGACTGACTGACTGAACAGTTTTAGCCATTATTGAATGTCTATGGTGCAGGGAAACGGCATCAGGCTTTTGATGCACAGATTCTTGATCCATTTATTCATGGCTTAAACTTTATCTCATATATATTCTGATGTTTTTATCTCAGAAAGGAAATCTGCAACTGTTTTTCCAGAATTTAGGTCGATTTATCTATTGTTTTTCTTGTTTAATAATCTAATATACTGTTTGAATATTCCTCTACTTGAATGAATAAATTACATATATAACATTTCCTTCAAGAATATTGTTCATATTATGAGCTGTTTTTTTCCTGCTTCTCTCACTCATTGTGGTGCCCCTTATTATTCAGTGTATTTCTACATTTAAAGAAAACTTTTAAACTTTTAAACTGTGTTGTTTTGGTCATTTATTTGATGTACTTGCTTATTCATTCATTCAAAAGAAAGTTGAAACAATTACGACCCCCCAGTCTTAAGTTAATGTGGACTTTGGGGTGTTTCTCAGTCTGTTTTCCCAGCAAACTTTGACAAATGTCTGGCACCATCCGGTCCCATCGGCAAAACAGGTGGATCACGCTGCGTCCTCTCAGCCAATCACGTGACGGTAAACAATGCGCGTGCAGCTGTCACCATGAAACGAGCTGAACTCGGGTCTTGTCAGTCAGCCCTCCACGGACCCGGCGGCCTGTGTAGGAAAGCAAAAAACGAAGAATAAAGTTGTCAAACACAAACAGTGGTCTCACAATCCTGAACAAGTCCAACAAAAGCAGCGAGCAGCCTTCATCTGCAATGACAGGCAAGTTCACTTCACCTACACACACTCTGACTGGCTTTCGGTGCCTCATTATGACACATTATGAACTTAAAATAAGGTTTTAGTAACTCTGGATGCTTTGTGTTGCGCGCAGATCAAGTGAAAGAGCTGGTGTCAAAGTGCCTGCAGGCCCGGGACATGGCTTACTGCCCTTACAGCCGGTTCCCCGTCGGTGCTGCCATACTGACGGCAGATGGCGCCATAATCACAGGTGATAACCCAGCAGGTGGCTCAAAGCTCAGGGACAGGTGCAGCTGCTGAAGTTCAGTCATAACCAGAGGAGATACCTCCATTTCTGTTGCTTTCTATTTCAGTTCACCACATTTTAGAGAGCGTATTACAGTTGGTAAATTTATCATAATTTGTATAGCCTCAGTACACCATTACAACATGCTGCAGACACAGTAATGCATCGGTATTAATGGTCCAACTAGAAGATTTATTAAATAAAACTCACATGAGACCTGCACATCATTCACCACCATGTTCCAGTTCCTAAAGTTAAACTTTTGTGTTATTTTTCCTTTTATTTCTCTCTATACTCAGTTGTTATCATGTATATATTGGTGTATGTCATATTTTTTTGTCTTGATTTAGATGATAAACACAATTCATCTGCTCTTGTACTGCTGCAGTGACATGTTAATTTTATAGAAAGGATATATGAAATTTATCTTACAACGTGGGCGTATATGGGACAATAAACAGAAATATTTTCAGGAGCACATGTTGGGGGGGGGGGGGGGGGGGGGGCGGCTGTAGCTTCACTACTTGTATCATCATGCTCCTGTCTCCTGTGCTGTCATTTGAAGTCCTGGATTTCTCCTGGAATCCGATCCTTTCACCTTCCTCTCCATATCTGAGGCGTGTCTCTTAGAACGGGCCTCGGTTTCTTTTTTAGACTCAGTACAAAACAAACTATTCAGCATAACATTAAACCTGCTGTCTTTATGTTTTTATAATTTTTCATTAAAACATCATTGATTTTTGAATTTCTTCGGCATTTTGGGGCCTTGAAAAACAACCAGATGTATTTTTCTTTTGTCTCATATTTATGACGTGTCTGCCACACATTTTAAAGCAACACGAGAGAAGTTGGTGAACCTTAAAACTACGTGCCTCAGACTCGTTTGGAAGTACACTGAGCTTTTGTTGTGCACATTTTTGATGTCGTATTTGTGGCCTCTTCAACATGACAAAAAAGTCATGAGTATGTGCTGTATATTTGCAGGGCTCAAACAAAGATTTGTTTTTATGACAGTGGTTTTACATCTCGTTACTGTAGGGGGCGCCAAAGAGCAAAACAACATGCCAAATTCTTTAGTTTTACTTAAACAGGGCTGAAGATTAATGTATTAGTTTATACAATCTCCGTTTTTCAGTCAGTTTATAAAAGTCCAAATTGGTACGAAAACCACCGTTAAACTTACTAAATATTTTATCTTAGAATTTGTTATTTTCACAACATGATGTCAGAAAAATGTTACTAATTTCATCAACAAAAGACAAAGTTTGGGGGATTAAAACACATGTTTTTAATTTAATTATTTTTTTAAACTTTCTAACAAACCAAACAGATTGAAAACTGGTATGAAACTGACTGAGTTGTGACAGTTTGAGTTGTTTAACTTATTCCACAGCCAAATAGTCCAGAGTTCTTGCATATTTTCAGGCTGTAATGTGGAGAACGCCTCGTATGGTCTGACGGTTTGTGCCGAGAGGACGGCCATCCAGAGAGCTGTGGTGGAAGGACACAGGCACTTCTCTGCCATCGCTGTGACATGGTACGACACTTTGAGCTTTAGACAAAATAAACATTCAAATAATGCCACTTTCGTGCATTCATCCTCTCGTTCTTCTCTGTGTAGCGACATCAAGGACCGTTTTGTTGGACCGTGTGGAGCGTGCCGACAGGTTCTGATGGAGGTACGACACGATTTTTACGATAAGAACATGTCAGTTTGCCATATAAAGCAGGGACACACTCTCTTCCCTCTTGTCATATTGATATTATTACAAGGTGTGGCTTCCTGTGCCCCAGAAACCACTGTATATTAATGGCCTGTTAAACATTAATACAAATAACCTGAAAGAGTGATTTGTGAAAGCTTCCGTATAGAGAAGTGCTGCTGTTCAGCTGTAAATTAAAATGTCATTTCTGAAGCAAGTAATACCAGATTTGGCTCAGAAGGAATGAAATATGTGTTTTAGCTGATATAAATCACAATAAACACCACAGACCAACTCAACTCCTTGGCTTTTGTGCAAACTGTCTTTGCCCGATAAACTTTTATCTATGCAGAAAAATTTATTTGATATCCACTATCCTATTTTTCTTCTTCTTTTTTTTAGATTAACTGCTTTAATATAAATTGTACACTTTCGAGTTAAATAAGCAAACCAAAAATATATCAGAGGAGTGTTCTGCAGGGACTTGGGGGATTTATTCAGTGATTATATACTGATTTATTCACCATCATAGTACCGCTGTTATTTCCTCACACACACTACCGTTCGTTTCTTTGTCTTTCTCCACAGTTTGGATCAGACTGGACTGTTTACTTGACCAAACCGGATGGAACCTACAAAGAAACCAGCCTGAGTGAACTGTTGCCTTTAGCCTTTTCCCCTGCGCACCTTGAACAGAACTGATGTAACCTCCACAATATCTTGTGCTAAAAAGGCCTCAAGTGAAAGAACGGCGCAACTTTGTACAGCTCGCACAGCTTATATGCTGCTTTGTAGACAGTACTGGGGAGTAACTCGTAACGTGTAACTGAGCTACATAATTAATCATCATTTAATTAGTTTTAGAGACTGAGAAAAATGTGTAATTAAGTTTTTATTAAACAAAATGCTGGTGATTATTTTAAGCTAAAATCTGTTTGTTTTGTTTCTCTGTTCAGGAGAGCTTCCTGTTGGTTTATTTCTGAACAGCGTGGGTCACAAAAGTGAATCAAACTCAAGGACACATCCACAGCCTGTTGAGAACTTTTCAGCTATAATGCCTTATTAAAATCATTTGTCTTCAATGTAATCAGAAAGTAATCAAATAGACAAAGTTACATTACTTTAACAAAGTAAACAAAACAGTTAAACTACTTATTTATCAATGCAGTTCCTTGTTATTCTCTCAGAGACCTGTTGCATTCCAGAGTTAACTCTCACAACACTGTTTATGACAAACAATGCTGTAAAACCTTCCATTAATAAACAATAGAACTTCATTTTGAACATGTTTCTTCTTCTTCTCCTCCTCTTTCTTCTTCTTCGTATAATCATGATAATGAAAATAATAATCATGATTATTAGTATCATTATACTACTAATAATGAGTAATTATTAGTATTATTATACTAATAATCATGATTAGTATTATTATATTATATTTTATTAGATTATTTCTATCTATATTTTATTATATTATTAGTACTATTATACTACTAATAATGAGTAATTATTAGTAGTATTATACTAATAATCATGATTAATTATTGCGTTGATACAACAGGCTTTACTGGATAAACCTGACGATGACGTAAACACTGTTATGTCATGTGATTAAAAGTGGGCGGGTCCCGAACGCTTTTTCCCGGAAACATGGAGGCTGTTCTCAGTGATGTGGTAGCTCCTGAAGACCTTTTAGTAAGTTTCTACCTTACTGAACCTCTTTTCTTTTATAAAACAAACGTACAAGCATATGAGCTATTCCCGCGGAGGCTTTTACAGCATCTGTTCTGCCGATAAACGCTGACACGTCGGCGAAATACATCGTGTGGACTCGTGTATGTTGTCGCGTCACGTCGCAAGCTAATGCTAATGTTCATGTTTATGATTAGAATCTGGACATTGTTCTATTATAAATTGACGTAAACAATATTTAACTAATGCCAGCAACAGTTTGGGAGTAATATGTGACTGTACTTGATTAAAGTTACTGGAATAATTATCGCTTCTGCCCACAGAAGAAGTGTTATATAATACAATGCTATGATTTGGAAAGTCACTGGCGAATCAAAGGGGAAATGATATGCATAAAGGGCCATTTCACGTTTTTTTGAGCACGCAAGTCATCTTAGATTTAGTCCTGTATAAAAACCAAACTAGTTAGTCTGGTTAAATCTGGACTGAATTATTCTGCAGAGGATATAGATTCATTAACACCCCGTTTTTGATTAATGAAAATGCAAAAAAGGGACATTTTAATGTATTTAAAAAAAAATGTTAATCATCCTGAACAAGGTTCTATATTAAAACCACATTAGTCCTCTCCATCTAATCATTTTTTTTTTTGGCATTTTATGTTTCAGCTATTTAGATTAAACGCATTGATGATTTGGGTACAATAAAGTGAATGTTGCCATTAGAGTTTACCTTATTAAACCACATTTATTCCAGACCTCACTTTCACAGTGAAACTTATTCCTGGATTGTTTAAGTTGTCCTTGGGGCTCAGTTATTACTTTGTACTTTTACTAACATCCAGTCTTTGGTGATGTACACGCTACAGAAGCAGTAAAATTGTCCATTTTCACAAATCACATGAGTGTATTAATGAATCTGTGTCCTCTGTAAAATTCAGTGATTGGTTTAAATAGTGTGAGCCTAGGCCAGGGTGACGTAGATACCATAAAAGCAGTGAAGTTGTGAATCGGGAGTCGTCTTCAGCGTCATTTTTTTATTTAACTGCCCCCCGTGACACTCCAGAAACTCCTCGTGTTGAACGTGTTTTGTTTTGTTTTGGCAGAAATTTGAGAAGAAATACAACAGCGAGCTGGTGAAGGGGGCTGTCTCCAAAGAAACAAAGTTCGAATATGCTTGGTGTTTGATCAGGAGTAAATACTCTGGAGATATAAAGAAAGGAATTGCACTCCTGGAGGGTAAGTTAATGCAGTAAATGAGTTCACTTATTTGTGTAGGAAAGGAGAGCAGCTTTTGTTTCATTAGAAGCAAACTCAGATTCAGAGCTCGTACAATTATAACATTTTTATTGTTTAGCCTAAGAGTTTTAGTTTTATATTACTAGCATGGATACAAGAGACCATCTCATCCAGTTTAGTATTATTGTTCTTTGCAGTTAAATCTGTGACATTAAAGTCAACAGATGCTGCTCAGATCCTCTAAACATTAGAAGCTGTGCTCTCTAAACCACTGTGCAGTTAGGTGGTGATAGTTGAAGTCATTCTCACATTTATCTGGAATTATTTCATTCAGGTTAAATAACTGTGAGCTGTTGATGTTGCGGTAATTTTGCATGAAGTATTTCCAACTTTAATGGCTTTTTTTATCTTGTAGAACTTGTTCAGAAGGCATCAAAGGACGACTCCCGGGACTTTCTGTTCTACCTTGCTGTGGCCAACTACAGACTCAAAGTGAGTGATTGTGTTTGATGTTAATGTTGTGAAACCCCCTGAAAACAAATATGCACTTGTAGCAGATTTGTAGGAGCAGAACAAAGATAAAGACAGACGGGAACATTCCTCGTGTGTGACACAGCTTCTTTTCTAACAGAGGAAACGATTCAAAGTCAAAGTCATGATTCAGAATGCAGAGCAAAAGATTTCCTTCTCACCCGTTTCTCGTAAAGGGATAGAAAGTGTTTGATCGGTCAGTATTGATCACCTCTGAAAAACTATGGCAGTGCCTGCTGGCACAGACACAGTCAGAGGCTGTGATCAGGGTCCAAAGATGGCAACCGTGGCCAAATGTTGGGGATTTTTCAGGGTGTTTTTAATCTGTTTTGGCCGAGACGGTTGTGACCCTCGTGTTTTCTGTGACGTCGGTGCAACAGATCAGATCATCTCACAATGACTCAGCATATCATCTGCTGTTTGCAGAACTGCAACAGTTAAGTCACTCATGGTATGACAGTACAGAGGAGTTAGCAAACCAGCAACTATGTAATTTTAGTCAAATTTTATTGCTGATAGAAAATATTTAGCTTGGTAAATTTTATCAGCTTATCTGCTTTTGGCCAAAGCTAATTTAAGACCCAAGCTCAGTCTTTAGCTTTAGGACCCGAGTTACCGTCTAAACTGTGACATCTACTGTATCTTTGACCTCCCAGATGGCCTACAACAGAGATAACATCTGTTGCAGGCCACAGGCAGCCAAAGGCCTGCAGGTTATACTCCTGTGACAGTAAAACAAGAAAAGAAAGACCCCAAAGATGAGACCACCACTCAGAGGAACGACTTCAGACCCGACAGTGCACTTCCTGCAGTAAATGTTTGGAGTCGGGATTAGATTGGATGAGAAAGGAAAAAGATTTCTTTTGCATTTTGCTCTGAAAATATTCACTTATCTGATCGATGGGTGTATGTGGCGTTTCTTACTGGCATTCTAGTACAGCCGTGTGCCAAGCTCTGCTCTCCCTGACTTTCTTTGGATGATAACCAATCAGGTTTTGATAGTCTGCAGGTCAGGATGGTCTCCTTCTCTTCTTTACAGTCTATAATGAGATGACTGTAAACTGACTGCAACTAGTGTGCTTTACCAAGTTTTGTTCTACCAACCCCTCGGTGTCCATAAACACAGTTTAAATCACGGCGGGGGGGATTTGCTTTTTTTATTTTGCAGGAATACGAGAAAGCCCTGAAGTACATCCGAACTCTCCTGAAGAACGAACCGGGGAACAAGCAGGCTCTGGAGCTGGAGAAGCTCATCGACAAGGCTTTAAAGAAAGGTACGAGAGCAATCGCTGGATCGGGTATTTTTCTCTTAGAAATGCACTTCCGGGGTGGTCTTTGTGGGTTGAGCGGGCACCCCATGTCCTCACTGCTGCTGGCCCCAGTTTGAGTCCCGCATCGGACGGCCCTTTGCTGCATGTCATTCCCACTCTCTCTGCCCCCTGCTTCCTGTCTCTCTGTCCTGTCCATTAAAAGCCCAAAAAAATCATTTAAAAAAAAAAAAAAAGAAAAAGAAATTCACTTCCTGACCTGTGCCTGTTGTCGTTTAGATGGCTTGGTCGGCATGGCGATTGTCGGAGGAATCGGTCTCGGCGTGGCCGGTTTAGCGGGTCTCATCGGCCTGGCCGTGTCAAAAGGAGCTGCCAAATCATAACCTGGATGTGAGACTTTGCGTCACCATTTTTGCTGGACTTATACACTCACCTGCATAAAACAAATGTAATAAACTAAGCTGCTGAAATCTTAAAAGATGTGTAATTTGGGTTTGAAGCCAAATATCTGCTGCAACACACCAAAAGATTTTAATCACGGCAGAGAAGTTGTTTCATACTTTTAACAGGGTTGAACATCACCATCCATGTGACTTTACTGTCTGTTCTCACGCTAAATCGCTCACCCATTACTTATTTAACTGGAGCTTCAATTTCCATGACACTTACAGTTTGTAAAGAAGAAAAAAAAGGTTTGTTCTGTGCTTGTTTTCTTTTTGAGTTGTTCAGGAAAGTGTTGCTGGTGCAGTGTAAAGTGTAGCCTGTAATATGAAGAGGAGCAGAGTCGCTTATTACGTCGACAGTGTTGCACCGACTTGAAGTCCAGCTGCTGCTGTGGAAGCAGATGTTCACACTTGGGAGACTCACAGGGTTGCGATGCACTTCTAGGAAAACTTAATAAAAACTTTTCTTGTGTACAATGCATTCCTAATATTTACCTTTGCTATGTTTAATTGTTTTCCATCTTGTTGAATAAAATGACTGATTGTGTTTTCAGGAAATGTTTGTTGAGCTGTTGACTACTGACACTGTGACGAAAGGGAAAACCAGCTACTAGTTGGCGCTTATCTATGTGTGGTCATGAATGGAAATAAGTCTTAACAACCGTGCATGATTTATCTGTGGCTGGCATTTTGTTCAGGGACTTCACAAGAGTTTTGGGAACCAAACGAAGAGTTGAGCACCTGTCCCCCAAAGGTTATTCCCTCGTGTGGAGAGAACTCGACGTGACCGTCCAAAGTCTTCTAAAGATGCTCATCTGAGTGAAGGCTTAAAATATATTCTGGAAGAGATTTATCAGAGTAGAAACTGTCATTATACAAGATGACGATGGCAGCAAACTCCAACAGCATCGCAGTCGCTGGATTCCTTCGCTTCAGGGATGAAGGACTTTCTTTGCAGAGATCGTTTTGTTTGTTTCTATTTTCGCTTCAAAGTGATGGAAACTGGTAACAGTAACAATGTATTTATTTTGGTATAAGTTTGTATTCATAGAAAGATAACTACAAGGCTGGGAAAAGCCGGCTCAAATTCTCCAATTTTAGAAATTGAAAACAAAAAATATTTGCATGGGAAAATGACCCAAATCAGTTAGATTGATCTAACTGTGGTGGAAGCATGTGGACACTCCAAGGGTTGGATGTCAGATATAAGAATCAGGTAAAGTTAGAACAGATATTTACATGGTTAGATAAGTAAACTGTGTGCATTAATCCAAAAATGTTCATAAACCTCAAACCTGAATATTTGATCAAGTCAAAGGGAGGTTTTGGCCTTCTTAGGAGAACATGTATATGTGCAGAATTATTATGAAATTCTGCTTTTTTTTAACAAATCTCGCTTGTTTGTTTTCTTCTGGAAGAGTGAGAATAATAAACAAGTCAAAATTAGCTAATTAAAACCTTTCTGGCAATTAAAAAAGAAATTTAAAAAATCAGTGACCGATATCATCAGTTCCGTTGTTGCTCAGATACAGACACAACACCCCAATTCTTTTGTGGCAATATCTGGTGATTTTAATCATGCCTCACTCTCTGCTACACTGCCAACTTTTCAAAAGTTTGTCAGCTGCTCTACCAGAGAAAACAAGACATTGGATTTGTTTTACACAAATGTCAAGGATTCATACATTTCGAAATCAAGACCTCCCCTGGGAAAATCAGATCACAACCTTGTTTTTCTCTGTTCAGCATATAAACCCCTTGTCCAGAGACTACCTGTCACAAAAAGGACTGTTAGAAAGTGGTCACATGAAGCTGAAGAAGCCTTACAGGGTTGTTTTGATGCAACTGATTGGATTTCTCTTTGTAAGCCACATGGAGAGGACATTAATGCCATGACTGAGTGTGTGACTGACTATATAAACTTCTGTGTGGACAACACCATCCCCACCAGAACAGTGAGATGCTTCCCTAATAACAAATCCTGGATCACCAGTGAGCTAAAGGAACTATTGAACAGGAAAAAAAGAGCCTTTAGGGAGCGAGACAGGGAGTTACTGAGGAGTATACAGAAGCAGCTCAAAGTCAAGATCAGAGAGAGCAAGGAGGTGTATAGAAAGAAGCTTGAGAGTAAACTGCAGAGGAACAATATCAGAGATGTGTGGTCAGGAATGAAGAAGATCACAGGCCTCAAGCAGAGGGAGGATCGGATGGATGGAAGTCTGGACAGAGCAAATGAGCTGAACACCTTCTTCAACAGGTTCAGTTCAGGAACAAGCTCACCATCCTGCCCCCCCTGTTCCCAGCCAAAGAGACATCCCACCCTCCTCTGACCCACAGCTTTCCTGTAACATCTCCACCTCAGTCATGGATTCTGCTGCTTCCACTAGTTTGTCTTCAACCCAATCAGGAGATGCTGCTGTCCCCTTTGCCTCCCCCTCCCACTTTTCTGTTTCTAGAAGTCAGGGGAAGAGGCAGTTGGAGAGACTGAACCGGAACAAGGCTGCAGGTCCAGATGGTGTCAGCCCCCAAGTCCTGAAGGCCTGTGCAGAGCAGCTCTGTGGGATTCTGCAACACCTTTTCAACCTTAGCTTGACCCAAGAGAAGGTACCACTGTTGTGGAAGACATCCTGTCTGGTTCCGGTACCAAAGAAAACTCACCCTTCAGTCATCAATGACTACAGACCTGTTGCACTGACATCCCACATCATGAAGGTCCTGGAGAGACTCCTGTTGACCCACCTGTGTAAGCAAACCAGCACATATCAGGACCCCCTGCAGTTTGCTTATCGCCATGGAGTTGGAGTTGAAGACGCTATCATACACCTGCTTCAACAAACCCACTGTCATCTGGACAAAGCAGGCAGCACTGTGAGGATCATGTTCTTTGATTTCTCCAGTGCATTTAACACAATTCAGCCTGATCTGCTTCGTCTGAAACTCCAGAAGACTCAGGTGGAGGCCTCAACATACACCTGGATTAATGACTACCTGACAAACAGACCACAGTTTGTCAGACTGAAGAATTGTGTGTCTAACCAGGTGATCAGCAGCACAGGAGCACCACAGGGGACTGTACTCTCACCATTCCTTTTCACTCTGTACACTTCAGACTTCCAGTACAAGTCAGACTCCTGTCATCTACAGAAATATTCAGATGACTCTGCAGTTGTCGGGTGTATCAGAGATGGACAAGAAGCTGAGTACAGAGAGCTGGTGGACCGCTTTGTGGCATGGTGTGGGAACAATCATCTCATCTTGAATGTTAACAAAACAAAGGAGATGATTGTAGATTTCAGGAGAAACAGGGTCAGATCAAACCCTGTTTCCATCATGGGAGAAGAAGTGGAGGTGGTTGAGGAATATAAATACCTTGGTGTTCATCTGGACAACAGACTGGACTGGAGACGCAACAGTGAAGCCATCTACAAGAAAGGACAGAGCAGACTGTACTTCTTGAGGAAGCTAAGGTCCTTTAAGGTTTGCAACAGGATGTTGCAGATCTTCTACAAGTCTGTTGTTGAGAGCGTCATTTCCTCTTGCGTCATCTGTTGGGGCAGCAGCATCAGAACCAGGGACCTAAAAAGACTCAACAACCTGATAAGGAAGGCTGGTTCTGTTCTGGGGACGGCTGTGGAACCTCTGGAGACAATAATACAAAGAAGGATTTTGCATAAAATCGAGAGAATTATGGACAACCCAAAACATCCTCTCCATGAGACTGTTATCGGAGAACAGAGTCTCTTCAGTCAAAGGCTTCTTCAGTTTGGATGCAAAACTGACCGCTACAGGAAATCTTTCCTGCCCACAGCCATCAGCATCTATAATAACTCCTTGATTTAATTGAGCTACATCAACATTTAATTTCCCTCTGGGATAAATAAAGTATTTTTGAATTTGAATTTGAATTTGAATAGCCGCCCCTCTTTTCAGCAACAGTCCTGCCATTCATGTCACTGTCGCTTTCTTGATCTGTGGACAATCAGCTCTTTGTGCAGCAGCCACCACAGATGCTGCTGGGAGAGATGTGCTGTTCTGAGACGGGCCCACAAGCTCTCAACAGAGCTAATGTCAGCTGAGGAAGGGGGTCGTGTCATTATTCTTTCATCTTGAAGGTCTTTACTTGCTTGTCCCGCATAAAAACCAACACGCAGACTTTTTACTGTACCACTGCTTTCAGAAACTTTCTTTAAAAACCAGCCGTATGTTTTTGGAGCTGATTTTGAATACATCTTCAACCCAAAAAGGTCCAACTATCTCATCATTAGTAATACCAACACATAGCAGCACCCCACCTCCACCTTTCTGGGGTCTGATTTGGAGTGAAGCTCTACGTCTCATCAGTCCATCAAACCTTCTTGATATTTCTTGGCCCAGTCTTGTGTGTCTTGCTCAGTGGTGGTCGGGTTTCAGCCTTCCTTATCTCGGCCATGTCTCTGAGCACTGAACACCTTGTACTTCTGGGAATTCCAGGTAGGTCGTAGTGCTGGATTATGACCTCACTGTAGGTGAACGGGTTCCTGGTAGTTCATTTGGGTCTTTTTTTCCCGCGAGCCTTTTGGCCAATTTGCAACAAAACAGTTGATGGTTCTGCGATCACGTCCCAATATATTTGCAATTCCCAGAGAGCTGCATCCCTGAAAGACGATTTATGACTTTTCAGGGAGTTAAATAATTGATCATTCTGCGCACCGTGATATCGGATGTTGATCATGTGAGGCCACACCCTCCCTCATGACCCGAATACACATGAATGATGTGTTTGAATCCAAAAGGCCTTCAAGTTTATACAGCTTGGAGCCGGAAATTATGTATGAAAATGATAATATGGTGAAAATACTTACTTACATCTAATTTGGAGTCAAGTCAAAATCATAGAGTCTATCATTGTTACGATTCTAAAGCTTTACATTTTAAATTGAGTGTATAAATGGGGGTAAAGTAGGTCATGAGGAATGAAACACATTTTTCCCCTTCATATTTGGAACAAACTCATACAAACAAGCCCAAAGTGGACATTGTTTGAGATGAAGACGAGCTAAATGGCCACAAAACTGACACGACAAGTGTGTCCTTTGTAATGTACTGTTACGAAAGAGGAAAATTTCCATTTATCTAAACCTGCTGCGGATCCATTAATCAGGCATTAGTCAATATAATCTTGTATTGATGAGGCAAAAGTCCACGACAGACTCATTCAAATTATTGTTATTTATTTACTTTATTAAGTGTGTTTGCGGACGCTGTTGGAGTGTTTCCCACTTAGATCCAGATGCATGTCTCCAGAGACAGGCATGCCCTCCTCGTTCGCTCAGTCTGTATCGTCCTCATATCTTGATCCCCGGAGAGATTCAAGTCACCGACAGCGTTTTATGACTGGGAGACTCATGGAGACTATCACTTATGTTTGGCCTTATCAGCATCGTGGGATGTTACTCATTAACCTGCCTGACAGGACTGAAACTCGGCAGGAACTGATCAGTGAAAACAGTCGTTTTCTTTGGTGTGAAAGAGGTGATCAGGTGTGTAAACGAAAAGAGAAAAAAAAGTCTTTAAAAACTGAAGCACATTATGAACTCTAACTCTGATGAGCTCGTCTCACAAAGTGTTTAAACACACTTAGACATCAATGATTCATCAAAGCAGGTGTAATTCAGATCAGCTTCAGTGGGTTTGAGTTATAGGGCCAATGTTCATTGAGTTCCTGCTGGCCTTAAGGCACGACTGGAGGATATTAATGTGTAATCCCCATGTGGGAATAGAATACAACTGGGAACACTGTGTGTTGACTAGGTTCCACCATCGCACTGAGGTTACTGTGTAATCCAGTGCCGCAGCACTTTTTTGTCCGTCGCCTCGTGTGATTGCAGGCATTGACACAATGGCAGTAAAATTTCTATATTCTGTTAATGTGTGAAACGTCTTTGATTACATCTTGACCTATTTTTTTCCTTCACTTATAAGGTTTGGTGATTTTTTGCATGAGTTCGTTTTTTGTGATTTTTTTTTCAACAGGTTTCGTATTGACCTGCAAATCACAAGATCTAAAGTTACACGTGTTCTTGGTCAATCGATGTGTTTAGTCAAAGCAGGCAGGACCGCTAGGAACGTGTTTTTTTTTATTTCTCCAGTACCTTTAAAGATAAATCAGCCAGTTCTGTCATGTAAGAAGCTACAGATGATTGTTGGACTTCAGGATCAGGAGTGAGCCAAATGTTGTCTCCATTGAAAGAATAGAAGAATACTTTATTCATCCCCCAATGGGGGAAATTCAAATTAGTCAAGTAGCTACAAAAATGTTTAAATATTTACAATGAATGTATTAACAACAACAATAATAATACCAATTCTAGTAAAAATACTACTACTAACTAATAATAATAATAATAAATGACTAAATAAACAAATAAATAGAAAAATCAATCAATCAATTTGAGAAGAACTCAGCAGTCATTGTTAAAGCCTTATGGCTGTGGGAACAAAGGACATAAGGCTTCTTCTCCATCCTCGGAGAAGAAGATGAACTTCAACACCTCGGCTGTCTTCAAGAGAAGACATAGCTGAACGCACTTCTGAAGGAAGATTAGGTCCTTTGAAGTCTGCACCAAGCTGTTGCATATCTTCTTCAGGTCTGTAATGGATAGTACAATCTGCCGGCTCTGTGCTGGGGCTTGCTCTGCTGCTGATTGTAAAAAGAAGAGTGCTGCACATGTTAATGAACAGTGTGAGGTTTCTTTAGCTTTGTTGTCACAGAGAGCTACAGGAGGACTTTTCTACCAGCAGTAATAACAATACGACACTGTTCAAGTTCCACTGCTATGCAGATGACAGATATATTTACATGTGATGAACTGTAATAATGTAATTTATTTATTTATTTGAATAGGGACAATGCACATTAATGAACATCAGTATAAAAACAAATGTAAATATTCCGGATTATAGCTACAAAGCTAGTTTTCATCAGTAGTCCCTAGGCAGGCAAATACACAAGAAAGAAAATACATAAGAAAAAAATATAATATACAATAGAAGCATCACAGGGAATGTTTAGAGTCTACTGGTCACATGACTGGTTTGCTTTCAGCCATAGCTTGAGCCGAGCTCTAAAGCTGATCAGTGTGGCACAAAGACACAAAGGCCTGGATTCACTGCTTTTAAACTCTGATAAATCTGAGGTTGTTATATCGTATTTGGCTCTAAACACACTCAGTGGGGTTACATGGCACTGAAAGGATCAGATAATTGGCTAAATTACAATAAGACTGAGTTATTAAGTGCATGTAGACACCTTAATCTGACAAGAAATTGGATCGAATCGAGTTACTCGCGACACGGTTGAAAGTCAAAATAAACGTGTTTGCAGACGGTGAAGCACGTGGTGAATTAGACTTTGCGTTCTGCGCATGCTCGAGATTTTTTCCCGGGGTCGTGACCCGGAAGTCGGAAGAGACGATATTACTGTTGTTGTCGCCGTCAGAAAGAAAAACAACGCGATGGAGAATGCTCCGTTGGGCATCGAGTTTGTGCAACAAGCAGCTCATCACAGACCAAATGTAGAGGGACGTAGCTTCATCTTGCTCTGCGTTCTCCATTTTCTCAAATGCCTGAGTTTGTTGTTGTTGTTGAAGAGGTCAACAGGAAGTGGCTCTATTAGCAACAATTGGAATGGGTACAGCGCCACCTATCGTATCGGAGTATGCATGGGCGTGAGTTTGATTTCAGAAGTGCTGGGGACAATTACCATAAACCTGAGTAAGGTTTGAAAAGTGCTGGGTACAAGCTAGGCCCATTACTTCCGAATTGAGGTTTCATGATAAACAATAGGCATTGCATAAGATGACGCGTATTGACGCGATATTGTCCTCATATTAAAAGTTAAAAGCCATCTGCGCGGTCTTGTTTAGGCCGTCGGAAACATCCTGGGTTGGGACAAACTTAAGAGTAGGCCCTATTCGTATTTCAAAATCCGCATTTTAGTACACGATTTCGGTTTTTGCACAGCCCTTGACACACCAACAAATCTCAGACAAACCTCGACCAAGCAAGAGCGCATCAGGAGACGTGGCCTGGCTACAAACAGCCCTTGGTCTGACAAAGTTTTCAAACATTGCCAGGCTATGAAACGACGGATAAGAGTGAACGAGCAGCAACCCCTCTGTGAAATAAGTTTTCATTCATTGGCTATCTCGCCTGATATGCATCATAAACACTGACGAATCTTCACCTGCAACACCAGCGACGTCTTTCATCGCTCGTTACAATGTAACAGACTGCAGACCGCAAGCGCAGTGTGTGGGAGCGGAGCGGATTCAACATAGTTTCTATTCAGCAATGGGGGCTGATCGCAAGCGCATTCATACAAGGAGAGTGAAAGCAGAGCGGATCAAATAGTCTTTGGTTAGGAGAATGCCATGATATAAAATTATAGTTTTTGGGAAAGCAGAGTAGTCTGTTACATGCATGAGGCACAGACTGGTCAAATCAATACATCCACATTTGTTATAGCCAAAAGCGGCGTTGGCACGTTCTCTACTTTTTTAAAGTGGTGGGGACAAATCTGCTCGTCAGATAAAGTGCCGGGGAAGCGTCCCCACCGTCCCCACCGTCCCCGGTGGAAATGACGCGCCTGGGAGTATGAAATGCTTTGTTCCTCTGATCCGATTCATTCACCGCCATATATCCAAGGATAATTACCCTTCCTCAACTCATTCTTATTGTAATTTAGCCAATAATCTGATCCTTTCAGTGCCATGTGACCCCACTGACTGTCTAACCATGTACTTTGACCTCCAGTAGACGTAGCACAAACCTTTATGTCAGGGGTCTCGAACTGATCCTTGAAAGGGCCGGTGTGGCTGCAGGTTTTTGTTCCAACCCTGACTTGTTTCATTCAATCAACTGAACTGTCTGCACTGAAGGTCTTAACCAGTTCAGTTGATTGAACCCCTCACTTCTTTCAAATTTGCTTCCAAAGTGCCAGACTTTTTAATCATTAAGACACCAATGAAAACACAGAGCAACAGGGGTGTCTCAAGACTTTTCACAGCCCTTAACTCTTGGCCAGGATGCATCCTTTACCTCAAACCTAAAAGTTTCTTTGAGCAACTTTCTTTTAATGATCCACTGCTGTAAATCTAAATGATGTTAATGTCCACATGACTCTAAAAAGCCTCAAGCTGATCTAAAATGCTGCAGTTAAGGGTTCTGACAGGAATAGACATGAGTTATCACACTTCTCTGGTTTTGGCATCGCTTCGCTGGCTTTCTGTGAAATCCAGAACAGACTTTTAAACCTGACATCTGTGTATCATAACATCCCAAAAGAGCTCTCCTCTCTCTGAGTGCAGGTTTACTTGTGGTTTCTAGGAGTCTTCACCCATCTCTACCTTTATTTTTAGGCTAAAAACATTCAAGCGAATGGATACAACTGGCTCAGGTGATAGAAAAACATCTCTTTGTTATGCTGCCGTGGGCTATGACTGCCTCTCTGTTCCTGTGGGTGCCTTTGGATCCTGAGTTACACGTTTCTTTATCTCTGGTCTGATCTGATTAAAGATTTCCTCACATTAAAGGCGCTTCTCAAGAGGCTATTAATCTCATATAGATCATACAGATAAAATATCAAATAGGTCCTAATGTGTTTTTGATGAGGAGTTAAACATAAAAGCGGCTGATCTTTTTTTTTTATCATTTGATTGTTGGATGGCAAAATTATAAAATTAAAAAAAACACACATTTTTATTTATTATTTCTTAAAGTATTGCTTAAACCTGATTGGTAGAAGCACTTTAACCCCTTTGACCTTTGAATCCTCCCACTCCACTGAGCTCTGGGATGAGTCTGTCTGATATAAGCAACAGACATGAACTCTGTCATAATTAAAGAAAAAGATCAAAAGATATGGTTCTAACACATTATAACAAAAGCTTTATTTTCAGTGGGTTCAAATAAGGTGAAATAATGGGAATATTTAGAGATAAATGATAACTTTGTGATTTAACAGTAATCAAAGTGTGGAAAAACGATTCAAATTCAAATTTTTTCATGTCAAAATGTTTAATTCAGCAATAAATCTAAATCTACTGCCCAGAACAAACTGCTGAACACAGTTTCCACAGAAAAATTTATCTTTTTTCACAAACTTGAAAGTTTTCAATTTAGTTTTACTACCATTTTTTTTCTAAATCAAGCAAGAATATTTTTAAATGTTCCCTATTTCTTACAGAGTTCCCTGCGGGCCTCCTCTGAGTAAACCAGTGGACACAGGCCTGTTTTTTCATACCTCTGTGCAGTCATCCGCACCGTGCCTCATCCTCACGTGCTCGTCCCATGTCTCTTTAACGACTTATTCCTGGAAAGAAGATGAAAAGTTATGGCCTTTCTTCCAGGTATGACTGAAGAAAATGTCACATAAAACTTTTCTTTTTGCATACAAACCTTCAGCGATGTTTTTCTTCTAAATGCACAAACTTATCAGCAACCAACGATGCAGCCAAGTACGCTGTAAAGATGAGCTTTGCAAACAGTTTGGTTGTAAAATGAGACCTTTATAGTGGGTCAGGATCCACTTTTTAGAGCACCTCAGGTGCAGGTGCAGAAGGTGAGGTCGGCTTCTTGGTTTAGCTTCAGCTGTGGTTTGAACCTCTGCTTTTTTTCCCTACACAGAGATGGGAGCAGAACGAAAGATGTTTTATATATATATTTATCACTGGAATATTGTCCATAATGTCAATAAATGTGTGATTAGATGGATTAAATTGATAATGACTCTTTGAGTTATTTTGGTGTTTCTTTGCTCCTAGACATAATCACATCCTTTTTACTTTAAAAAAAATAATCAAAAGTGAAAAAAACATCATTCATCTGTGCAGAGACGTGATTTAATGACGTCTGAAACGTTGATTGTAGCAGTAAAAGTTAGCTGATATCCATCTACACTCTTAAACTGTTTAAAGGGTTGTAGATAACTGAAAAGTTGCATTGAATCCAGTTAGCATGAATGGCAAAAGCGTTCCAGGAATAATGAAGCACCAGTGCGAAATATTCAGGTTGATGATGAACTGAGCAACAAATCTCTGTAAAACATCCACCCTAAGTACTACTTTGAGCTTCCTTAACACGAAGAGCTTGAACGAGGCCCCACAGGTGAGTAAGGTCACATTTTTTTTACCACTTATAACTTCTTAAGCTGATTCCTTAAATTAGGATTAGGTTTGGGTTTTAAATTGTATGTTCAAACATGCATCACTTTCAAATATACTAAAATAAATTAAAGGAAATGTTCAGAATTCTTGCATTTTGTTGGCGTTGCGTTTTAGAGTGAATTGTTCTAACAGAAAAGATTCTGAATGTTTCTTTTTAATCACCCCATAAATAAGAAAACACCGTCAACAACCTGAACAAAGTCTATTTGCTCATAATTTAAGGGAAGAAAATGTTAGTTTAACGAGGCTGAGAATGAGATAGGAATCAAACCCTGTCTAAAGAAACCTTCATTGGGTGTGAGATAGAGCATATTTATGTGTGAAAACCACCACGGGCAGATAAAAAGGAAGTATTAATGACCTATTCAACAGTTTATTTGCTCCTTTTTAAAAGAAAAAGAAATTTGAGAAGTGAAAGCTGTGAACAAGGCTGAAAACCAGTATTAACTGGGTGTAACCAACAGACACAGCACGAACTCAGAAACATTTCTCAAAGCCCCATCAAAGAGCTACCTCGGGAAGAAATAAATGTATATAAACATGATCCAGAAACCCGGCCATCTTCCCCGGGTCCAAGTTCATTTCAGATAAAAAATGACATGAAATTGTTAACTGGAAATCATTGACGATGAATCCTCTGGGCTAAGACCCCACAGCATGCAGTTCAAAATCCAGCATTTGTGATGGTATGGATGTGCGTTAGTGAATATTACCTCTTCCTCATTCACCACAGAAGAAGTAACGAAATTTGGAAAAGATGTAAACCAACAAACTGTATCTAAAAACAACTGAATGTCTCAGTTTCTACGTTTTATGTGTCATCTTTGTCCTATTTTTTTTATACAAAATTTGGGGTTAAAACTGATACAGAAATCCACTTTTTCTCACTTAAACACTTAAACACTTAAAACAAAGTGCAGCTGAAGTTAAATGTCTGTTTTAATTCACAGAAAACCAATGAACTACTGTTCAAAACATATCTTTAAATTTGTTGCTTTTCCTTACGATTCCTCTGATAATTTGGATGTAATTGAATCCATTTTGATCCAAAATCCTGACTTTGGGATCTGAGTTCGATCCTAATTCCATAGCTCACTATTTTCTGAAATTTTACCGAACAATCTTTAATAAATTGAACAAAAACAAACATTTCCACAAGGAAAGTAATAATCACATGCAAATGGAAAGAAAGACTGAGCTCAGACACAAAAAGCAAGAACAGTAAAATCCAGCTTTTAAACGTATAAAGAAGTGACACAACTCATACTATATAATGTGAAATTATATTGTTTTTTAGAAAGTTGACTTTTAAATACGTTTCCTTATAGATATACTTTAAAAGCAGGACTTCAGTCAAGTTTTTTCTTTATCTTTATGCCGTCTCTCCTAAAAATATTTAGATAATTCCGCCTCCACTGTTTGAGTCTTTACTATTATTCTAAAATCTTGGAATCTTCCTTTAAAATGTGGACAATTCGATTTTTAAATGCTTTTACAGCAAGAGAATCCCCGTTTTGACTGACATGGGTCCTTTTATAGTTGCTCTTTTTTCTTGACGTGAAATAAATTGGTCACTGTCTATATTCTGTAATCTTTTAAATCGTCAAAAGCTTGAACATTCTCATCATTTGTTAATGATTAACACTCCGCGTTTTAAGCCCAAAGCCTGATTTAAACAGATTTATGGACGAGAAAAACAACCTGCTGATCATTCTCTGTTCTCTAACATGTTCCATCGTTGGGCTGAGTCTCTCAGAGCATTTGATTCTGGTTTGGTTGTGTTGATTTTGACTTTTCTTTGCCAACGCTTTCACCAAGGAGAAGCTTGAGTCGAGTTGGTCTATTTTTGGAGCCTCGTTTGTTGACCTTTAAACAAATGAGTTTGCTTCTTTCATAAATCTTCTCGCTTCTATACGCCTGACAACGTTGTCTCAAATGCAGGTTAAGATTTATCAGGGCAACGATCTCGTGGTGGCCTGGATTTGGTGGCTCTGACCCAAAAGTTATCAGAACAGTTATTAATGACTCCGGACAAACACAGAAACCAAGAGATGAACCGGGTAACTTTGGACTTTTGTCTGGTTGGTCGTTGGGACTTTAAATTACACCACTTCAGTGTTGACATTGTTCTGGGCGCGACACTTCTGGCGATTGTGTTATTGTGTCATACGGCCTTGAGATATTCAAATCAAAACAATAAAACAAACAAGGTGTAGCCTCTAACATGAAAAATATACATTCATGATGCAATTATTAAGGCTTTTAGAGGCTTTTAGATGCATTAATTCAATCTTTCAGAGGAAAACGTTGTGATAATCCGTCTGAAAAGTTGTTAATCTTGGACTGTTTGTTAAATTTGGACACATTTTAGAAAAGCTGCTCATAATTAAGATCACAACTTTTTTTTATTCTATATGTTTTCAAAGCATTTGATAGTTTGAATGTGATCGAAAACACCCACAGCACAGTGACATTAAAAATGACGGATGACCATTGGACCCTGAGACTGAGCCGATAAACACCTGTTGAGTTTCAGGGGTGTAAAATGTAAAAAAAAAAAAAGGAAAGAAAGATTGTGTGTGTGTGTGTGTGTGTGTGTGCGCAGACGATAGGGGGAGGAGAGTCATATAAATCATTATACATATCCGTAGAGCTCGATGCATCTCACACCCCAGCAGACTCCTCACACTCTCACTCCTCAACAGGTGATCTGATCTTCACAAACAAAACCCTAAAGATTTTTTATCAGAAAACCCGACGTCTGGATTTACTTTTTGACCGACTGCCGGGTTGTGGAAGGGTCATGGATCCGATCGTGGAAGCAGTGGCTTTAATTTTGGGGTTCGTCGGATGGGTGATGGTGGGGGTTGCGCTGCCAAACCGTTACTGGAAGACCTCCACCGTGGATGGGAACGTCATCACCACCTCCACCATCTACGAGAACCTGTGGATGTCCTGTGCCACCGACTCCACCGGGGTGCACAACTGCAGGGAGTTCCCTTCGCTGCTTGCTTTGAGCGGTATGTTGATTAAAAAAAATGGATTAGTTAATGTTAGAAACTGTTTTAAGTGGATTTGATATGCGTATTCTACATATTTACCCATGATTGATCTGTTTGTTAGAGAATAAAGAGGTAATATAACGAAAAATACAGATTAAAGAAGAATTTTATGATTCTACGTGTCCCAAAAGTCCCAAAAGTCCCAAAAGTCCCAAAAGCAAACATCAAATCTTCAAACTGGGCTCATAACTTTAAGCACTTTTTTTCTCAACAGATGGCAGCGTTGTTGAATTCGGTTGCTTTTTGGGTTTTTCACCACAGGTTACATCCAAGCGTCTCGTGCCCTGATGATTGCATCGATAGTGTTGGGCACCTTTGGACTGTTTGCAGCCCTGATCGGAATCCAGTGTTCTAAAGCCGGGGGGGAAAACTACATTCTCAAAGGGAGGATCGCAGGCACCGCTGGGGTCCTTTTCATACTTCAAGGTAACAAAAAGCACTGAAAAAAGTAAGGCTTTTCAGAGCACTTTGATGGTTATGACCTGCTGATATACAGCCCTATAAATACAGAAGATAAAGGAAGTTATTCAGCAGAACGATAAATCTTGATTATGTTTTATTGCACACACTGAAATCCGTCCTCCATAAATTTCTTCCTGGTTTTCTTTAAGACTTTTTAAATTACTGGCAGCCCCACTTCTGCTTTCGCAACCATTAAAGAACTCAATTGTCTCTCAACAGGTATTTGCACTATGGTGTCAGTGTCCTGGTATGCCTTCAATATCACTCAGGACTTCTTCGATCCTTTTTATCCCGGGATAAGGTGAGATGCTGCCGGTGGAGGTGGCGTGGGACAAATAGGCCTTCAGGTCAGGTGTTGGCTGACTGAAACTCTGCTCTGTGACGCAGGTTTGAAATAGGAGAGGGGCTTTACATCGGCTGGTGCTCGGCGGTGCTCGCCATCGCTGGAGGGTCCTGCCTCACCTGCTCTTGCAAAATGGCCACAGAGGAAAAATAGTGAGTTCACACCAACAACTTTATCTCTTTGTGTCTGTGTTTTGTACAGAGCTGAAGGATCTACAGTTACTTTTTCACTAAGCAGTTGTCCGACTTGTAGTTGATTAACCACAATTAATCAAAGCATTCTCTGATGTGCATTCTAACCTTTTTGTTGAGAGCCTTGTGAGGGCTGTTTTGTCACTGAGCAGATCCCAAAAGTTACCCGTGAAGACACTTTTCACTAAACTGTGGCAAAGCTTTATTCATTTCCCTTTGAAATGTAATAGAAGCACCTATCTGACGAATCATAGTCATGTTTCTGTGGTGCAGAAATGCCAGGATTAAGTGAGTGTGGCTATCTGCGGCCATGAAAAGCGGCTTCTGATGGGCTCAGAATGCTTACTGCAGAAAGAGTTTGGCGCCCCCTGGTGGTCGGATAGAGTGCTTCGCAGGAAGAATTCACCTGATTGTAAACGGGTCGTAGCTTACTTTGCTTTCATTATGAGACCGAAGACATTTTGCTTTGTCAAAGCTGAAAAAAGGATGGACTGTGACTCAAACAGCACAAATGTGTAAAAACAAACCAAAGAATAAAATCCTACTTGCCGTGCTGATACTTTTTCTCTTTTTTTGCCACATTTCAGTCATTGCGAGTCTCATTTTGGTCCTTTTTTTTATCTCCCATTGGTCATTCTGCATCTCTTTATAGTCTTTTTGTGTATGTTTGCAGTAATTTAGCATCACATTTAGGTCACTGAGGTTTGTTATTTATCTCTTTTCGGTTACTGTAGCCATGTGAATATGGTTTGGTCAAATGCTAAAGATATTAAGACCATGTGTAATTGTGAAGCTTTACGCCAGATTGCGGCCATTTTATGTTTTGTTCGTTTTTTTTTTAATTGGTGTATCTCCTGCACCTCATGGTGGTTGCTTTATGACTCCTTCTGGGAGGTGTTTTATCATTTTGAGTGAGACCTCCTGACATATTGGGCCCCTGGTCTTATGTTCAGGTCAAAAGGTCACGTTTGCATGCACTGCAAAAGACAAAGTAAATGTTTTCTGGATTGTTGATTTGAAGACCTAAAGCGAATTACTTGCCAAACTAAGGAAATGTGTGTTCTTGCTCTGCAGCCCGCTGCCTCATCAAACCAGAGGAACCGTTTATTCTGGAGTTGCACCGAGCAGGAGCGTGGCTGCCAGCACTTACGGACGAAATGCTTACGTCTGAGCAGGGAATGACGACGGGGACGTTTTCATCACCTCAGCGTTTGTTTGTGTATCTAACACGTTGAGTTTTTACACTTCACATGGAGCTTTTTGTCCAAGAGAGCTCCAGAAGTCACTTTTAGCACCGCTGCACTGTATATAAGCACAATATCCTGTAAAAATAACAGCATTGAGGCTGTAAACATTGTACAAAGCTACACCGCTCATCACCGTGCCATTGTCCAAACAAACTTAATGCTTTCTGTGATTCTGTTTATATTTCATTGATGTCATCAGCTAACTATTTAAAGTCGTTAATTTTTCTAAAGAAATTCAATCATAAGAGCATCTGCGTAACACGGCCAGACATTTGTGAGGTCAAAGTGTAACAGTTCAGATTATATTAGTGTTGTTTTGTACAGTTTTGTAGAGCACCTGTGAGAGATGGCGGAGGACCGATTATCGTTTCATTTCAATTGTAATTTTAGGTTTTTTGGGGTTTTTTTTACAACTGCACACAATAAAGTGTTTCATGGTAAACACTGAAGTGGGACTTTGTATTTTTGTCCAAAAAACTTTTTTTAAATAGAATTTTTTTTACAAGCAATAACAAAAATGGTGGAAAATGTTCCATCTGTTCAACACAAATGCTGGATAGCTTCAAGTATTGTATGCAGCAGGTGTGCGCTATCTAAAGAAACAGAAGTTTAAATGTTATATTTCCATTAAATTATAGAATTTTTAGTGTTTAAGTCTACCAAAAGTAGCTTTTCGCTTCTATGTATGCACAAACCCTGTTTACAGATAAGTTGGGAATTTTCTGAAACGCAACAATAACTCAAATCTATGATTTATTAATTTATTTGAACGTTTATTTAACATGTACAAATTAAATTACCAGCTTCATTTGATTTACATAATATAAACAAATATACAATTTGATGTCAGCAACACACTAAAAATAGACCATTTCTTTTAAAAAAGTTGTTAAAAAAAGTCAGTATCTGTCATGCTATGGGGGTGCTTCATAAAAAGGTACCACTGATGCAGAGGTGTACTCTGGAGAATACTGCTACTTTAAAGGTGATATTTTTCCTGGGAAGTCCAGGGTTATTTCAGCAGAACAATGCCAGATTTGATCCATACTACTTCCAACAACATTGCTGTACAAACACAGAGTGTGTGTTCTTGACTGGCCTGCCAACAAAGCACATCCGTATCCTATTTAAAAGGTATGGAGCATCAAAAAGAGGACAACAACCAGTAGCTGAGATGTGGTATTCAGCAAAAATGGACACAGATTCCTCTGAAAATCTGCAACATCTAAGTAAAAGGAAGGGAGATACAACATTGTGGTTAACGTGCCTCCATACCAACTTTTACTGAACGTGTAGCTGGCATCAAATTCTAGATTTGTTTGTTTTTCACCTGCCGATCCTGTATGTGACATCATCACATATCCCTAAGCTGTTGCCACGCTACAAAAACAAAATGATTTCACTTTGTTGTTTGTCCCTCACATCAGCATATCTTTAATAAGTATTCATACTTCAGCAATATGATTAATAAAGTGTTACCGAATTAAATTGAATTGGATAAGATTCACTAAAGGTAAAAATAGCCTATTTCATGAATTATGGAAATAAGAAATACATGTTTTCTAACTGTATGTGAAAATATTTTTTACTGCAGGTTATAGTGTTAACAAAATAAGCTTTTATTAGAGCAGTTTGCAACGTAAAAATTCAACTCTCTCAGCACTGAAGTCATTCAACACCGGACTGAGTCTCCGCCGTTTCTCTTTAAGGACCTTCATTACATAACACTGTAATGAGAATGGTATGTGGCGATGCTTGGGTATAGAATGCTGTATTCCCGCCTGGCCCATGCGGGAACATTATGGGAGGGTCATTAGTGTTAAAATAATCTCTCCAATGAGAGCAGCCCACGTTCACGGACGAACACGGATGTGCGCCGTACGGACCAACCACGGAAATGTAGGGCAGAGAGGAGGAGGGGGACGGCGAGAACAAGCAGAGAGGTTTCGTTTACAAAGTGAGCATTTGGTCGGCTGTTTCATTTTTCCACCAGTTGGTTGTGAGACATTGCTTCTCTTTAAAGGATAGTCGAGTTTTTAACGCTTCGACGAAAGGTCGAAGTGCCGTTTGTGTTGGGGAACCTTTCAGCGACGCGCCTCATTTCCACACGGAACACTATCCCACCCGGACCGTAAATAGACCGTCGTAGCTGTTCCTGCCGTCTGTCAGAGACGAAGAAACGATGAGGAAGCGGTCATTTCGGTGAAATAAGACAGCGTTTTTCAGTCGCGAAAGTGTGTGAGTGAGGTCGGTGTGACGGTGTGACGGTGTGAGTTTATCCGGACATGGAGTCGTGTCGGCGGGCAGGAGTTAGCGGGCTCCTGTGCTCCTTGTCTCTGCTCTGTGTCCTCTTGGACATTCAGCTGGACGGTAAGACCACTTTTTATTTTCATCAGCAAGACTATTAAAGCCCCAATAAACACAAACACGGACGCTTCTAGACGTTTACAGCTTGATTATAGAGTAAAGCTGCTCAAAGTTTACCAAACTGTGACGGCCTTTTTTTACTTAAAAAGGCTATATATTTGTAACCAACGCTTTAAGACTTCAACTCCACGATTCGTGATGTGACATAACAACGATTTAGCCGGTAAAAATCATGTTTTACTGCACTATAAGGTGTTTTGCAGGAGTAAGATTGTGTGCAGATAAAGCTCCCAGGACGGTGCGATGGCTCTTAGGTGCAAAACTGGTCAATGAAATATAAAAATAAACCAGATTTGGGCAGAAAAACAAGAAATAATGGTGACTGTACACAGACATAAAAGCAAAGCATGATCACTGCAACTTAAGTTTGAACATTTAAAAAAATGTGTTTTCTGTTTCGTTTTTATATATACTTGAAATTTAAGTTATTTGTTTCCTCGTTTGTAAATCGTTTCACTTTTGGTTGTGTTGTGTTCTGCACCTCAGGGTACCACCTGCAGATCCTCTGTGAAAATAAAAAGCAATAATTGTCCAAGTAAACAAATATGTACTCTTGAAATATTAGTAGTTAACTTGTAACATTTAATCAGTGTCTAAAAAAAATGAGAAAGGTAAATGCTTATGACGTTTTAAAAGTCTGAGTGGAGAAAATGGCTGTTTTTTTCCCCCCGTTTATTTCTTTAAAATACAACTATCAACTGAAAACAGCTTTCAAATGCACGTATCTTATCATTTATAGCAGCACTTGATGACCATAAGGATCTTTGAAAAGTTAAAGATATTAACGTGATTTTAAAAAAGCAGAAAATGTTTTTTATTGATTATTATCTGTATTTGGGACTTTATGTTTCTTTGTCGTGCATTGGTCTTACTTGGTGTAATTTAGTATTTTAGATTACAGGAGAATCCGGCTTAAATGTCTTTCTCCTAACTCATATTTCACCTGCTCATATTAAACCATATAAATAGTCAGTGCCGCTTTACATAGTTGTGCCCATCACCCTTTTAGGTTTCCATTAATGGCTTCATACAGGAATGAACTCATCAGATCATTCAGATGTTAACGTCTTGGTTCACTCTTCATCATTTTTGGCCTGACTGTAATCTGAGAGAAGGTCTAAATCTTGAAAAGTAAAACCCAGCGTTTAGCTGCATCGTGGTGTGCCGTTAGGGTTTTGTGGTCCTGTCAACGCTGTCCTTCCAGCGAGGCTCAGCCACCGTTTTGTGTTACAGGTGTCTTGGGGGCGACTCATGTCGAGATCGAGCACCACTTGGAGATGGGCCGCAAACTTCTGGCAGCTGGTCAGCTGGCCGAAGCCTTGTCCCACTACCACTCAGCTGTGGGTAAGGTTACACACAGAGACCTGCGGACACGTTTATGTGAGCTGTAATAATGCTCGTTCTTTCCTGTACTTGCTGCAAACTTATCTTTACGGGCAAGAAAGGTGTGTTTTAGACACTTTGACATAAACTAAAGTTTAATGTTTCTGATTTTTTGTAGAGGGAGACTCTAAGAATTACCTGACCTTCTACAAGCGAGCTGCGGTGTTCCTGGCCATGGGGAAGTCCAAATCTGCTCTACCAGACCTGGCCCGTGCCATCGAGCTCAAGCCTGACTTCCTGGCTGTAAGTTCAGCTGATCACACATCATTCAGAAGGCACTTCGCTCTTGACAATACTCTTCCTCATACTACCACAGCTATGCAGATGCAGATGACACACAGATATATCTCGCACCGTCTCCAGATGACTGCAGTCCTATAGAGTCATTGTGCGACTGCTTAGAGCAAGTCAAAAAGTGGATGAACCCAAATGTCCTTCAGTTAAATCAAGAAAAAACTGAGGTCATTGTGTTTGGCAACAAAGAGAAGACGTTTGCTGTCAGTAAACATCTTGAGTCACTGTCTCTAGAAACTAAAGACCAAGTCTGGAACCTCGGCGTGCTGATAGACTCAGACCTGACCTTCAACAATCATATCAAATCAGTCACCAAATCAGCCTTTTATCACCTTAAGAACATATCCAGAATGAAGGGTTTCATGTCCCAAACAGATCAGGAGAAGCTGATTCATGCTTACATCTCCAGCAGACTTGACTACTGTAACGGTCTTCTGACTGGACTCCCCCAAAAGAGTCTCAAACAGCTGCAGCTCATTCAGAACGCTGCAGCCCGAGTTTTAACCAGAACAAAGAGATCACATCACATCACCCCAGTTCTCAGGTCTTTACATCGGCTCCCGGTCAGATACAGAATAGATTTTAAAGTTCTGCTACTCGTCTACAAATCACGGAATGGTTTAGGTCCAGAATACATGAACGACATGCTAGCAGAGTATAAACCCAGCAGAGCTCTGAGATCTACTGACTCAGGTCAGATAGTGGAGCCCAGAGTTCAAACTGGACCTGGTGAAGCAGCTTTTAGCTGTTATGCTGCACACAACTGGAACAAACTACCAGCAGAACTGAAATCAGCCCCAACTGGAAGCACTTTTAAATCCAGGTTAAAAACATTTCTCTTTCGGTGTGCTTATGGTTGGGTTTATATTTTTCTTTTCCCCCTCTTCTTCTGTTGCTTTTAACTGTGTTTTCATTTATTTATTTATTTATTTTTTATTATCTTTAAATTGCTGCTTTATGCTATTCTTTTAAATGCCTTGTCTTTATGTAAAGCACATTGAATTGCCTGTGGTATGAAATGAGCTATATAAATAAAGATGCCTTGCCTCATTTCCTCTTCATGCCGTCTCACCTTCAGGCCCGGTTGCAGAGAGGGAATATCCTTTTAAAGCAAGGAAACACACAGGAAGCCAGAGAGGACTTTGAAGCTGTGGTAGGTTGAATTGACTGACAGTCCTGTGTGAGTTTGCCGTCAAAAGAAGAACTCATTGGTTTTTTGGTTGTTTTTTTCCCAGCTGCAGCGCTCTCCAAACCACCCAGAAGCTCATGATCAGCTGATGAAAACCAACGAGCTGGAGGAGCTGCAGGAGGATGCTAACGCTGCATACCACCAAGGAGACTACAGCACCACGATCAATGTGTTGGAGAGGGCTATAGAGGCACGTGTGATCTTTGAAGGGATTGTTGGAAATCAGAACCGCACAATAATACTCTTGTTGTGCTTGGATAATTAAATAACATGACTATTGATTGGATTTATGTTAGTTTATATGTTATTATTCAGCCGAAATGAGAAAACTGGACTCTGAAGCGAAGTCTGATGCTGAGATGGATCAGTGTGCGTGTCTAAATGTTCGCGTCCTTCCTCAGATCTGTCCCTGGGATCCTGAGTCGCGGGAGCTCCGTGCAGAATGTTACATCCGAATGGGAGATCCACAGAAAGCCATCCAGGATCTTACGCCGACGACGAGGCTTCGCAACGACAACCGCGTAGCCTTTCTGAAGCTCAGCATGCTGCACTACAGCCTCGGGGAGCACCGCGAGTCACTCAAGTGAGCATCACACTGACAGCAGAGCCCTGCAAATGAGGTGTTCTCTCCCTTTTCAGAGATGTGATTCTCTGTTTCGCCTTATTTATTCTTTTTTCCCCACTGTCTGATTTGCCCTTTTTTGCTTCTACGCAGTCACATCAGAGAGTGTCTGAAGCTCGACCAGGACGACAAAGAGTGCTTCGGCCACTACAAGCAGGTGAAGAAGCTCAGCAAGCAGCTGGACTCGGCAGAGGAGCTGATTCAGGAGGGGAGGTCAGCACATCTGGGGGGACATTTGCAGATGCTTGTAAGCTGAAATCCTGTGATTTAGGGTGATGCTCATGTCCCAAAATAATTTAATTTCTCACCTCAATCAGGTGTCAAGATGCCATCGATAAGTATGAATCGGTGATGAAGACAGAACCTAACATTCTGTATTATACCAACCTGGCAAAGGAGAGGATCTGCTTCTGTCTCGTTAAGGTGAGAAAATGACATCATGAATCCATTTATCTAAGCTGTCAAACTTCTACAAAGAGTGTGGTTCAGTCTTATTTTCTTCTCCTAACATATTTCCTGCTTCTTGCCATTTTATAGCTGAACTTGGCTCCGGAGGCGATAGACGCGTGTTCGGAGGCCCACCAGCGAGACCCTCGCAACGCCAACATCCTCCGAGATCGAGCAGAGGCCTACATCCTCCTCCAGGACTATGAGAAAGGTGACGGGACAAACATTCACCAGAAAATAGAGGATTTTTCCTCTTTACTGCAGTCAAAATCTCTGTTTGGAAGGCTCTAGAATTAAAATGCAGAGCTAAAAGAAACAGGAGAGAATCGGGCAGATTTTTCTCTCTTTGGCTCTTCCCACTACGCTTGTGGGATGTAACACACTGTCATCAAGAGAAATCTGTGTGTGAGTCCTGCACATGTACTCCATACACGGGAATACTGCAGCATCTCAGCCCCCGGGCGCTCCAGGGCAGTTTCAAGCTCGGGAATGTGTATAACGCAGGTCACTTTGCTTCAAAATGAGTCAGAAGCACATAGTTCACAAGGTTCACAAACTTCTCTTGTGTTCTCTTTAAAGGGATAGTTCGCACCTTTGGACATGAAGCTGTATGACATCCCATATTAGCAATATCATTTATGAACATTTTCTTACCCCCTGCTGCGTCCTGTGAGCAGAGTTCCAGCCTCGTTTTGGTGTTGACGAAGGTAGTCCGGCTAGTTGGCTGGGGCTTAAAAAATAAAGCGTTTTGCTTCTCAAAACAATATGCGTTCAAAAGAGTAATACATTTGCATCACAAAGTCGTTCTCCAGGAAAAAGTCAGACCTCACAGTCGCTTGGTGCTATTTTCTCTCCCTTCGTATCACTGCGTGCTGCCGCCTGCTGACAGCCGCACCTGTTACGGTGTTTACTGCTCGGTCTGCACAGCAGGCGATTGTGAGGTCTGACTTTTTCCTGGAGAACGATTTTGTGATGCAAATGTATTACTCTTTAGAACGCATATTGTTTTGAGAAACAAAACGCTTTATTTTTTAAGCCCCAGCCAACTAGCCGGACTACTTTCATCAACACCAAAACGAGGCTGGAACTCTGCTCACAGTACACAGCAGGGGGTAAGAAAATGTTCATAAATGATATTGCTAATATGGGATGTCATACAGCTTCATGTCAAAAGAGGCGAACTATCCCTTTAACACTTTGGTCACAGAAGTGAGCCACACGCTAAGATCTCAGCCCACATTCGAAGGTGATGTGAACACAAATGTGGCCCAAGCCACCTTTAAGGGCCACCGACGCACAAGCAGCAGAGACTTTTACTTTAATATTTTTGTTTTAACTTCAGCTGTGGAGGACTACCAGGAAGCCAGGGAGTTTGATGGCGACAACGGTGACATCAGAGAGGGGCTGGAACGAGCACAGAAACTACTCAAAGTCTCCCGTAAGAGGGACTACTACAAGATCCTCGGTGTCAGCAGGTAACCGGTCCAGCCAAGTTTGTAAAGAAGCCGCGTTGGCTCCCATCTTCACTGACATCAACCTAACCTCTAACTCTCCTCAGGAGCGCTAATAAGCAGGAGATCATCAAGGCGTACAGGAAGCTGGCGCAGCAGTGGCATCCTGACAACTTCCAGTCCGAGTCGGAGAAGAAAGAAGCAGAAAAGAGGTTTATCGACATCGCATCGGCGAAAGAGGTCCTCACCGACCCAGGTCAGGAGCTCACGCACCTGATGCGTTAGGATCTGGGGAGTTTAGCTGCTATCTAGAGAGACTTTTCGCAAAAAAAAGTCGTTCCCTTTCGGAAAATAACTGAGAGGGAAATATTAATGGCTGAGGAATTGCACAGTTCAAGCTTTAGATGTAACGCGAGCTGTAGGGTTGCTGTGAAATATGTGAAAATGTTTTTATCCCAGTTCAGAGAGTCGGAAAGATTTGATTCATTTAATGAAGCTCAACCTTTCAGAACCGTAACTTTGTCTTCATTCTTCCCCACGATTCGGCAGAAATGAGACAGAAGTTTGACGCAGGCGAGGATCCGCTGGACCCAGAGAGCCAGCAGGGAGGAGGCGGAGGCGGCGGTCAGAGGGGCTGGCCCTTTCACTTCAACCCTTTTGAGAGTGGCGGCAGCTTCCACTTTAAGTTCGAGTACAACTAGAGAGCAGGACTCGACCCACACACGTGCACCGACGTGTTTGGACTTTGGGGGAAGACCTGTGCTGGATTTACGGAGAAGTCTTCCTCAGAACTCATACATCGGTTTAGACGTCGTTTTCGTCGGTTCCTGGAACTTTTGCCCCTTTTTTTTTTTTAAATTATTATTTCTATCTGGACTCCTCGCCACACAAACTGAGAACCCGACTGTGGTTCCTGTTGCGTAAAGTCGTCGCTGTGGTCGAAGAAAACGAAGTCACGTGAACACGTCAGCTGCCAAGAAAAACGGAAAAGGTGCCGGCTGAAAGCAGTGGAATGCGTCTGCTCTTATTACTCATTTCTTTCTTTGTGCCATTCTTTAAATCTTTTTTTTTTTCAATGCAGTAAGTCTTGCTGGGATGTTCCACAGGAGGATCATCAATGTGCCCCTTTTTTTTTTGCTTTTTCCTCGCAGTGTTCTTCAACTCGGCTACACGGATCTCAGTCGCCGAGGCGTCTTTTCTCCAAACAACCAAGACTTTTATATTTAATGACACCAAGAGACCCATTTTGTTGAGCTCTTGCATTACTCGTGAGACTGAAGCACTTTTACATAAAACTTGTGGGTGTAACCGGATAAAAATCCTATGGATCTTCAGTCAGCGTAGGTGCTCTGATTGCTTCTGACTTTAGCTTTAAACTGGAATTGGTTTTGATGGTTTTCTGCTGGGAATAATGTAATTTGATGCAACTGCAATTATTGAAAGACCTGCTTAAAATGCGGAGAAATTATTTAACATTTAAAAAAATGTTTTCTTGGATAAGATTGTAGCGACTGACGGAATCGAGCATTGTACCCGTATCTCTCTCTTTGCCTTTCTGCTCGTGTCACTGAACATATTTAAAAAAAACCTGCACTTTTTGCTCTTTTGTTTGAAAAACCACTCCACGGCTATCTCCACTCCTGAAATGTTACTGCGGGCTTTTTAAAAGCCTTTCGGACTCTTTATAAACCGAGCCTGTCTTCAGTGGTCATGTGAGAACTTCATTTATAAATAGAAAAGGTCAAAGGTTGGCGCTGAGCTGCAGCTCGAGTTTCTGTGGTTTACTGAACGCACTTGAGAAACAGGATATTTTTGGATAATATTTATCTATTTGGGACTATGGCACAAAGTGAAAGCAAAACCATTATGTTGCACGGTTAAGTTTGTAAATGAGGCTCAAATGTTGCAGCCACGAATGACAAAGCAAGAGGATGTTATTTTGAACTTTTTTTTACTTTTTTTTTCTTTTTGCACAAACGTAAGTTATTTTGTAATTACCAGATTAAGGACACAGTGACTGTAACTGCTTCTACTGCTTGTGTGAACCAAAATGTGACAGGCTCTTTGTATTTAAATCTAAGAGGAACAGATTTGTCAGGGGCATCGATTTTTCTGTTGCCAAACTGAATCAGCTGACATGCTTGAGTGTATTAAAATATAGAAACGGTGGGACTTTGTGCCAATTCTTCCTTTTCCAGAACCCTTTATAGGTTTTGAGGTATTTACTTGCAGATATCTGATGTTTGTCACTTTCTTTAAAATAGGAAAACGGAGCGTTCTCCTCCTTGGATGATGTCCGCCGCACCTCTGGTTCTTTAATGTTCTTATGATTTAAAACTGAGGGAAAAGCCTCAAATAGAGGGGTTTATTTTAAAACACTATAACAAATATGTTCACTGTAGACATTTAAACACACACACATTGTCCAGACTTGTTGCAAATAGGCTCTTTGTCAGTCATAGAGGGAATGGCTAAATCCAGAGCACTGACACAAAAGTTCTGTTTCTCCAGAGGCTGGATCACAATAATCCGATCGTCTTGGGACTCGGCTGCAGTCTGACACCCGGCTCGGCTGGAGTCGGTCACGTGAATGCTGGGCGCTGTCCAAGCAGACGGCTTTCGTCAGTGGCTGCCTCCGAAACCCTGTGTGTCTTCCAGACTCTCAGCCTCCACCTCGATTGACACCACGTGGTGACCGGGGATCATGGCCAGGCCCAGGACCCTGGGTTCACCCTGGGAGAACGTATCTGAGGACGGAAGAAGAAAACAACTCAGTTTAACTGTCCAAATAAAACTTTTTTTTTTTTTTTTTCATTTATCCTCCTGAGCAGGGAAATTCTGTTGGTATTTCCTTTCAAAGTGTGGTTCTAAAACTCTCAAACTAATCTTCTCCCCTAAACTCGCATCACGGATTATTCTCCTGGAAGATTAGAAGATGAATCCAAAGAAAATAAACTCAGAACGGCTGCTTTCAGATGTAATCCCTGAAGTCCCTCCCACCGGAGATGTCAGCAGAGGAGGCGAGGATGTGGGATTGATATGTCACGGTCCTTTCAGCCACTTACAACTCCCCCAACAAGCCTCCTCTCCCCGTACAATTTTAAGAACTTCCTTACACATCCTTGAAAACTTTTTTTCTAAGATCAGTTTCTGAGTCATGAGGAGGAACAAAATACACAAATAAAAGGAGGATTGTGTGCGGCAGATTAATTTTCCTCCAGTTGTAAAATCGTAACGATTTATAGCTGAAAGGATCACGTATATCAGAGAGAAACTTATCTATAAAAATAATAAAAATAGCTAATGTTATGTGAATCCTGCAGCATTAAAAATGGCTGAATGTTTCCTTTCAAAATGAGGTTTGATATCAAATTAATTTAAATATAACTTTTAAAAATGTCTCTCATGTGTTTTCTCTAATAAAACTTAGAATAAATAGACCCTAAAGATGTCATGCTAGGTACAAACTGGCAGATGTGAACCTCCTCTCCTACCTGTGGATTTGAGGAATTCCTGAGCTGAGCCGAGGATGACGTTGCAGTCCCGGTCTGTACAGAGGAAGAGCCCCACCAGAGTCCGTCCGTCTGTCATGCGGATCCTCATGTTCTTGTTTAGGAGCCCCTCCAGTTTCTGCCTCGCCTGAGAGGATGAAGACACCACAGACTGCTCCTGGGTGAGAACACAAAGCAAAGCGGCCAAAACGTAGCTTAATTCGGAAATACCTGCAAAATGTTGCTTGTAGCTGCCATCTGCTTTAGTACTTTAATCATTACATGAAAAACATGCTCTTGAACACACCCAGTAACCAGAAAGACTTAAAGCTCTGATAATAACGTCCATAGATTAGAAAATAAAAAGAAAAAAAAGTAGGTACTCGTTGCAGATTTAATCACACTTGGGTTTTCTGTGGAGTTATCGTAAAAACTAAAAACGTATCTAATCATTAAACACCTTAAGGAAACTGCGTTTTTAATGTAAATATAATCTGATAACCATAGACAGCTTAATGACGGATCAGATGTTCAGGCTAACTTGTTAGCCGCCAGCTAACGTTTAGCTATAACTTAAATAAAACCTTTAACAATATTTTCAATCAGTTTCTTGAAAAGCGTCTATATTCTTTTTTTATGATATTCAAAGCTGCTATGATAACCATGCTAATACTTAAAAACATTATGTGTAAAATACATACATGAGTCGAAGGACCATTTTCCTCAATCATTGTTGCCATAACCTCCCCCTCTTCTCTACAGTTGCTCACGGAGCAGTTTTACTGAGGGACCAGCTAAACCGGAAACTCAACCGGAACTCCGTCATCATTCTTGGAGGGAGTGATGTTAAATCAGAGTTTTACGTGAGTTTCAGTTTTTTTAGGAAAACAACACCATGAATTGTTGAAATTATTTTCTGAGTAAAACAATTAAAACAAGCAAATAAACGTGATAAACTTTTAGCTTTGACTTTTAGATTATAGTTCCATATTTATGAATAAAATTTAACTACACTTTTGCTATGGAGTATTTACAGGTGGCCGTCACAGGTCGCAGGATGTGTCAGTTTAGCTTCTTTTTTATTTAAAGTGGTAAAGCCAGATGTTTTATTTAATGATGTTGCAGCTGCTGTTTGCAATTAGAAGGGTTTAGGAGCTAAAAGCAATAGCACTATTACACTGTTTAAACACACCATAACAAGTAAAAGTCCTGCAACGCGAGTGTTTTTAGTGCTAAGTGTGAAGACAAAAAGTATAAACAGGGCTCTTAAGTTTTCAAGTTTGCTTGGAGTGAGATTCAGGCGGGGCAGGGGCCGGGCCGTGTGCGCAGGGGGGGGGGGAGGGGGGGGGGTTCTTCCTTTTTTTTTTTTTGGGGGGGGGGGGGGGGGCTGGTCCCTTGCAGTATTCCATCGCCATAAACTAGCTAAAGAACAATTGTTTTATTTATACCAAAATCACAAATCTTCACTTTTACACTAAATTCTGCTATATTTTAAAATAAATTGTTTTAGGTATGCAAAGTCTTAACAAACAATTTTTTTTTTATGAGTGTTGTTGTAAGTGTTTGTGGCAGATTTTGATGCTTGATGATTGATATTGGGGGCTCCCATTTAAAGCACTGTGGCTCAATGTCAGCCATTTTCACAGTCATGATGGATGACAGAGTTCCATTCAGAGCCAACATGTTCCTGGTCTTGATTTTATTGAGCCCCACCATGGAAAAAACCCTCTCTGCATCAGCATTTCAGTGTGGCAGAACCAGTTTGGCAATTGTAGATAACCTTATTGGGAATCTGCTCATACCAGTCACCTTTGAAAAGAATTAACCACGGAAGCCTAATTACACTCCTACATATTTTTCATTTTTCATTAAGTTGCTCATGTCAAAGGGTGTGTGCTGAATATTTAGGCCTACTACTCCAACGAACACTTTAATCGGCAGGTATTGGTCTTTTACAAAGAGTAGCAAAACTATAGTAACTAACAAAAGATTCAAATAAATGAAGATATGACCTGCTGATGATCCTGACGGTTCTCTTCCACCTCCAGCTCGTCTACAACTTCTGCACGCATTCAGAGCATAATAGGTTATGTCCGCTGTGCATTCATGGGACGCGTGCTTGCAGCTGAAAGCTATTTCACACCCGGCAACAAGAAATTCTGTTTTCTGATTGGCTTAGAAATTCTATTTTGTGATTTTCCGATGGGTTGCTAAATCAAGACAGCTTCTGAGCTGTACGAGCGCACCTGCCATTGACTCGTTTATAGTATAGGCCATTATAATTTCTGTGCGACGAAGTTGATAATTTCTCAGCGTGAGAAATGGCATGTGTGGCGTGTGAGCGTGTGAACTTGTTGAAATGCGTGTGTCTCACGCTCATTGCGTGAGACTTGAGAACCCTGAATTTGTTTGGAGATAAAAACTTACATTATTCTTATGAAATGTTATATTATTGCACGTGAATCCATGTAAAATGAGCATTTTACTGCTATGATTAAAGAAGGTGGAGCCCACTTATTTCATATCAGCTTGCAGCTGGTAATATGCCAATTGGATGGTATGCGGTTCAATTCATAGTTTCCTCTGATCACATGCCAAAGTGTCCTCCGTGAAGATGCTTCCGTCTTTGTGTGAATGTGTGTAGACTAAGATGTACGACTGTGTGTGTGTGTAAATGACTGAATGTGGCATGAAAATTAACTTTTCATGCAATTATTGAAATGGTTTAATCCCGTAGTTCTGATAATAATAATTCTGATAATAAGCCTGCATTTATATGGCACTTTTATAGTCTTGGTGATCACTCAGAGCTTCCTACACCAGAAGCCAAATTCCCATAGTGGAGAGGGGGAAATGGGCACCAAATAAATGTAATGAAGTGAAATGTACAATATTTTCCACTGACTCCATTTTGATTGTGTAAGTGAAGAAGGGGGTGTCGAGTCATTGATAAACTCTGATTGTTTATTTATAAGAACACACTAAATACCCACTAAAACTGCAGGTCTCCTCTTTGTCCTTCTTCCATATTGGCGCAGGAACAAAAATCCAAAAAAGTGACACAGAATTTGGGTCTCGTTCCTTGGAAAGAGAAGAAAAGATAAGACATGACCATAAGAGGTGAGCTCTGTTTTGATAAATCTCTCAAAAATATTGGTAAAGATTTCTTTACAACATGCCATTTTAATGCAACCAAAAAAAAAGGGGAAAGTCAACACCAAACATTACACTTTTGCCCGCACTTTAACTCCACTAAATGCTTTCGATAGTTGATCTTGATGGTGAGTGTTTAATTGACTGAGTGTAACGTGATCATAGAGAGAAATAGCAGGGAACAAGACCTCTGGTGTGTTAAACTCTGAAACTTCATGTCAAAAGTCAGTGAATAATCTCTTTTTTATTATTGACAATACTCGGTCTGGTCAATGGTCTTGATGGGAGATTTTTGTCAGCTATGGACCCCATAGCTTCAGATTAAAGAGGAGAGTTTTCTGAGAAAATCAAATTGATTTGAATGACTTTGATTAATTGCTTTTCACCGCAGCATCATGGTTATTCTTTAATTAATTGAGGTCACTGCTGTGGCCTTTTTTTTAATGACTCTCTATGCCACAGAGGGGTGGAGTTCATGACTCGTTACTAAAAAGAGGTGAAGCTAACTAAAGCATCAGCCACAACCTGGCAGACATGGGAGGAATACTGGATAAATCATTGTGAATCTCAGTGGAAAATCACAAATTCAACCTCTCGGAGAGCATTTGGCTGGAAGTCTCTGTAGATCCAGAAAATCTCACATTTCAGGCTCCTCTGGTGGCTGGAGAAATCGTGGCTCTCAGGCAGTCAATCATCTTCGCCTCTTATGGGCCCGTCCAAAAGCCCAAACTTTTTGGAGAGTCATTAATACACAACTGTTATTTATATTCGGGATAAAAGATTGTGTTTCATTGGGAAGAACGGCTTTTTGGGTTCCCACACTCAACATCTGCAAACCATAAAACAAAATGCGTGTTTGGAATATTGGGCATCGCAGCTATAAGCAATTACAAAGAAATGGATCAAACCAGATGCTCCAGCTATGGCGGATTGGTACGATTCATGACACTTTAGGAAGAATCACCTTTATCTATGAAGCTTCAACAAGCAAACTGAGTTACTGAGTTTTGTTTTCCTCCTTTTCCTTTGTTTATATCTTCTCCTGAACAGCTTCTGTGGTCTGTTCCTGCTCCGTTGTTGTGTTGAAAACATTAACATGAAAGGTGAAAAAGGGAATCACCTTGTAGAATAAGGATGCACCGTTAGTGACCAGGAGAACAGCACATTCCCACAGCACCAGGATACACTAACTGTTTCTAATGCAGCCTGGTATTTCTGATGCATTCAGCTCCCATTCGAGAGTTTTTTGAGTTGATTTATGAATCAGTTTATGATCTGTTGGCATGTTTATTGTTACCTTGCTCAGTAATATTGAGTATTAGATCTTATTTAGAGAGTAGGGGGGTTTTGGTTAAGCTGACCTGTTGCTCTGTGCAGAAAAAGCTGTTTCCTTGATTTAATTTCTTGTGCATTTTGACTTGAAATCCAGTCATTTGATTGGATGATTAAATTGCTTATCGTCAGTGTACATGTTCTTGTAGGATGATGTTCTAAGGTCAGATGAGCTCCTTTTTCATTGTTTTTCGTGTTCAGTATCTTTTGAGTATTTTTCTTCACAAATCAGGAGAAAACTTATTGAATTAGTGTTAATTTATTACATTATTAAAAGATACATTTCACGCTTAGTAAAGGGGGAAAAAAATACAAAAAGTTTAGATTTTGTCTCTATATTTTTTGTTTTATCCACAATGGATGGAACTCAAAGGCACAACAAGGCTAATTGTATCTCACAATTTAACAACGAGAACATGGAAGTATTGCAACTAAATTTACAATTACAATTAAAAGTTATTAATCAAATTCAATCCAGTCCAATCAAATCATTTAAACAAATGCAGAAGCAAACAGGAAAGTCTCAAGGTTTGTTTTCGAAGAAGCAGGAGTTGACGCAGACCCGCAAGTATCTGTGAGCTTCTTCCTGTTTAGTTCTAACTGTGTGAACAGAAATCCAACCTGTTCCTAAAGGCCTGAGATGTCCTAAAGGTTTCAACATGTGTGAAGATCTGAGATTAAACCATTTAAGGCCTCATAAACTAACAAACGGTATTCAGGAAGTCGGTGTAGAGACCTCAGATGGGGTGATATGACTCGAGCAGCAGACGAGTAAACACACTATTATAGTAATCAAGTCTACTGGAGATAAATGCATTGGACCAGCTGACACATTAGAGCTTTAATCCTTAAATTATTCTTCAGGTCGTTGTCGGCTGACTTCATAACTGAGTTGATACGACTGGTAAAGTTCAGGTCTGAGTCCATAATAACAAGCAGATTTCTGTCAGTTTTGTGGTTTTTAACATTAGAAACTGAACTCGAGCACAGATTTTTAATCGTTCTTCTTTGGCTCCACGGGCCGTGACTTCTGTTTTCTTAGCTTAGATGTAGATTTGTGTGTCATCCACGTAACCGTGGCAACATACTTTGTTGCTTTATATAACCCGAGTCAGCGGGAGCCTGTAAATGTTGAATAAAAAGAGGCTCCAGTATTGAACCCTGAAGAACTCAACAGACATTTTTTTTGGTCCAATCAGATGTGTGATCATCTATAAACACAAAACAGTCTTCTTACAAGCTAATACCAGCCTGAAATAAGACTAAACACTTCCACTTTAAACACTTTGCTGGGAAGCGCTTGGTTTGGTTCACTGGAAGGAAACTCAGCTTCTTCTCCAAACTGAATCCCACTCTGATTTCCTCCCTTCAGGACTGTTATTTAAGCGTCATCTGCCTCCCCGGGTCGCCTGGGTTCAGCCCGCCCGGCTCTGAGAGCAGCACAGGAGCCGGAGTCTTCCTCTGTGTGTCGCTCTGCATAAAATCTGGGTTATCTGGAGCACGGCACCCGGGGGGGAAGCACTTTTCTCTCTCATTCTTGACGTGTCTTCCTGCCAAACGGACGCACGAGGCGTCGGAGGGGTTATGCCGGGTCGCTGTGAGAAGCGCAGTGTGTCAACGCCTCCAGCCCTCAGAGTCCTGGCTGCTTTCACCCTCTTTGTTTTGCATTCTGAGACACATGCAGAGTCATTACTACAAAGATTGTGGATGAGGGGTATCTGTGCTGCACACTAAATCGCCAGCCTCTCAGTCTGGCACCAGCAGACGCCTCAGTGGCCAGAGGCTCTGTGGCGGAGGAGGGGGGGGCGGCTCCAGTCACACACTCACACAGCTCCTCTCCTTGTGTGTCTTGCTGTGCACCGTCTCTGTTGGCAGATGTGGGCGTTGGATCAGGCACCAACAGATTCCTCTCTTCTCATTTTTAGGAGCCGAGCTGAGGCACCTGTTGCAGCAGAGAGATGAGCGTGCACAGCAGAGCAGGCGGATCTGAGGAGCAGCTGTGGAGCTGACGGAGCGACACTTATTGTACAGACAGAACGCTGAAAGGGTAAAAAAAAACCCACAGAAGTTACATAAATATCATGAATTCAATTCGATATTCACAGTTTAGTAGAAAGTTCAGGCTTTATTTTCAGTGACCAGTAAGTCATGACAGTGTGACGCATAAACAAAGCTGTGAAACATACACATTTTGAACCTTAATGTAGGATAAATACATCTGTGTGCACATGTGGAGGTGTGGTGCCGTTCGTACCCGTCTCTTTCTTGTGTTTTGAGCTCCTCAGGGTTTGTGGCAGCCGGTCTGGCCTCGGCTGCATTTTAGTGCAAAACGCTGCTCTTTGGCTGGTGTCTGTTGACAGAAAACATGGATAAAACAGGACAATTCAGCTGCATTGTGCCTTCTCTGCTGCGGTGCCTCAGTGTGAGTTATTTGTGAACAACCTCTTGGTACTTTTATGAGCTAAACTCTTCAACTTCCTGTTGTTTTAATGTCACCTCATGACATGCATCGATGGGAACTGATATGAATCCACTATTTCAGAGCTGCCAGTGTAGCCCGAGGATATGAGGGCCGAGACTTCCTGTTTTTTTTATTTTCTCGCCAGTGGTTTTCAGATTCTGTTTAAATGTGATGGGTCATAATGACATGGAGGACAATCTGACTGCCATGGAAACCAGAAGCAGCGCCAAAGCACTCGTCCACTTTGCACATATCTCTTCACAGAGATGACACGTGTCACCCATTGCGGGTTATTTAATGCCATAAACAGGTCACCTGATGTGTGTTTTAAGTGTCATTCCATGTATATGCAAGGCTGTGACGTAGCTGTGGCGTTTTAACTGACCTGCTGCATTAGGTAATACAGTCAGTCATTAAAAGAAATTAAATATTCGGCTTTTCTAAACCACTTTCTTGTCTTTATTTGTTTATTTGACTATTCATAGCAGGGTTTGTTAAATGCAGTCGAACCAAAAATGTGAGTAATGTTTACATTCTTCAAACGGGACTCGACGGAAGCTGTTTTTTCCCCTCCGCATTTCACCTTATTTCCAGTGCAAAAAGCAACGTGAACAAAAAAAACAAAAAAAAACATCCCCTTTGTCAAAACTAAAGTGCCCCGGAGCAGCAGCCGGTGAGTGCAGGCTGTCGAGGGATTCCCATGGCCTTACTGCCATCCAGCTGACACATCCTGCTGCCAGGGAGAGTTTAAAATTTGCAGCAAAGTGCTCAGAAAAAAAAAAATCTCTGCTTTTGTTTCACAGTTGTGCACCCGAGCTCCGGCCCGCGCGCGTTGAGCCGTCTCGCGTGGCGGTTCGTGGAGGGGGGAGACGTAGTTTGCATATTCTGAATTGTTTTCATCCCCACCACAAGTAGTTAATTTTTAAGCAATACAATCTGATGTAAGTCTGGGCATGGCTGCGGCAGATTTTCCCAACCCCCCTCTCTGAATCCCTCCCCAGCACACGCACAACGCCTCTGCTCCAAAATTATTTTCTATGCAGCGGTGGGGGCTCCGGAGACTATAAGGTGGCCATGTTTGACAGATTTGTGTCGGTCTCTGCAACGCAGACAGCCAGAGTTGTTGCGTGCGATCTTGCAAGTGACAGTGACACCAGGCAGGTCTGTTGGATTCGTGACTGATCCGGACTTGGGGGCAGGGAGCGGAGAGGAGGGCGGGAGGGGGGGTTTGAAAGGGGGGGCTGACAGAAAAGAAACAAACAAGTAACAATGTAACTTACATGCAGTCACACACCCCTTTTTCTTGTAACAATGTGTACGTTTTTAAGGAGGGAGGGGGCGCGCAGAGGGAGCCAGAGAGACGGAGTGAGATAGAGAAAGGAGGAGGGGGGTGCGTTCTGAAATAATATAGTCAGCCATTTTTTATGTAAGGGGATTTTTTTTCTTATTGGGGGGGTTGTTAAAAAATAAATATAAGAGGGCGGCCATCTTTGTTGCTCTGCCTAGTGTAAAATATTCCAAAACGCCCCCCACTTTTTTCTGTGCCGATTTGAATATTAAATAAATATCACATATTCGGGCAAGAATACGCTTTTTGAATACAAGGACGGATCCAATGACAGGGATATAATGTCCTCTCCTCTCCGGTCCTGTGAGGAAGACGAGGGCATGGTGGTTAATTCCGAGGGAGGAGATTTTGATGAAGAAGACGACGACGGAGACCTAGACGAGAACGCAAGCGACATAAACTCGCCGGCGGCGCCTCGGGAAACTGCAACGCCAGCCGCGCCAGGTACAGTAAAAGAAAGCTGGCGGACAAGTCGGGAGCGCGCACAAGAAATAAAAAACACACACTTTGTAAGCGCAAACATTTTCTTGGGGTGGGGGAAGCGAGGAAGCGCAGGTTAGAAAGTAGCCCCCGTATCTCTGCCTGTCAATGTCCACAAACGGTGCAGCAGGGATCAGCGAGTCCTCGGGTGCGCGCACACAAAATAAGAAACACTCTTAAAGTGTTGTTTTCGGAGGGAGACACGCATGCCGCTGCGCCTAAATATCCTCCGGTTGTTGCGCCTTTATGCTGCTGAAGGAGCCATGTTTGCTGCTACACGGTGATACGGTGGAAAGCGACGAGAGCGCGCTTTGAAAACTCCGCTTTGCATCAAAACGCCAAAAAAAATAAAGATTAAAACGCGCAGCCAATACAAAAATGAGATGCCGCAACGCTGTTAGCGCTCCGCTCCGTCGTCGCCTCTTCGGCACATCCCAGCAAAGTTTAAACTTAACTTGCTCCCCGCCTCTCCGCCATCATCGGAAAGTTGTTTTGTCGTTGAAATCCCTCTGACAGCTCCCACAGACACGCAGGACGTGTCAATAAGTCCGGGCTGTGGGGTAATAAGGTCGCCCTGAAGGGGTGGAAAAAAAAAAAAAAAAAAGCTCACCACGACTGGCAAAGACATGGACTCCCCCGCCGGAGGCTATGTATTTGATACCCGGCTGGAGATGAGAGGGGATGATTCTGCAGTGCAGACGTGAGATCCGAGTGATGGTGTGAAATGAGACAGAAACTTGCCACACTGTCACTACCCTCATTGTCCCCGTGACAGGTCAAAACGGGACGCTGCTGCATGCTGCTCACTTGCAGGAGGGAGAGGTGTGACTGCTCAGCTTTGCCTGCCCGCCTCGGCTCCCACAACCAGCCGAACATCGGCTTCATTACATGTTTATCACCGGGACTTCTCCGCTCATGGAGAAGCATCTTTGTGTTGCTGAAATCTGCGGCAGTGGATGGTCTGACTGCATGTCCTTCTGGAAGTTTCCGTGTGGCTGTGAACTTGCACGGGGGTTGCAGTGGAAGTGAAGGGGTGCAGAAAAAAGTAGAGGCTGGTTAACCGCCTTAGAAGGACAACTCAAAAACAGCAGCTCTGAATGAAGCTTTAGGCTACAGTTTATTGGTTAAATAATAGTAATAATAGTAATACGGCATGTGATTCCCTAGCTGTGACGTTCCAGCTTATATCGAGACGTGAAAAAAGAGAATATTATAAGATGAGTGGGGTTTAATTTCGTAAAACAAAAATCCTCCACCGCTTTGTCTTTATTCCAATAACTCGTCTTACGCCCGCCGCTGTGCCGCGTCAGACTCAGAAATGAGTGTTTGTTGAGGACCTTAACCCCCCCGACCTCGCGCAGCGGTCACAGCGGTGGTCTCGGTCCCCGTGTGGGAATTGCAGAAGTCGTTCCAGTTCAACGCGCAGGCGGCCTCTGAATCACCGAGCCCTGCGTGCGTGCTGCTGCCGCCCCCGGCGTTTCCTCAGCGGCCGCACGCTGCACGGGCGCGCGGGAAGCGTATCGTTGTTTGACTGGGTGGGAGTGAAGAGGAGGAGGAGGAGGAGGAGGTTGTGGCTGTGTAAGGGGGGGCTGTTGCTGCTGCGGGTGGGAGCGCGCACCAACAAAGGCAGGCGGACAATAAAATCCGACAAAAAAACGTATCAGATCTAAAAGGCGGCCACATTTTGGCCATGCTGCGACGCTTTGCTGCTTTCTTTCTGAGGCTGATGTTGCTGTATCTCCCTGTGTCTTTCTGCGTGTCTCCTCTTCGCACCAAGCCAGCTCAGGATGCAGGTTCAATTGCTTCCCCCTGTTTTGGGGATATTGCTCAGGTCCCACATCACACTGTCCCTGAGGGCAAAGATATTCAGTCATGTACTTGAGAGGCACTTCTTCCCATATGATGTAAGGCAAGGCAAGTTTATCTGTACAGCACAATTGAACTACAAGGCGATTCAAAGTGCTTTACAGATACATTAAAACGGTAGAAATAAAAAGCCTGATTTAAGTTTTAAACAAAAAAGAAAGAAATAAGAACAATAGATAGAATCAGATAAAATCAGGAGTTAAAATGTGATTAAGTTTTGAAACTCAAGCTTCAGATTTGGAGCTTTATTCAGCTGAAAATAGGTGTGTCTTCAGCCTGGACTTAAATACATTGAGTGTTTCAGCTGATCTGTAAGACAAGCTGAGGTATTTAAATCAGCTTTACTTCCCTAAAAGTAAACATTTTTACCAATATTTAGCACCCAATTTCATTTGATTCTATTCCTATCCATCTAAATTTGGGGCCGATTTGGTAACAAACACCAGAGAAAGCTGGCTTGCAAAGGCTGAAATAAGGACTAGATTGTCGTGAAAAGGTGCAGGTATCCGAGGTCGTCTTTCTGGAAGCATTAAAGAGTTTAGGCAGCATCTCACTTCCACTTGGATCTGGTTCTATTAAATCAAACAGGGACAGATAAGTCATTTGTAGCACAAAGGTTTTGGTTGCTCTCTGCCACAAACCAATTATCCCTTTTCTGTAGCTGATACCAGCTGTCAAATCTACTTACAGCCCCTCTGACAAACTAATTGAGCATGTGTGACAACTTAGCTGAGGTCAGAGGTCGCTGACGCCACCGTGGCGATCATTCGAGCTTTTGTTGTGTGTGATTATGTTCAGCGGGGATTAGCCCGGCTCGTTGGAAAGCGTTTGACGAGATTATTGTGGGGCCGATTCTGATAGCTGTCCGTCTTTTCACGCTCTGTTTAACCCAGACGACGAGCCGGAGATCTCAGACCGGGAGGTCCCGTGCAGAAAGAAGGGCCGGCCCAAGAAGAAGAAGGACGCAAAGAAGAAAGATAAAGAGGGAAAGCCGGTCAAAGCAAAAAAACGCAAGAAGATTGTGAGTTTATCTTTGTCTTTTTGTCTGTTTGATGTCACACAGCGTCTGACTTTGTTCTGTCGTCACAGGACAGCGATGTAGAGCGAAACTCAGAGAGAGAAAGAGACTACGGGGAGAACTCGGACAGCGTCGCCAGCGACTATGGCTCCGGTGAGAAAAAGAAGAAGAAGAAGCACAAAGAAAGGAAGGAGAAGAAAACCAAGAAGAAGAAAAAAGACGACGGGGACCGAGACAGCAGTCAAGAGGAGACGACAAAGGTAAAGAGGTCGATTCGCCTCCCAAAAAGCACCTGTGAATGATCTCAGACAAGTCCAGCCTAGTGTGGGGTCTGACTGGCGGTTTATTCTCAGCAACCTTTAGAGCAGAAAACCTCTGCTCAGCTGGCCAAGGAGTGGGGCCTGGAGGATGTTGATCATACCTTCACAGAGGAGGACTACAGGGAGCTCACCAACTATAAAGCCTTCAGCCAGTTTATGAGGTATCGCTATCTTGTTTTTCACATGGCATTGTCACGGTGCTGCTGGTTTACACCAAACAGGTACGCAGACACAGAGCTTTGAAATATGCTGCCAGGCTCAGGACTGCTGAGCTTCCTAAGTTATGTTTGTGGGACTATGGAACCCTAACGCTGATCTTAACCCATCTCCCTGCCTCCATGACAGGTGACGTTTTGCTCCATTTTTAATGGTTGCACTTCAGCGTAGAAGAATTACTGATTCAGGATGGTTGGAAATGGCAACAAAATGGCCACAAATACTCCTTTTTTCAGTGCTGGTTCATTGCTGGTGTTGGAGCCAGTTTTAGATTAGTTTTTATAAAGAACAAGCAAAGAACTGGTTTGATTTTCCACAGTTTGGGAGCCACCACAGACTGATTTTAAGCCAAGGCAAGTTTATTTGTACAGCACAATTCAGCAACAAGGCGATTCAAAGTGCTTTACAGAGACATTAAAACAGTAGAAATAAAAAGCATGATTTAAATTTTCAACAAAAAAAAAGAAAGAAATAAGAACAATAGATAAATTCAGAGTTAAAATGTGATTAAGTTTTGAAACTCAAGCTTCAGATTTGGAGCTTTTATCAGCTGAAAATAGGTGTGTCTTCAGCCTGGACTTAAACACACTGAGTGTTTCAGCTGATCTGAGGCTTTCTGGGAGTTTGTTCCAGACATATGGAGCATAGAAGCTGAATGCAGCTTCTCCATGTCTGGTTCTGACTCTGGGAACTGATAGAAGACCGGATCCAGATGACCTGAGGGGTCTGGAAGGTTCATACTGGGTCAGGAGGTCGCTGATGCATTCTGGTCCTGGACCATTCAGAGCTTTAAAGTCTGTCCTCTGATGGACAGGCAGCCAGTGTAAAGATTTTAAGCGTCACTTCCGTTACACATCTGGAGCTCCCTCCGTTGATGAGGACCACAGTGTAGGGAGACAGTTTATCTCAGCAGATCCCAGTGTTTGTCTCATTTTCCTGCAAACTAACGTCTCGATGTCAGCAGTATGATTTATAGAACAGCCCTTGTAGCGCCAGCCTTTGTTTCCAGACGCATAGGCGAAACAAATGGGATTCAAACTCGTGGTTTGAAGAGAGAACTATAAATGTGAGCCTATGATATTGAACTGCCTGTTCATAAATGCAGCTGCGAACAGCAACTGAAGCCAAAAACACGACCGGTGATATTAAAACGTCACATTTAGGAACACTGAGTGCATGTTCCTCCAACACTGCTCCGACTACAGTTTTTTTATTGTTCTCTCTTGAATTGAGCAGACTAGCTGCAGCGTTGGCGCTGGATGTTTACTTGGTCTTGTTGGTTTTCATAACCCCTCCCTCTGCCCGTGATGTCAGCGGTTCTTTGCTCTGGACCAGCACAGGCTTGGAACCAGCGTAGCACCTGATTTACGGGACCGAAGCCAGTGCTTTGGCGGCTGAAACAGAAGTCAGGCTCCAACTCCGAACCGGTACTTGGGCCACTTTGGTAGAAAAAACATCAAAGAGACTCAAACAGACTACTTAAAACTAGGGCTGGGCGAGTTAACTCGTTATTATCGCGTTAACTCGTTAATTATTTAACGCCGATAAATATTTTATCGCGCATTAGCGCAGGCTTTTATTTTGTAAAAGTCTGTTGCTGTCTGCTGCTGAACAGGAAAAGAAAGTAATCGGCGGATCCACCAAACATGGAGAAGGGTACGGAACTTTTACTCGGCCATTTTCATTCTTCCAGACGGCGGAGTGGACAGAACCAAAGTCACCTGTAAACACTGCCAAGTTGAATTGTCTTCTCAGCGTAGTAGTTCCAGTCTAAAATATCACTTAAAGGCAAAACACACAACTGATAGCAGCAAGTCATTCAAGGAAACAGACAGTGGAGCGAGGCTTCTACATAAAAACTACAGAAAGATGCTGATGTTAAAAGTGTGTTTGCACAACAAATGTTATGGCACTTTCATTCATATGGCAGCACATTTAAAATAAAACTAAATGCTAAAAGCTATACACTACTTTTGAATTCATTTTTGGATTTTTCGTACAAATGCGATTAATTGTGATTAAAACTAAAGAAAAGCTGATTAAAATTACTCAAATTTACACAAGATACCTAGAATAACCTTTCAGAGAGTAAAGAAACAGCCACAAATGGATTCAGAGAGCCTAAAAGTGATGATTGAGATCACACTAGACTAGCACACACTCGTGTTAATTACAGTTGCCTCGGGTATTCGTCAGTAAGCATTTCTTGCCTCTATCCAGGAGCATGTGGTGGCAGAACTGTGTTTGTTCATGGTGTGTCTGTACGATTTGGGTTAAAATAACTTGAAAGACAGCTCTTAGTTTGTATTGAGTGGAGAAATTGAGTCATAAATCTTCGCTGATCGGAAGGTTGTCTAATAATCGTGTCTCCAATGAGTCTGTGCTTGTTGCTGCGTGGACTCGTTTTCCTTTTGAGAGAGAAACCTCCCCGCACTGTTAATGTCAGTGTTGGGCTCACATGACGGGCCTAGATTGGAGACTTAGATTTCTTTGTGTTCTGCTGCTACATGTCACATCTGCTGTGTGAAACCAAGTGATTCTGCTTGCTCAAGTAGCACAGATTCTTTTCTCGGAGCTGTTGCAGCGATCAGAGCATCCCTTACTTCAGCTAAGATTGTCCAGTGTGAAATGACTTGCAGCATGCAAACACAGACGCTGTTTCTTGCCCCGTCTTCTTCCAGCAGCTGCGTCTTTATCACGGCAGCTTGTGTCATTAGTGAGGCAGCACCGACACTGTGTCAGAGGCTGACTCACCTTAACTCTGATTACGTTAAGTAGTCTGCAGTGTCCTGTGCATGCTTGAGTTATTTGGAGTTAATTGGGTGTCACATTTAGCTTTCTCAACTCCACTCAGACAAAATTGAGACCATAATTAGTTAATAGAGTTTTCTTTGCCACAGCTCTGAGAATGAGGTCTAAAATTCCACATATTTTTGCCGCTCGCAGGCCGATGATAGCCAAGAAGAATCCTAAGATTCCCATGTCGAAGATGATGACCATCCTGGGGGTCAAGTGGAGGGAGTTCAGCTCGAACAACCCTTTCAAAGGCAACGCTGCTGCAGTCGCAGCGGCCGCCGCCGCCGCCGCCATCGCTGTTGCCGAGCAGGTCTCTGCAGCAACCGCCTCCCCCGAGCCGCCGCCTCCTCAACCGCCGCCAATCAGAAAGGCCAAGACAAAAGAGGGCAAAGGTCAGTGGCAACCTTTAGATCTGATAATCTTCTGATCCTCTGAGACAGAAGTCTGAGTAAAATAAGCACATAGAGACCTCACACCACCATATATCTATAACCTATGCTGATGTACTCCTTTTTATGTGTTGCACTGCCTTTTTTAGCCTTTATTTTTCATATTGCATGTGATCTTTATACCTGTCCAGGTCCAGGCTATAAGAAGCGAAGTAAAAGTCCTCGAGTGTCAGACAAGAAAAAGGCTTCAGTTGTATCCAAGGCTAAAAAGATGGCCCCCATTCGTATTAAATTATCACCTATAGGTGCCAAGAGGAAGAAGAGCTGCTCTGTGAGTGTAAAGTTTACACTGTGCTGAAAACACCCGATGAATAGATATGACTGTTCTCCTTTCCTTAAAATCACACACCTCCCCCCTGATTTCTTCTCCTCTGATAGAGTGATGACGTAGATGAGGATGAGTCTGAGCTGGAGGACTCCAGCGTTCACAGCTCCTCGGTTCGCTCTGACAGCTCCGGTCGAGTGAAGAAGAACAAGCGAGGACGGCCCGCCAAGAAGAAGAAGAAAAGTAAGTCCCACACACAGTTGGGACACACCTACTCATTCAGTTTGACTTTGGACTGATTCTGTCATCATTCATGATGATAACCTCTGTGTGCTTTGGAACATTTTGGATCTTAAGGCATACACCTCGGCTCAGAAACTCAATTTGTCTCACTGCTATTCTTATCTAATGTTATCAAAAGGCACGTGTTCAAACGCCTCTACAGGGGTGCCCCAAGGCTCGGTACTGGGACCCCTCCTCCTTTCATTAAACATGACCTGCTTGGTCCTGGTCATCTGCTCACATTGCCTCTCAAAGGGCTGGACAGAATGGTGACATATGGTATATGTTAGTGTTTTCTCTGAGTATTTACTGTGTATTATGATGTTGGTAATCTTACTTAGAACCACCAGCGTCAGCTGTTAACGTCTGTTTGCTACTATCTCTGCTCTCATATTTTGTATTTTAATACAAATGATTTCATAATTAAACTGTCTGTATTTAGCTTTCAGTGCCATTGACTCAGAAATAGCGACTAATAATGCTCTTTAAGACTACATGCAAGCACGATTGCTTTCTCTATAAAGGGCTTGTGAGGATTTCTGTTGTGAATTGGCATTATGTCAGTCGGTGGCACGTGAATAACAGGTTAGATTAAAACATGCATGATTTGGAAGCATCTGTAATTAAGCTGTGCCTGAGATACAAAAGGTCAACCAATCGGCATCTTATACTCGTAGCTACATGTGGGTTTTAGGCGTGACTCCTCCTCACTGGCTGCTTCCACGTGCTTCCGCTTGGATCATATTTGGTTGTAGTAACGTTCGTGGTTTTGTGACCGATCACTTGCTATGCAAGTGCCTGGCTTTTCAGGGTCCCTTCCAGATGGAAAACAAGCGTGCAGACACTGAGGCTAAAAATCTCTTTTGTGTTGTCATTAGAAGAGGATAAAGCAAACTTATAAACCTTAAAGTAAGGAAGGCATTAAGAGGGATTCGCATTAAGTGAGATGTTTTTTCACGCTTTGTTTCATGGAAATTAGTTTTTCCTCCTGTTTTCTTTGCTTTTCAACATATTTTACGCTGTCCTGTCATATCCAGTTCCAGGTGAGGACGAAGGGGACGGCTATGAGACCGATCACCAAGACTACTGCGAGGTGTGTCAGCAAGGTGGTGAGATCATCCTGTGTGACACATGTCCTCGGGCTTACCACCTCGTATGCCTTGAGCCTGAGCTGGACAAGGCCCCGGAGGGCAAGTGGAGCTGCCCCCATTGTGTGAGTACTGCACAGGGGCACTTCTGTTCCTCTTCTCCATGCAGGATTCGACTTTGCATCTTTATTCGTGCATTTTTCTCCTCCAAGCGACATGGCTACTTGACAAACACTGGTGGGAAAAAAACAGTTGCAGCTGAATCGATGCTTTGGATCGGTACATCACAAATCTGAGTGGGGATTTGGCTGCTGGGGGAGTTTCTCATATCGAACCTTAGAGACAAACAGGGCAGATTATTCAGTTAAGATGAATAAACTGCTGGCTGAATTGCTGTGGGAGGTTTCACAAAAAGGAAGATAAACACGGGGAATCCACCATGCAGACTTTTATTTGACAATAACAGCATCTTTCAGGTTATTCGGCGGACATGAAGTATTGTTGGTTGAATAATAAGCGGTCTTAACACCAGCCTGCATTAGTTGTCTGTCTCTGCAATCATATATAAAGCTGGCATTGCTGTTAAGTCTTTAAATTGCACCAGTGTTGAAATGCCATTTAGCTAAACGTGCATAAGTAGGTGTCAACGACGCTTCAAGACCAATAGAGAGCCTAAGTTGGTGTAATTCTCAGGCTTATCAGTGACTTGAACAGGAAAAGGCTGAACTCGCTCTGAGAAGTCCGGTTGCGGTCGTCTCAAGTGATAATTGGCCGGTGTTGTACAGTATGTGAAAGAGTTGAAAATAATACGGACTGCTCGGATGTTTGATGAAGAATCAACCAAATACTTGCTGTTGATATTCTTAAAGATTTCTCCTACTTTACTCTCTGAATAGAAGTCACAGTTTGGCTTGATAATGAAAACAAAGGGCGTGTTTATAGGCTGCATATAAACGATAGATATTCAGCATTTAGACATCGTGGTTTAGGCTTTTTAGGCAGAAGTGATGTGTGAGGGATAGGACCTGTTACCCAGGGATGGGTAATGATTTCCCACTTAGTAAGCAATCGAATAGCTAATGCAACTGTCACGTTGATGTTGAAACAGTTTCAAGGGGGTTAATATTTTCACCTGAAATGCACATCCCTACCCTTAACTATATGTTTATGTATATGCATGTCCATTGTTTTGTAGTCATGTCACCTATAATTAGGCACAACTTTATGCCTTGATGCAGTTTAAAATGGACTCACTGTCCATTTGTCATGGATGGGGATATCATCCCAACTCTCTGATGCTGCTCCATGGCCGAATCGCACATTTAAGTGCATCTTGCAAGCATCAGTCATTTCTAACACCGGATCCCACGTAACGGCTGTGCCGTCTGTGAGTTAGTGAGCTTTATACACGGGGTCCAGGGGCACCATACTTGAGTCATATTGAGATGCCAACCAAAGACATGTTTCAGGCCAGTTTCAGTGAGGCGGGGTGTGCCTGTGTGTGCATATACCTTCTGCTTCTGAAAGAAACGCAGCTTCTGAGTGTTAAAGAGGAGCTGTGTGATTGATACGGTATCAGATTGGTCTCGCCTGTGCTGACAAACCTCTGCTATGAATGTGGCAGCACAGCCTCTTAGGATTTATATCATATATTATCTTATAAGGATACTGCCATTCGTATATATACTACGGTTCATATTTGTGCCTTTCAGACAAAAGTTGTGGCTGTAAAAGTGATTTTAATGACAACTTTCTCTCACTGATCTTAAATATTACATTTGTCTTTCACTTATTATAAAGGCTGCCTTATTTCTTTTTACTTCAACGTGTTTTTGGGCGACATCTTTCCTACTCATAAGTTTATGTTAGTGCATTTAGCAGACACTTTTTTTCTTTAACAATATGTTTATTGATATTTGAAATTTTACTCCCCCCCCACATACAATCGGTATAAACAATACTGCAACACAACAGCATTCACATTCGTAATAGTCACAACAAGAAAAGTACATGAGCTAAATTATAAATAAATGAAATTTAAGGTTTAAAAAGGAAAAAAAAAAAAGGGTACGCGACATAGATGTACTTGCAGGATAAGTTATGCAGTAGCCTTTACATAATGAAAGACTTTCAGTGGCTAGGTCTAATCATGGCCATCATAATTAAGAGAAGTGCTATTTTGCAAAAAGGACACAAAGCTTCCCCAGCATTTATCAAAAAGCAGTTTTTTTCCTGAGATTAAACATAATCTTTTCTGAGGGTAAGTATGATGAGAGCTCTTTAAGCCACAAGGAAACACCAGGGGGCTCCCCACTTTTCCAGCGAATGGCTACACATTTATTAGCTGCAATTAGAGCCAGTCTGATAAAGCGAACTTTGTCCCTCACATTGATTGGCAAAACTGAGACGTCCCCCAGTAGCGTCAGTCTCGGGTTGGTTGGGATGTCTACCCTCACAATTCCTTTAATATTGTTTAAGATAGACCTCCAGTATTGTTCCAGACAACTACATGTCCAGAACACATGTAGAAGAATCCCTTTTTCCGTCTTACATCTAGGACAATATTCTGAATAGCTACTACTTATTTTGTGAAGGCGTTGAGCTGTCAGGTAAACCCTGTGTATAAGGTCAAACTGTCAAATTTAGCAGACGCTTTTATCCAAAGCGACTCATAAATGAGGATATAACACGCAGGTATGATTTAAGGAAATTACAGTGTGAGGCTGAAGCACAGCGTAACACGGCCAGTTACTTTGAGAGCAATGCCTTTTTTGAATAAAGAATATTAAATTATTCATAAGCCCAGAAATGTTTGTGTGGTGCATTGTGCGATGATATGGAAAATCTTGCAGTGCTTTGAGTGTGTTATTTACTTCCAGTGTTTTCTGAAGTAGTGTCTAATGGGGATGTTCCATGTCCCTGTAGTCAATTAAATGATTTCTTAATGGGCTTTGTCATCAACTAATTAGCTGATATTTTTCACATGCTGAAGACGGCGCTCAGTTGTACTCTGAGGCGGTCACATGACTTTTGAATCAAAGGCATCTGGTTGTAACATTCATTCAACAATGCACTGGAAAAAAACAAAGTCTTACCAAGTATATTTGTCTCATTTTACTTAATATAAGACACGACTGCTTAACAAGTACTATTTCAGCCAGATATAGGGACTTGTTTGAAGACAATACATCTGGAATATCTTGTTAAATGAAAAAGTCTTGAAAACAAATTGTTCTTAGTCGGAATTTCATATGAAACAAGCTTTTTTTTTTTAAATTTAAAGAGGTTTTTAAGCTAATTTCAAGATCACTTTTATCTCAAAAGTCCCAAATATCACATCTTATTTCAAGAAATCTTGACAAGCCGATTTTCACTAGTTCCATTGGCAGATTTTTTTTGCTTATTTCAAGCAAAAAAGTCTTGTATTTGTTGTTTTTCTTACTTATTTTTGGAGGGGCATTTTTTTCCAGTGTGACATGAGCAATAGCTCATTTTAGTCTTTGTTTGGATTGTTAAGTCCAGCAATTGAGCTTTTTCTCTGCTGACACTGAAGAATGAATGTAAGCAGAGCTGACCTGGTCCACATTAACCCCTGGATACACTCGTGTTACCGATAATCATTCATATCAATTCACCATGACAGCCATTGCTGCTCTGGGACAATGGAGCGCAGATATAAATGAGGTGTTGTGGAAATCGGGAAGGTCTTTGTTTTTTTTAACCTTTATTCACCCAGGAAAGGTTCACCCGGAGCAGTGATCTGTTTTTAATATGAACCCCCATACTTCACAGTCACTTCATACTCCCAAGTCCTCCTCCTGCTCATCTCGTGTCTCACAGTCACATACATGTTTAAGACTGCCAACCTCAAATAAAGGCAACAAAACAGCCACATGGCACCTTGCTCATTTGATGTATTCAGGATTTTCCAGTTAAATGTTTTATTTTTTGTTTATGCTTCTCCAGGAAAAAGAGGGAATCCAGTGGGAAGCGAAAGACGAAGAGTTTGATGACTTTGAGGAGGACAGCGAGGACAGGGTGATAACAGAGGTGGGGGTGGGGGTCCCCACCGGCGGGGAGGAGGAAGATGACGACCACATGGAGTTCTGTCGGGTGTGCAAAGATGGAGGTGAACTGCTGTGCTGTGACACGTGCACGTCCTCCTACCACATTCACTGTCTAAACCCGCCTCTGCCTGAGATCCCCAACGGAGAGTGGTTGTGTCCACGATGCACGGTCAGTATCCGATTCTGCACTTTGTTTGTTATACATCATTTAATCGACTTATTTGAATCAGGTCTCATATTTGTGCCTGATTTGTAAATGTTTTCTCCCTCCAGTGTCCGCCCATCAAGGGACGCGTCCAGAAGATCCTCCACTGGCGATGGGGCGATCCTCCGCCGCCCATTCCTGTTCCTCCGCCCCCTGACGCGCCACCCGATGCCCCTCCACCTCCACCCATGAAGGGCAGGGCTGAGAGGGAGTTCTTTGTGAAGCTGACCGGGCAGTCGTATTGGCACTGCACCTGGATCACTGAGCTGCAGGTGAGACGTAGGGAACAAATCAGAAAAGAACCTAAAGTTGTACGTATTAATGAGTTTTTTTCCTCTTTGGACTTCTGAAAATCTTTATTAAAAATTAGGGCTGGGCAATGATTAAAATGTTTAATATAATTAATCACATGATTTCCCTGATTAATCACGATTAATCACATTTGTACGCAAAATCCCAAAATTAATTCAAAAGTAGTGTATAGCTTTTAGCATTTAGTTTTATTTTAAATGTGCTGCCATATGAATGAAAGTGCCATAACATTTGTTGTGCAAACACACTTTTAACATCAGCATCTTTCTGTAGTTTTTATGTAGAAGCCTCGCTCCACTGTCTGTTTCCTTGAATGACTTGCTGCTATCAGTTGTGTGTTTTGCCTTTAAGTGATATTTTAGACTGGAACTACTACGGTGAGAAGACAATTCAACTTGGCAGTGTTTACAGATGACTTTGGTTCTGTCGACTCCACCGACTGGAAGAACTTTAAAATGAAAATGGCCGAGTAAAAGTTCCGTACCCTTCTCTATGTTTGGTGGATCCACCGATTACTTTCTTTTCCGGTTCCGCAGCAGACAGCAGCAGACTTTTACAGAATAAAAGCCTGTGAGCAACAAAATTGTTCAATAATAAAATAAATAATAAAACAGGGGTGGTCCGTGGACCGTGGCGTAGTGGCTTGAACCCCGGTTCGAGTCCCGCATCGGACGGCCCTGTGCTGCGTGTTGTTCCCCCTCTCTCTGCCCCCTGCTTCCTGTCTCTCTGAACTTTCCTATCCATTAAAGGCACAAAAGCCCCAAATTTTTTTTATTTATTTTTAAAATAAAAAATAAATAAATAAATAAAACTTGTGTTAATGCGCAATAAAATATTTATCGGCGTTAAATAATTAACGAGGTAACGCGATAATAAAGAGTTAACTCGCCCAGTCCTATTAAAAATAAATACACCATCTGTCAACCATTAGATGGTAGATATCTTGAAGATTACACACCGCAACATTTTTTTTTTTTTTCAACTTTTAGCTGGAGATCTTCCACTCGGTGATGTATAGAAACTACCAGAGGAAGACGGACATGGACGAGCCTCCCAGCCTGGATTACGGCTCGGGCGGGGAGGACGAGAACGGAGTGGGAAAGAGCGAGAAGAGGAGGGCCAAAGACCCCGAGTACGCCATCCTGGACGACAAATACTACAAATACGGCATCAAGCCCGAGTGGATGATGATTCACCGCATCATCAACCACAGGTAAGCGGCTGCACATCTGATAACATCTGAGGGTTTGTATCACCGCTCACTCTCCAGCATCTGCCCCCCCCCCCCCCCCCCCCCCCTGCCAGTGTGGATAAGAAGGGGATTTACCACTACCTGGTGAAGTGGAGAGACCTGACCTACGACCAGTGCACCTGGGAGAGAGACGACATGGAGATCCCCGACTTTGCTATCTACAAGGCCAGCTACTGGAGACACAGGTAGGACTTTAATATGGAGAAGAGGAGGGTCCTAAACACTCAGAGGATGTCAGATAAGTCCATGTGTTGCCTTTTAACAGGGATGCCATCATGAAAGAAGACCCAGACAAACCCAAAAAGATGAGGAGCAAGAATGAGGAGGATGAAGAAGAGTCTCCTGCATTACCAGCCACAGATGTGAGCTTTAGTTTCTGTAAAGTTGAACTCATTCCAGGTCAACTGTCTAATGTATTTTATTTACTTTTTACACTACCTGTGTACTGCGTGCTCAGCAAAACAGCAACCTCAGCTCAAATGCTCAGTTGTTCTTAAGGTGCATCTTGTACATTTTGTAGATATTTTGAGCAGCAGAGTCCTCTTTATGCACATATTTGCAGTTTTATACTCCTTTTTCGACCCTAATTGTTCCAGTGCTGGTGCCACAGCCAGTTCCAAGTTGGGATTTTCCACAACCACAACAAAGCCACGCCACTTTAAACCTCTTTCCAACACATGTTTGACTCTCCCTCCGGTGTACTGTCAACATCTGTAGAGGACCACAGTGCAGGGAAACAATTTATCCTCTCAAAAACAACAACATTTGACTAAATCTGTCTAATTTCCCCTGCAAACAGATGTCTTTATACGTCCAGTCCAGTCTATTTACGCTGTTTTAACAGGTATTAATGCACATCGATACAAACTGGATTTAAAACGCTCGCTGATTTTAGTAAAACACCCGACAGTGTTATAAATGTAGCTGCAGACACTGTTTAAAAATGCAGCTGATTCAGGTTGTTAATGCGGCTCTCTGCAGCGTTAACATATGCAACTGATGTAAAACATTAAACAGCCGGAAGATGTGCTGACGCTGCTGCTTCAACTTCGCTTCAACTTTGCAGCTCAGTTTCTGAATGTTTTGTCTTGAATTAGTTAGTCTAAATGCTTCACTGGCTCTGGATTTTTAAACATGGCGGTCACAATAATTTAGTCTTGTCTGGCTGGTCTTTATAACCCCAACTCCAGCCCATGCCTGAAGCCCAAAAACCAGCACTTCAACTTCTTTACCTCTTTATAAACTACTCCATTTATGAAGTGATTGTTGTGATTTTTACTGGAAGTTACAGTATTGATACTTAAACCTCCAAGAACTTATTTAAGATGACAGTTTCATGTCACGTCCTCGTTTTGTTGCTCCAGCCGACAATAAAATACGAGGAGCAGCCGGACTTTGTTACATCGACGGGCGGCACGCTGCATCTGTACCAGCTGGAGGGCCTCAACTGGCTTCGGTTTTCCTGGTCTCAGGGCACTGACACCATCCTGGCAGATGAGATGGGCCTGGGCAAAACCATCCAGACCATCGTCTTCCTCTATTCCCTTTTCAAAGAGGTGCCGCGCCTTTTTCTGTCTTTGTCGCATGACGACCGCGCGAAGCATCGCAGAGTCACGCAGCGTCTGCCCCTGTTTCCCCTCAGGGTCACACTAAGGGTCCATTCCTGGTCAGCGCCCCCCTCTCCACCATCATCAACTGGGAGAGAGAATTTGAGATGTGGGCGCCCGACTTCTACGTGCTGACGTACACGGGAGACAAAGACAGCCGAGCCATCATCAGAGAGAACGAGTTCTCTTTCGACGACACAGCCATCAAAGGGGGAAAGAAGACCTTTAAACTGAGGGTGAGGAGGCAGAAAGCAGTCACCATAATGTAGAAAAACAACAACATTACATCCTTTCTCTTGTTTCTCTTCCTGCAGCGAGAGGCTACGATTAAATTCCACGTGCTGCTGACCTCCTATGAGTTGGTGACCATTGACCAGACGGCGCTGAAGTCGATCGACTGGGCCTGTCTGGTGGTGGATGAGGCTCACCGCCTAAAGAACAACCAGTCCAAGGTACTGTGGCGGCATTCTGTGTGAACGTACTTTATCTCTATATGATGCACTAAATATTTATTTGGGAGCTATTTCTAAATAAAAACAAAACACTTGTCTCCTAATTTACTTTGTCGTATCCAAACAATAATGTGACTGATAACAGTTTTCTTGACAGTGTACTGCAGCATCATCCCTCATTTTTAGTTCTCCAGGCTTCTTGAAGGACATCCCAAAGCTCTTCTTTGGATGTGGGCTGCCTTTTGTTCCGTTCTCTGCCAACATGATCCCACACTGCTTCAGTAATGTTGAGCTCCGGGCTCTGGGGAGGATTCATCCCTCCATCAGACCTGCTGCCACTGATTTTCAGCCCACTTCTTGTGTCCTTTGGCACAGCTCAGCCTTTACTTCCTGTTTCCCTTCCTTAAGAACGGCTTCTTGACAGCCACCCTTCCATGGAGCCCATTTCTGATGAGGCTTGGGCCAACAGCAGATGTATCAGCTGAAGGTCCAGATGCATCTCTCAGCTCCTGTGTCAGGTCTTTGCTGGATTTTTTCCTCTTTCTTAAGGACATCCCTTTCAGATCCTGTTCATCTGCTGCAGATAGTTCTTTAGGCCTGACACTTCTTCTTTTGTCCTCCACTTGTCCAGTTTCCTCAAATGTTTTAAGGACACACTGCACACCATGCTGAGATATGCCAAGTTTTCAGCTGATAGCTCTTTGGGAATCACCTTGTTGCTGCAGAAATCCTATTTTCTGTCTGTCAAACTGCTGTGTTATCTTATCTTACAATAGTTCTTTGCTAAGTTGTCTTTTATGTGTAGACAATGGTTCATTCCTTGAGTTAGGAGCCCTTTGTTTATGCTTGAATGATTCATAGGTCAGTGTTGAATGGCTTGATAAATAGACAAAAAACAAAACAAAACAAAAGCTCAAAATTATCAAAAAATGTTCAGATACAAGGACTGGACTGAAAATGAGAAAAACTTTGATAACACCTTCTGAAGAACTCCTTATAGGACATTAATTTTTTCTGATGTAGCACTGCCTTTTAATCCATCCTAATCGGAGAAATGATATTAAAGTTTATTAAGTTGAGCTCAGGCTTCTTTTTTTTTGTCTTTTTTTTTTAGTTTTTCAGGCGTCTGAACGACTACAAGATCGACTACAAGCTGTTGCTGACAGGAACTCCGCTCCAGAACAACCTGGAGGAGCTTTTTCACCTGCTCAACTTTCTCACACCCAATCGCTTCAAGTACGACTTTCCTGTCTAACACACACACCAAATAATGTTTTTATTTCGATTAGGATTAAAATTAGAAGACCTTATTTATCTGATATAGACAGATTTTCACCAGTTTCTCCCCCTTGTCCCCCCTCCCTCTGTGCAGTAACCTTGAGGGCTTCCTGGAGGAGTTCGCCGACATATCCAAGGAGGACCAGATCAAGAAGCTCCACGATCTGCTGGGGCCTCACATGCTGCGGAGGCTGAAGGCCGACGTCTTTAAGAACATGCCCGCCAAGACCGAGCTGATTGTCAGGGTGGAGCTGAGCCCCATGCAGAAGTACGATGCCGACAAATATAGATGCAAGACATCAGAAAATACCATAAAACAGCTGACTGCCTTTTCTGTATCCAGTCAGTCAGCTGCTGTATGTTTAACTGCTACTGCGAAGACACCCAGAGGCCATCCCGTTCCCTTAAAAGCACGGATTTGTATGATCTGTGGTTAATTAGCTGTGATTATTTGAGTTATGTGAAGATATTTTGTGTATAATAGTGTCGATGAAGTCGTAGCATTGATCAAAAGCCCCATTTTTTGTCTCAGATTAAAGGGATTCGTTGCTTTCTTCATACTTAACTTTGCAGTAGGCAGTTGAACTGTAAATATGATCCATATCCGATGATTAGTTCCCTGAATGTCAGAAATACGACGTGTCTGTTGTTACCATTTAAAACTGAACAGTGAGGAGCAGAGACTAGAGAAAGAAGGCAGTTTATCATGATCTTCATCCACTTGAAATGATGATTGAATCGTTGCAGCACTGATTCTAATCCCAGGTGTTTCTTCTTTTAAATACAGGAAGTACTACAAGCTGATTCTGACCAAGAACTTTGAGGCTCTGAACTCGAAAGGCGGAGGAAACCAGGTCTCTCTGCTCAACATCATGATGGACCTGAAGAAGTGCTGCAATCATCCCTACCTCTTCCCTGTCGCCTCCATGGTGAGAACAAATGAACACACATGCACTTCCTATTCAGATAAATTAAATTAAAGTGATTCACCCTCATTTAATCGCATATAAAGTTTAAGCTTTGACTTTTCCTCACATGATTTGCTTTGATTTTATCCTGAACTGCTGCACAGTGACACCATGTGGTAACGTGGGGTAGTGATCCTTTTTTAGACTTTATTATAATCAAAGTTGAACTTAGTTTGGCAGCTCTCAAAGGGACAAGCAGTAAAAAGTACAAGTTAAATAAGATGAAATTATTTAAACATTTAAACCGTCTTATATGAACCTTGTGGGATTTGGACAGTGAAAACCTAAGTATGTAGTACATACTGCTATAGTTTTCCATCTATAATTAATGTTACCTGTTATCGTTTCCTGGCATCTGAATGGCCTTTTTGTGTCTTTTTTTTAGTAATTTTGAGTTTATTAGTGGCCCATTGTCACTTTTATGGCCATGTTTTGTCAGTGATTTATAATCTCTTTGTTGTCATTTTGTGTCCCCATATGCCCACTTTTTTGTCTTTTTGGGATAATTTTTACAACTCCTTTTGTTTCTAAGTGGTCAGTTTGTGTTTGCTTTTGGTCAGTGTGTCTCGTGGTGGTAATTCTAGGTCCAGATTAGTTTGTTCCATGTTGCGAGATTAGGGCATCCCTGTTCACCTTGTAGTATTACTTGTGTGTCTGTAGGAAGCCCAGAAAACACCCAGCGGTGCGTATGAGGGGTCGGCCCTCACTAGGGCCTCTGGGAAACTGATGCTGTTGCAGAAGATGCTGAGGAAACTGAAAGAGCAGGGACACCGAGTCCTGGTCTTCTCACAGGTACATACTTGTACAGACACACTCATATTGCATGGTTAGGCGAAGTAAAGCACATAAAGCACCTGACGCTGGCTTTGCAGATGCATGTGTGATCGAGAATGAAACACATGAGCAGCGTCTCTCTGTTTCCTCCGTTTGTAGATGACCAAAATGCTGGACTTACTGGAGGATTTTCTGGACCACGAGGGCTACAAGTATGAGAGAATCGATGGAGGCATCACAGGAGCCCTGAGACAGGAGGCCATCGACCGATTCAACGGTGAGATTAGAGTCACATCACCACACATCCACTCCTCTAAAAGTCTAAAGAACAGGTGCTACTCTTAAAGGGATAGTTCGCCTCTTTTGACATGAAGCTGTATGACATCCCATATTAGCAATATCATTTATGAACATCTTCTTACCCCCTGCTGCGTCCTGTGAGCCGAGTTCCAGCTGAGTTTTGGCGTTGACGAAAGTAGTCCGGCTAGTTGGCTGGGGTCACAAAAATAAAGAGTTTTCCTTCTCAAAACAATATGCGTTCAAAAGAGTAATACATTCGCATCACAAAATCGTTCTCCAGGAAAAAGTCAGAGCTTGGCACTATTTTCTCTCCCTTCATATCAATGCGTACAGCTACCTAGCGATAGCCGCACCTGTTACGGTGTTTGCTGCTAGGTCTGCACTTCGGTCTGCAGGGTCTACACAGCAGGCAGTGATACGAAGGGAGAGAAAATAGAGCCAAGCGATTGTGAAGTCTAACTTTTTCCTGGAGAACGACTTTGTGATGCAAATGTATTACTCTTTTGAACGCATATTGTTTTGAGAAGCAAAACGCTTTATTTTTGTGGCCACAGCCAACTAGCCGGACTACCTTCGTCAACGCCAAAACGAGGCTGGAACTCGGCTCACAGGACGCAGCAGGGGGTAAGAAAATGTTCATAAATGATATTGCTAATATGAGATGTCATACAGCTTCATGTCAAAAGAGGCGAACTATCCCTTTAAATAGAAAATACTGCAGTAATACTGCATTGTGCTTTGGATTTTTGGCTTCCACAGCTGAGCAGATGTATGCGTCGGTAGGCTGTGAACGGATGCTGCCTGGATCAGATACTGTGCTCGTTTTCATGTTAGATATTACAAACACAGTGAAGCATTTGTTGCCATAAATGCCATCAGATCGTATATATGATGGGTAATCCTATTTATGGGTGAGCAGTGCATCCCCTGGAGCTCTGCTGCCTCGGGCACTCTAAATGCTAACGTTAAAACTCAGCGAGACATTAGAACCGCGAGGAAAGTTTAATAGGGATGTAGAAGAAGTTGTGTTTTCAGGGTAAAATTAATTCCTGTGGGAAAACTGGACCACTTCACACACTCCGTGACACCTGGCTGGTGGTTTCTGTACAAATCCCCTTTTTCTCTACACACTCACTGTGTTTCCAGCTGTAAAATGAAACTAAGAATGATCTTTAGAAAGGGAAACAACCAGCTGAAGTGATGCTTGAGTCGGTGGTTTTTACTTCTTCTTGTTTGTAAGCTATTACAAACTGTAAATATTCCAGATTTGAATCTTACCCCAGGTTAAAGTTGTTCTGTGGGCTCCTACAACACTGAAACTGTCTGCATTTCGTGGCTCGTTGGCATTTTGTCTCCCAGTTTCTGACACTTTATTGCCCTCTGTCTCCAGCTCCCGGCGCTTGTCAGTTTTGCTTCTTGCTCTCCACCAGAGCGGGAGGTTTAGGCATCAACTTGGCCACAGCGGACACCGTCGTCATTTTTGACTCTGACTGGAACCCTCACAACGACATACAGGTGCTGCTCGACCGGCTTTTGTATAGAGGAAAGACTCCTTTAAAGACTTTGGTTTGGCATCAAAGCTCCAACCGTCCTTTTTCTGCGTTCTCAGGCATTCAGTCGAGCTCACCGCATCGGACAGGCCAATAAGGTGATGATCTACCGCTTTGTGACGCGAGCCAGCGTGGAGGAACGTATCACCCAAGTCGCCAAGAGGAAGATGATGCTGACCCACCTGGTTGTGCGGCCAGGTTTGGGATCCAAGGCCGGCTCCATGAGTAAGCAGGAGCTGGACGATATCCTCAAGTTTGGAACGGAGGAGCTCTTCAAGGACGAAAGAGAAGGTGAATGCGGTTATAGTCCGATGTCGAAGTCACACAAGCTGTGATAACGTGGTTGAATGAAAGTATTTTGTCAGATACCCTCAATTTTAACTGTCTTGGCAGGTATGAAGAACAATTCAGGGGATAAAGCTGAGGACGAAGGCAACGTCATTCATTACGACAGCACCGCCATTGAGAGGCTGCTCGACCGAAGCCAAGACGCCACGGACGACTCGGACGTCCAGAACATGAACGAGTACCTCAGCTCCTTTAAAGTGGCCCGGTACATGGTCCGAGAGGAGGACAAGGTGAGACGCAGAGGATAAACCAACATGTAGTCACATTTCTGCACTTTGAATTTACACCGACCTCATCGGGTGCTGGCGAACCTGTTTGGGCGTGATCACAATCACAAAGGTCACAATGGCTGTGTTCGAAACTGCATACTACATACTGCATACTACATACTGCATACTACATACTGCATACTGCATACTACATACTACATACTCATCGATCAGACAGTATGCAGAGCGTTTACCCACAATGCATTTCGCTCCTGCCCGAGCCGAAATCAGCCGGCCTGAAGCTGATTTCACTTAAGCTCTAAACTCTGTAAACTTTAGCAACATTTGAAACATTTTCAGGCGAGAAAGTAGTCGTTTAGATCCCCAACGTGTTGAAAATCTGACAAAATACCGGCTATTTACAATTTTGTTCCCACGAATTCGGCGCTACTAAAGCTAGCCGCAGTGAGCAACGCACTTCCGGTTATTTTCACAAAATAAAATACCCGTTGCCTTTAATCATAGGGAAAGCCATTACCATACAATTGGTGCTTTTGTTCTGAAAACAGGAAGTGAACCTACCCTCGTTGTAGCTAGCTTGAAACTGACGTTTTGACAGGAAATGACGATCGGCGACGTCACGTTACGTTGCATCTTGGGTAGTTTGAGTATGAGTAGTAGCCTCATTATGCATACCCAACATTTCGGAGAATCTAGTATGCATCCGGGAACTTAAAAAAAAGTTAAAGTTAGTATGAGTAGTAGGAGTAGTAGGAGAAGTATGCGGTTTCGAACACAGCCAATCTCTCCATTTCTTGTCTGAGAAAGATGGAGAGAGAAAAGAAAGGGGGCTGATGTGAGCACAGAAATAAAACTACATGGAAATTTGTAAATTCTCATTACACTAACAGAAACTAAAGGTTTTATCTCTTTTTATCTTGTGTGAGATCAAACATCTACATCATCATATCATTATTCTAACATCACAACTGGAAGCCGCGACTAAATATTCACCCACATTTGGTCTCAGACTGCTGCTATTTAAGGAAGAACTGTAACTGTGAACTCTGCAAGGCTTTCACACACACATCAGTGTGTTTCTAGTGTATAAAATAGGGACACATGGTTTTTCATTTTGTATCCCAGTCTGCTGAGGCCGAGGTATGAGGCTGTAGGTGGTGTTCCTGTCATTTTGGAGGCATCTTGCTCAAAAGGTTTAGACTTCTTGGCCTGGAAAGTTACATATTCAGAGAAAGAACAAATGTTTCGATGACAAATTGATTCGGCTTGAGTGAAAACTCTGAGCCCTGCAGCGGGTCAAAGAGAATTCTTTCAGTCCTCCATACAGTCAGTTGTCACTTGATCTTTAGCTCTGTTGGATCTTTAGTCAGTAAAAGGCTCAGAGATCATTTCATCGGAGAGCCAGTTCTCGCCGTGCTCGTCGGGAAGTTTTGCCAAACTTTTATTCGTTTGAACATTTAGTTCTGCTGCACTCCACAGCAACTCGATTGGGTCCAAACAGATCATTCCAGTAAGGCCGGGTTCCTTAGAGGTAAAGTTGAGGAGGGGTTTACCTCTCTGTGTGAGCAGTTCAATAATTTAACCATTTTGTCTCCCAAAATCAAAGTATTTCTGGGTTTCTGCTGTAAATGATCTCATTAGAGGATCCAGAGAGGTCTGTGAACGTGCTGGAAAAGGCTGGAAACCATTACTGAATGGCTGTCAGGCTGCACTGCAGGAAGAACAGCCATAATGTTGTAGTGGAAATAAAAGCACGAGTTTAGGAATATACTCGTAGGCACAGTTTGTTTCTACATCTACTCAAACTCCTCGGCCCCTTGTGCTAATTTAAGATGGACTGAAGTGATGTGGAAAACAGAATCCAGAGCAAAGAGGAGAGGGTTTCTCAAGCTTTTTCTCAGTTTTCTGTCAGCAACACAACGTTAAACCACCTTTTCTACAAACTTTCTACAAATGAACCCACTGTTTTTGTAGTTTGGGTGCTGAAAATGATTTGACCCTGCATTCAAACTGTTCTGGAAATGGGTTTGTACTCGGATCCAACAGAAGAGTTCAATTAGCACGTAGCAACATTAGCGTGCTGCACTTTAACCTTCCACTGTGCTCACCTGCTCAGTCACGCCATGTTTTCCAACCTGACGCTGCAGATCGAGGAGATCGAGCGGGAGATCATCAAACAGGAGGAGAACGTGGACCCAGATTACTGGGAGAAGCTGCTGCGGCATCACTACGAGCAGCAGCAAGAGGATCTGGCGAGCAAACTGGGAAAAGGCAAGAGGAACCGCAAGCCTGTCAACTACAATGACGCCGCACAGGAAGACCAAGGTAGGGACCCGGTTTGGAGCGGAGAGGCTGAAGTAAGCTGAGGAAAATCCAGATAATGAAGATAAAACTTTCCTGTTGTATGGTAGTAGGGTTTTATATCATAGCTCTTGTATAGACACGATGACAGTGGAAGTGCATGGGCCAGGCCTATTGACAAGGCACCGTGTGCTGTTTCAGAGTGGAATGCTGACATTTCAGATAACCAGTCCGAGTACTCCGTGGGCTCCGAGGAGGAGGATGAAGACTTTGATGATCGGCCAGAGGGTAAGAAGAGATGATGGGGGGGGGGGAATGGGGAAAAAGATAGAAAAAGATGAATCAGATCAGCCAGAGCCGCTCATGAACGATGAAAGGTTGTCCAACACACTGTCGGGTCTGTGTTGAATTAAAGTTTGACGTTGATTTAGTTGTTACGGTTTCCTGGCTGAGCTGCACCAGTTGCACTGCCAAAAAGCTGCAAACCTCCATCCGCCTCCTGCTACAGACTTTAATTCTGCATCGCTGAAGTCTACTTGCTATACAATTTAAGAGAACTCCAAAGCATTATCTTGATCAACGCACGGCCAGTATTCCTCTGTGAACTCGTTCTGTTTTCTGCTCAAAGGTCGGAGGCAGTCACGTCGGCAGCTCAGGAACGAGAAGGATAAACCTCTGCCTCCTCTTCTGGCCAGAGTCGGAGGCAACCTTGAGGTCTGTACATCTCTGGAACTCGTCCTGCTTCAACTTTAAGCTTATCTGTTGTGAAATTGCTAAAATCTGTCTGCCTTTCTTTCAAAGCAAAATTGGCCCTCTTGGATATTATTCTAACAATTTAACCAAAAACATGTTATCTTAAATAGGAGCTGGCAGCGAAGCAATTATATCTCCAAGAACTCTGAACCTTCCAAGCTCATTAATCATCCTGATAATGGTGGATGTGATTATAATGGCCTGCGTCATCCCAGTTTATTTTAGCATTCTGAGGAAGACGTATTCGGAAAATGCTCCGGGAGGCTTGAGAATCATACCGATGTCTGCAGGAATACGAAAACAAAGCTTTGATTTGAGATTTGCTGAATTGATAATAATAATCTTCTCATACGTTCAAGAAGATCGGAGCTACTTCGGCCGCTCACAGTGCCAGTTTCTCAGATTTTTACTGTAATTTTCCCTTTTTATAGGTTCTGGGCTTCAACACACGCCAGCGCAAAGCTTTCCTGAACGCCGTGATGCGTTGGGGGATGCCGTCTCAGGATGCCTTCTCTTCTCAGTGGCTCGTTAGAGACCTCAGGGGAAAAAGTGAGAAAGAGTTCAAGTAAGTTCAAACAAACAGCTCATGTTAGGTGTGTTCAGCTTTCTCCCGTTCCACTGGGTTCACCCGTCTCCGTCCTCCTCTTTTCCAGAGCGTACGTATCACTCTTTATGCGTCACTTGTGCGAGCCGGTAGCCGACGGGGCCGAGACGTTCGCTGACGGCGTCCCCAGGGAAGGCTTATGTCGCCAGCCCGTCCTCACCCGTATTGGTGTCATGTCGCTTGTCAAGAAAAAGGTCAGAACAAAACCGTCGGCCTCGCAAAGATGAAGACAGAGTTTTAACAGGTGGAACATTTCAGTTCTTTGGGATACAAAGTAAGAGCAGGTGTGGACTGAGCTGCTAGTTTGAAACCAAATTTAAACTATAAAATAAATGCTTTTTTGGGTTTTTCCTTTTTATTCTCTATGTTGTATCTTATGTATCAAAGATAGCTGTTGTGTCCCAAAGGAGACACTGCTTCTAAACCACCTGTAAACACCTCATATAAACTCCAGGATTTTTAATTTTAATTTAAATTCTCAAGCCATCTTTATTTATACAGCGCATTTCATACCACAGGCAACTCAATGTGCTTTACATAAAGACAAGGCATTTAAAAGAACAGCATAAAGCAGCATAAAAACAAGCAATTTAAAGAGGAAAAAAAAATAGAGTAAAAATTAAAACACACAGTTAAAAGCAATCAAAGAAGAGGGGAAAAAGAAAGATATAAACTCAACCATAAGCACAACGAAAGAGAAATGTTTTTAACCTGGATTTAAAAGTGCTTCCAGTTGGGGCTGATTTCAGTTCTGCTGGTAGTTTGTTCCAGTTGTGTGCAGCATAACAGCTAAAAGCTGCTTCACCGGGTCCAGTTTGAACTCTGGGCTCCACTATCTGACCTGAGTCAGCAGATCTCAGAGCTCTGCTGGGTTTATACTCTGCTAGCATGTCATTCATGTATTCTGGACCTAAACCATTCCGTGATTTGTAGACGAGTAGCAGAACTTTAAAATCTATTCTGTATCTGACCGGGAGCCGATGTAAAGACCTGAGAACTGGGGTGATGTGATTTGATCTCTTTGTTCTGGTTAAAACTCGGGCTGCAGCGTTCTGAATGAGCTGCAGCTGTTTGAGACTCTTTTGGGGGAGTCCAGTCAGAAGACCGTTACAGTAGTCAAGTCTGTTGGAGATGAAAGCATGAATCAGCTTCTCCTGATCTGTTTGGGACATGAAACCCTTCATTCTGCATGATGTCCACCTAGCACCTAGTTTGGCAAACCTTAAGGAGCTTAAAGAGCGGGCGTCTCTCACTTTTCCATTCTTGACAAATCTGGGCAGATTGGATCTTTCAGAAGAGAGGTACTTAAAGAGACACGAAACAAGAACAAGAGCAGGCAGCGGCGTGTGAATCGACCTCGTTAAGAAGCACAAACATGAGGAGGCGAAGCGAAAACAAGAATAAACATCGGTTTGACTTCCCCAGATGGAAGTAGCTGATAAAGAACAGTGTCTGTCTTCAGTGTGACCCTGAATAATTAATCTACATCGACCGATACAGATGCTAGAAAGCTGATGAACGACCACACACTGTAGCTTTCAGACAGTAATGATTGTTTCCCACACACGTGAGCAGCTTGTTGCTGTTGATTCCACATTAAAACTCATCACCTGTCAGTAAATACGTGAAACCGCTATTTTAAACAGTTCTGTTATCATGTGCAAAGCCATAAACGAACTGCATTTATATCAAATCAAATCAAATCAAATTTATTTATATAGCACATTTCATGTACAAAACAATTCAAAGTGCTTTACATAAAATAAAAGTATTGCAGCAGGGAGTGAAAGAAGCATTAAAATACATTAAAGAATATAAAGAGAAACAAATAAAATAATTTAAATGAATTTAAAAACATAGAAATATATATATGTAGAGAGAGAAATTATATAAAAATTAGTAACAAAACAACAGCTATAAGTGATATAAAGAATAAGTTCTGACTAGTTAAATGAGACGTGTTGCTGCCATCGAATTCTGTGAATAAAATTCAGGTTAATTAGATTTGCAAATCATTGCATTCTGGGTTTTTTTCACAAGGCGTCCCTCTTTTAAGAGTTTGGAACTGGAGTTGTGAAATCGTGAGGATTAAAAATTTATTGGGTGGTTAGATCAACAGTGCATTTGCTGTGCTTTGTGAGATAATCACAGCTTAAATAAAATGTCAAAATCCCCTTCCTGAAAGCTGTTTGGATTGCTGTAACTTTCAGTTTGTCAGTTTATTCAGCTCCATCCAAACATCTTGCAGCTACTCTGGAGTCCAACCTGTTTAAACCTGCAGACATCATGATCTGCTCTCTGTGCCAGAGGGAATGTGTGAAAATCTGCCAGGCAAACCGGGCATGTGGGCGGTGTGTTTAAAAGAAGTGTTAAAAGATAAAGGGAGTCTGTGCCAAGCTTCTTTTTTTTTTTTTTTTTTCACTTTTTTTTTCCAGCTTTTAAAACTTTCTCGTTCTGTGTTCAGGTCCAAGAGTTTGAGCACATCAACGGCCGATGGAGCCTTCCAGAGCTCAAGCCCGAGCTAAGCATGGACAAATCCTCCTCAAGGGCCTCTTCTCCTGCCGTGAAGACCTCCACGCCCACCCCTGAAGCCAGCTATAACAACACACCGTGCACTTCGAAGCCAGGTAACCTACAATAAACGCTGCTCGTCCAGCAGGGGGCGCTCCACGTAAAGGGGCGCGAGCAAAATTGTAGTTGAATTTGACCTACTGTACTGTGCTTATGTGTTTACTTTCATGAACACATGCAGCGACCCCTGCTCCGTTAGAGAAGCTAGAAAAGAACGGGAAGGAGGGAGAGAAGGTGGACAAGGAGGAAGCTCAGGCCTTGCTGGAAAAGGAGAAAGTGAAGGTTGAGGGGAAAGAGGTGGATGGCAACAAAACTGGAGATGCTGAAGAGGTGGGATCAAGTCTTCAAAAAGCAACCTATTCCAGACATTAAACATCTTCTTTTTAAAAGTTTTTAAGCCTTAAACCCTCTCTTCAATCACACTTTTTCGCATTTGTCTTAATCTGAATCACATGTTTTTTGTTTTTTTTAAGGATTCCCAATGCATTCCAGTTATTTCTCTTCCTGTCAGGCAGTGAGCTTCTGCTCACTTTCACAGTTTCGCTGGAAATCAGACATGACATTGCAATTGCATGGCAAGCTTTCAGCATAATTACACTGTTAGTGTCATACAATGAGAAAATAATTCTAAAGTAGAAGCTGCCTGGAGGATAACAAAGCATAAAAACGTCTCTTAAAACTTAGCATTTTCAATGTTAAAAGGGCCTGAATATGTAAAGTTGATATGAACAGCTCTAAATGTGCACTAAATAAACTATGACGCCACCAGTATAGTTTCTCTGTTCTGTAAAAGTGACTTAAAACCCAACATTTCAAGGTTTTACTCACAAAAAAGGTTGAATAAAGATGATTATGTATTTTTAATGCTTCTTCCACTCCCTGCTGCAATGCTTTTATTACATGTAAAGCACTTTTAATTGTTTTGTACATGAGATGTGCTATATAAATAAATTTGATTTGATTTTGAAAAAGTAAGTCACAACAAGTTTTTCTATTCTCTATAGCTGTCGCCCTCGACAAAAGAAACGTCACTCACTGCATCACCCGGCCAAAAAACCGAAGGCAAGGATGAGAGTGACGTGAAAGAGGATGAGAGGAAAGAAAAAAACGAAGCTTCGGCCGACACGACGGAGGAGAAAAAAGTCCAAGAGGAGAGTAAAGAGGAGACAAAACACGCATCCAAGCAAGACGCAGACGTCAAAAAAGAGAAATCTGGTAAAAACAAAAACAAGAAGTCAGATTCGACAAGCAAACGATGAATGCACAAACAAATAAAACAGCTCCGTGCCACTTACGTCTGTTTGATTTGCAGAAGGAGAGAAGACCGACGAGGAGAAGGAAAAGCGAGAGGAAACCTGTACGACAGACACGATGGAAGCCAAGGAGAAGACCGAGGCAGCAGATGTAAAGAAAGGTGCGAACCACTGTGCTCGTCCTCCTTTCTGAAACTCTAAAAAGAATAAGCCGCCTTTGTCAAACAAATTCACACCTTGGTTATCTTTCTTAATGACAGAAGAGGTCAAAGGTGAAAAGGATGCTGTGAAAGAGGTCAAAGCAGCCAAAGAGGAGGCGCCCAAAGGCAACGGGAGGCCTCCCGAGCGGCCGCGCTTCATGTTTAACATCGCAGACGGTGGCTTCACAGGTTAGTTCGACTTTACCTGCTGCTTTATGACGCCATGCGTTGTGTCATAAAGCAACATTCAGGCCCTTGATTTAACTCTTTTATATATAAACTGGGATTTTTTTATTGACAGATTAGAGAATTTTCATCTTTATCAGTGATTTGTTTGGAAAAATTAGAATAAAATCCCTGAAAATTTTCCAATTTACCCTAACCCTGCATTTTTTTTCCTTTTAAATTACGTAAGCGTTTCATTTTGTGTGGTTTCAACTCATTTGGACACAACACAGTCAAAAAAGAGAAGCGCGTACAAGGCGACACTTCTGCAGAGAGTAAGTCACACACATGAGCTTTTATGGGAAATACCACAGAAGGCAATGCAACATCATGCATCCAATGATCAATATATAGAGGAAGCTTGTGGTTGGAAACTTTTGGAAGTTTAAATTTAGCAAAACCTTTCCCCTTTTGTTCTGAATCTTCAACAGGACACCAAAAACGATCGCTGACCAATGAATAACTGTCATAGAAAAGAATGACTAAATGCACAATCTAAACACATGGGAACAGTGCAGTTGTATTTCATGCTTAAATATTTCTTCCCTACCTTGATTTACGGACTTAAAATTATTAGCTTGCTTTCTGAAAGAATCCCTGATTTCAAATGAAAGGTGTAAGGATGAAAATAAGTTAATAGGCTGACCGAAAAGGTCACTAAGCAGTCTAAACAACATAAAATGTACTATTTTTTTATGAATAAATAAAACATTCCTCTCGCTCTCAGTGCTTCTGTACAAAAGCAGCAGTGAGCCAAATGTATCTTTAACTTGATCACAAACCCAGAAAAGCTGTGGGTGTGCTGTGGAAAACACCTGCTGCCAGGTTTCAGCGAGCTAAGCACTTTGAGACTGGCCTCTTTTAACATTTTTTTTTTGTTTCTTCCCGCAGAGCTGCACACCCTTTGGCAGAATGAAGAGCGGGCTGCCATCTCCTCTGGGAAGATGAACGAGATCTGGCACCGCCGACATGACTTCTGGCTGCTGGCGGGAATCGTGATGTATCCTTGACAGCAGTTGCCCGAGCGTTGACCCTGCTGTGTTTATTTTTCTATGGGCCGGCAGAAGCCCAGCGTAATAAGTCAACAGGCCAGCCAGAGCTCTGTAAACAGCAAAGTGTGTCTGCTGGAGGCTGATATAGCGGGTCATTTAGTTCATGTTGTTCTCTCTATTATGGTAATTAAAGCCTTGCAGTATTCACATAAAACTCGTTTTACTCTTCAAGCTAATGCTGAGGCCTGTTTAGGCTGACATAAAAAGAACAGACGCTGTTTGAAATCTACTTTGTGCCTAAGAAGATAAATATTGTCGTTAAATTTATAATGAGGAGAAATATTTCGGCTTAACATTTTTGGAAATTGTTTTAGTTAGTTACGCACTTTGATATTACTCCCAGTTTGTTGCTTAGCTTAACATTAGGACTGAAAGTAGGCACAAACAGCTAGCTTAGCTTGTCAAGTTCCCAGATAGCATGCGGATGTGGGTCACTTGAGGCAACGATCCGGCACTGTACTCATTCTTTAGGCCCGGACAAAACAGATGTGAACCTAAACTGGCCCATGTAGTAAATGCCACATTTGGGCCAAATATCACAAAACGAATACGGCCCAGCTTTGGCTTATATATGGCAAGTTAGCAACGACTAATCCGGATGTGAGCCTAAATTTCTGAAATCAGAAATGGCTTGTAAAGAAAACTAACTGTCAATTATGCTTTTTATTTGACAACTTACAACATTCTCATTATTTAGCTTGGGGAACTTGATTCATTTTGTTAACTTCAGATAAAGGCGGTCTAAACTTTGTTTATGCTAGTCTTTCAGCTAGGCTAACCACCTGCTAGCAGCAACTTTACCCAAAAAGACATTTGTTTTTTTCCCTGTTTTTCGCATTTTCCTGTTTTCCCGTTACATGTTCAATAAGCAAGCGCGATTATCATCAAGCAGATATGTTTGTACTGTGTCCTCTCAAATTACGCTTAAAAGTCTAGCTTTAATGACTACTCGTGGATTTGAGAAGTAGCTATTTCCAATCTAGAATGAGAAATCATGCTACATCGTAGGTTTGCAGTTTGTGGATTAGGAGGTACTCACAAGGGCTGTTTTCGAAACCGCCAGCTACATACTACACATACTAGGTATTACACAGTATGTACTGCAGCTTATCACTGTCACGTAGTATGCAACCTTATAGCTAAGTGATTAATTTCATAGCATGCATTTTTTTCCCCACTTTCCGGTTTAGTAAAGCAGAAGAATGAACTCTGCTTTTAATGCTCGTAGGAGAGGAAGAACCGCCAGTCAAATAAATTAAAAATAAAAAGCTGTAATACAACAACAACAAAATTGATTGATTTCGAAAAACCGGTACGTACTGGCATGGCCTGTTGTACGGTAATTTCCCGCCTAGATAAAAAAAGTTGGGGCGGGAAACGCATATTAGCTAAATATCGATGCAGGACCCATTTTACTGTTTCAAGACTGCTGTTGTGCAATGCATTATGGGAAACAGTATGCCACATGCGTACTGGAGAATTCTTCCAAATCGGAACAACATCCGGGTACTTTTCACATACTGCGTCTTACTAGTATTATACGTGGTTCGAACTAAATTTAGCGATAGAGGACTTGCTACTGCCCCTCAGTAGGCTTCCAAAAGCTGGCCAATCAGAAGAAAGTGGGCTTTGAAGGTGGGGGGGGGGGTCTTAATGAGACGGCTGCTCATTTTTGCTATGGCTTCAGACTTGACAGTATTCACACATCATACTCAATTTAATTTTTCCCTATCTGTGATTCAAAGTGTTATACGACTCTTGACCCGGGTGCCAGACATGGGTACGCTCGGTGGCAGGACATCCAGAATGATCCTCAGTTTGCCATCGTTAATGAGCCTTTCAAGTCGCAATCGAATAAAGGCAACTTCTTGGAGATGAAAAATAAATTTCTGGCTCGACGCTTCAAGGTAAGCACAGATGTTTGTCCCACTTTTGCTTCCACTTCCAGTGCCAGAGATATGATCTGAAGTTTTCTAATCTGAACTTTATATAAAGTTGGTACTTTTGTCTGTAAAATCCTTTTCACTTTACAAAAGATTTAAGACAAACTTTGTCCAAATAGATAGACGGATTTATTCGTTAAACCTTAAGGTACCAGCTATGACAAATTTTAGGTACTTGACAGTTTTTCAATATGTTCTTGTGGGATGGAAATTATGGTTTCGGTTGCTAAAAAAAAAGTCTTGAGGTTCAGGATCCTCAATCACCTGACTTGTTCGATGATCCGATGACAGATGCCCCTAGACCCACATATTAGCCGAATGGTAGTGCTGACCGCTGCATTTCTGGAAGAGCTCTCATCCTGTTTTTGAGTGCCTCGCATGTTTCAGATCCCTTCCCTCAACATCCTCATTTACTGGCCTACTTTCTCGTCGTTTCTTGTTATCCGTATTGCTAAATTATTTGAAGTTTGTACAAAAGTGACATCAACAAGGCACAGGAAATTTCTCACCATTATTCTCATTGGATCCTTTATTTGCAATTGGTTGTGTAACATATCGGCTTCTTTTGCAAGTCTTCACTACTAAACAGCAACGTTTTCCTGGACACACAGCTGAATCACTGTTCAAATGTGAAATTTTGGGGAAATTGGTGTATTACCAAATAGATTTGTTTAGATCTATTACCAGTATATATTGTTTTTTCTCATTAATTTTGATTCTTAATTAAATGATTAAATGTGTCATGTAAAAAATAGATTTTTATAAGATTTTTTTCAGGGTGTGAGCAGTAGTTAAAGTAGTTTCATAGTCTCATAGGATGACTTTTTCACTTGTTAATTGTCCTCATTCAGATGTTGAATATCTTCTTATGCAATCAGTGAATTCAGCTGTACAGAGGAGGAGCTCAGCTTACACAAAATTTCCCAGAATTGATTCTCTTTCCAAAGGCTGAGCTGACGTATGGAATCACTGTATGTTATGAAGATCATTGTGCAAAACAACATATATCGTGAAAAGGCCTTATTATCCCCTTTTCTGGTTTAGATATGCAGTGAAGAATTAAATTATTCTGCACGATCTTTCTTAATTAAACTTATCAGACGAAGAATATTTGATTCTTCCTTGTTTGGTGCCCCACGCACTTCGTGGTTATACCTAAGTTTTTGAGGTTAATGGAAGTGGATGGGGAGAAATTTAGAAGGACTTAAGCTGGGCATACACTGTGCGATTTTTTCAATCGCGGTATTCAGCTGCTGCTCATACCGTACGAGTGAATCGCAAGGGTTAAAACGTCACAGCTCACGATTCCTGTTCTCACACTGTACGACCCGATGGTCTGATGCCATCTGGCTGCTCACACTACACGACACGTCGGACTCGGTTGCCGGTCGCTGCCATGCTGTTCTGTTGTCTTCTTCTTCTTCTGTTGACAATTTTCTCTTCCGTACCTATGTTTGCGCATGCGTAGTGTGACAGGATGAGGTAAATCGGCTCGTGCAACTGCTTCAACTGTGCGAGAGCCTCACGAGGGGCGACCAGGATTTCAAACAAGTTTGATTTTCATCCGATCGATCGGGAGGTGGTCGGGAGGGCTTAATCGTTTGTCGTTACCCCATGTATACTACACGATGCGAGACGCACGATTGAGCCAAAACTCGGCCCGATCTCCAAAATAGTCGCACGAGTGAAAATCTTGTCGAAATCGGGCCAAAAATCGCACAGTGTATGCCCAGCTTTAGGAACAGATAATCCTGCTGCAGTGGGAATCTAACCACATCTGCTCTCAGCTGGGATGTGGGTCTGCAGCTGTTAAGGCAGGTTTCACAAAAAGTGCTTAAAGAGTTTTGTTTAATATGTTTTTCTCACGTTACTTAACGGAGAATGTATCATCGTAATGAGATGTGACGTGAAATATTACTTTTTCAAGGCTAAAAGCCACAATAGTTAAATGTAACGTCACAGGCTGCTCGCACTCAGCCTCCCATCTTCATATTCATTTACTCAGCATGAATCTCAGATTGCAGCTACAACTAGATGAAAGTAATCAAGTGTCTTGTAGAAAGGTTGGGTCCAGTGTTTCATACGCTAAAGGAGATTATAAAGGAAGCGCTTGGAGAATCTGAACCGCCAATCAGATACATCTGGCTCATTTCAGTCATTTAGGAACTTTCCAGAGCAAAAGAAGACTTTCCAACCAGACCTTCTGTGTTATATCAGGACAGGAATGTCAGCGTATAGTGTGTTCACTCTGGAAAAAAATCAGCATACTGACCATTAGCAGACATACTCAGAACACATTTTAATGCAATGCACAGAGCAATAGAGAAGTTACTGTAAAATCACGCCTGAAATATAGAGCACAACTGATATCAAAGGATAAAAAGTATGTTTTCACTGTATTCTACACACCTTTTCCTAACAAAACTGTAGTTTCTGAGCCCCATAAGAAGCTATTAACAGGCTCAATAACACGTTTTAAATCACTTCTTTAGAACTACAGAAAAATCTTCTTGCTAATAAAGTCAATTGTTGCCATTTCGTGCCCAGTTAACTTTACGAATTACTCCCTTCTCATCTTGTGTCCGAGTTTTCTTTCTAGTTTTCGTGGTTATTTCAATTTGATGGTTTTAAACTGCAAATCCCCGTGTTCGAACACAAACAGCTTGTCGCTTACTTACCGCCCTTCTCTTGACCCCCGTCTTTCAGCTGTTGGAGCAGGCGCTGGTGATAGAGGAGCAGTTGCGGCGGGCGGCTTACCTAAACATGACCCAGGATCCGAGTCACCCGGCCATGGCGCTCAATGCGCGGTTTGCGGAGGTAGAGTGCCTGGCGGAGTCGCACCAACACCTCAGCAAGGAGTCGCTGGCAGGCAACAAGCCCGCAAACGCCGTCCTGCACAAAGGTCAGCGATGAATGGATGACACCAACAATTACAAACAGAAATGTTTACCGTTGCACAAAGAAATTTCAAGTAGAAACAACCTTTTCGTGCATGTAAACCACAAGCGGAGAAGCCTGACAGGGTAAATATAGGCATGGAGAAAGTGGAATACACTGGCAGACAGATAATCACGAGCAAACAATGAAAGAGATACACATCAACCCATCTGTTGTGCAATCCTTCCTCATGCATTGACCAACTCGCGCTGCCTGGAGCCAACTGCAGCGATGCCAAACAGATAAGCTTTCACGATGTTAAGTGATTGCTCCAAACATTCCTCCACCGGCTCCATGTTTATGTCGTATTTTTCGGAAGAATAGCACACGCAGCGCACTACCACTCGTTGCTTTCGGTTTAAATGTCTGGACGTTGCATTTTTTATCTGGCTGCAAGTGAGAGTCTGTGGTCGGATGATAAATATTTGGGACTGTGTTACAATTCAAATATCAAGAACATGCTTTGAGATATACAAGCAGCAAGTGTATCAAAATAAGGCAGCCTGTTTGTAGTTTACAGACTCTGTCTTTTTTAACATTAACGCAAGGCAAGTTTATCTGTACAGCACAATCCAACAACAAGGCGATTCAAAGTGCTTTACAGAGACATTAAAACAGTAGAAACAAAAAGCATGATTTAAATTTTAAACAAAAAAGAAAGAAATAAGAAAAATTGATAAAATCAGTAGTTAAAATGTGATTAAGTTTTTAAACTCAAGCTTCAGATTTGGAGCTTTATTCAGCTGAAAGTAGGTGTGTCTTCAACCTGGACTTAAACACACTGAGTGTTCCAGCTGATCTGAGGCTTTCTGGGAGTTTGTTCCAGACATGTGGAGCATAGAAGCTGAATGCAGCTTCTCCATGTCTGGTTCTGACTCTGGGAACTGATAGAAGACCGGATCCAGATGAACTGAGGGGTCTGGAAGGTTTATACTGGGTCAGGAGGTCACTGATGCATTCTGGTCCTGGACTATTCAGAGTTTTTATAGACCAGCATCAGAACTTTAAAGTCTATCCTCTGATGGACAGGCAGTCGGTGTAAAGACCTCAGAGCTGGACTGATGGGGTCCACCTCTTTGGTCTCAGTGAGGACTCGAGCAGCAGAGTTCTGAATGAGCTGCAGTTGTCTAACTGACTTTTTAGGTAGAGCTGTAAAGATGCTGTTACAGTAATCAAGCCTACTGAAGATGAATGCAGGGACTAGTTTAGACTAGTTTAGTTTTAAGAACTAAAAATGGGAAAATATCACCCATTAAAAAAACCTGAAATAAGTGGCAAAACGTTTCAATGCAGTGTTAAACGATTGATGGATTACATGTGAAACGGAAGGCGTTTCCTCCTGTCAGTTGTTTCTGTTTATCGTCACCGCAGTGTTGAACCAGTTGGAGGAGCTGCTGAGCGACATGAAGGCCGATGTGACTCGGCTACCGGCCACGCTCTCAAGAGTCCCACCCATCGCCGCGCGGCTGCAAATGTCCGAGAGGAGCATCCTCAGCCGACTGGCCAGCAAGGGCACCGAGACGCACACCCCCCCGGTCAGCAGCCTGCTCGTGATCACGCACACACTCTTTAACACACATCCAAACAGCCACACACACAAGCTGAAACCTGCTGGAGCTGCCAGCGGAAAAATAATAGCTGGAGGACGTCCAATGAAAACACAGAGCCCTTTATATTATCATCCACGTGTGCTTCTTCACTCCGCCACTGCTTAGTCAGCATCGTCTTTGTCAGCTTACATAACACAGAGGTGGTTCATTTTTATTCTATTTATCGTTACGTCCATCATTTCTTTAAAAAGTCCCGCTCTCTTCTGAAGAGAAGCTTTCTCTTTCTTCGTGCAGCCCATACCTCCAGGACCCTACGCCACGCATCAGAACTACGGCGCCCCTTTCACGCCCGCACCCCCGAGCGCCCTGCACATGGGAGGGGCCAACTACAGTCAGATGCCGCCCGGATCCTTCATATCAGGTCAGTGTTTGAAGCTCCCCTGACACTGTAATGAGGGTGGAGAATGCACCTTTGTGGCCACGAGAGGAGAGAAAATAGAAAAGATGAGTCAATCACTGAGACATTAAAAAACATCTTAAGGTATTAGGGCTTTGACAATGATGGTATTCAAGATAATTTACCGGAGAAAAATCCCCACATTGTTTGATTTGTTTGACACTTGGCAAACTGATGTTTAGGATAGATTTATGCGTCTTTGCGGCGGTATTATTGCAGTCTCACTGTTGCTGCCTGAGGCACAGGAACTGATCATATCTCAGCAAACAGTGATTGTCTAACAGCAGATTTGGCTCATTTAAGGCAGGTTGTGCATTAATCCGGCACCTACAGAGGTCCCGTTTATGCTCATTCTTGTTTTGCTTTCTCGATGATAAAGGGAAATAGTAAAGAAATGGCTTTGCTACTTCATTTTCATGTTTGACTCCTGAACTTCAGCTCGTCGTGATTATAACTCGCCTGATAGTTGGGTAATGTCTTATTGTTAATCAAATCTGAAAGAAAAGACGCACCAAAACTGCCTTAAACCAGTGCGTTGTGTTATTGACGGCCAAAAGAACGGCCTTCGTAAAGGAAAAATATGTTCCAGAGCGCCAACCTGTTGGCCGTCGGGTGCTGAGCGTAAAATTAAGAGCAAAGTCCACTAAAATGTTTCCTCTAAAGATATCAAAACAGAGCCTCAGTTTGAACATGATGTCAAACCTGCAGAGTGAAGCCAGTGAGATTATTCACCTACTTTTCCCTCCTGAAACCAGCCTACATTTGCCACACTACCTGTGACACAGTGGAATGAACAAGCATTGTTTGCCGTTTAATGTTTTGATACGACATCCTGGACTTTAAGAAACCCTGTTTGCATGATAAACGCTGTCTAACAGCAGGAAAAACTGCTCTTACTTTGCTCTTTTTTGCCTGTTCTTCTTGTACACTACCACTCAATGCTCACATCAGGGTTTCTTACTGTGCTGAAGCTTGAATGTTGTACGTCTGTTGTCGGTGGCTTTTCGATAAAAGCTAAATACCTGAGTCTAAGATGAGACGAACAGTGTTGGAGACAAACCGTCCAGGGGTTGGATGTTTACGGTGACCTTATCACATGGCTTTGTGGTGGCTCTCCAGCCTGGGAAAACAAAAAAGAAATGAACCGGTTCTCAGAGGGTCGGCGAGTTTGACCAACTCCAAACAGGCTCTAACAGCAGCTTAGAGCTTGTGTCCTATTTCTGCTGCTCGAAAGAGGGCAATAGTGACATCAGCAGGGTTGCCTCTGTCTGCGCTTTACAGGGATCATTTTTGCTAAGAAATCTGGTATCATGGTGTTTTGAAAGCCTGGAAAGAGGTTTGTAGGAGCTGAGATTGCATTGTGGGAAATGTAGGTCGGATTTGTCTTGGCTGTGCTGCAGAAACTGTGACGATTCTTATTTTAATGTGGTTTCACGCATGCATGCAGCGCTGTGATGAGCTCCGGTTCACTTGAAAATGACTTTGCTGTATCACAAACCAGAATAACGTCTGGTGGTGCTCAAACGGAGGAAAATAAGCCGAAAACGTCTCCCCGTTCACAGTTCTCGGGGTGTCTTTGTGACATCTCTGCAGCCCCAGTGCAGATTTGTGACATGAGTTGGTTACAGAACCTCCACAAAAGCCTGATGGAGAAGCCCAAATCTGGCCAGAGACCAGGATTTGATTATTTGGCAACATGAACTGTTGATGGGCAAAAGCGGCCCAAAATACCGTTTCTATTTTTAAAGATACAATCTGAGGAATTCTGTCTTTGTATGGTTATGTTGTTGTGGAAAAACATTTAACAAGGAGAATGGAAAAAACATGCTCTGGCTTCATGAAAATGACTGTCTCTGGGATATGTGAGTGTCAGCGTTTCTAATGCAACTCCTCTTAGTTTTGCTTGAGCAGCGACATTTAGGAGCTGAATTTCATCGTTGCATTGAAACCAGTGGCATAAATAACCACCTGATGTCTTCTAAAGCAGGACCGCTTTAAGCACTTTGGATAGACACTTCATCTCCTTGTGCAGCTTAAGTTGTGAAACCTGAAAGTCCAGAAGGGAGTCCATATCGGGGAAAAACACCATCTGTGGCAGAGTTTCTGATGTGGCTGCCAGACAGACACCTGAAATAGACATTACCAGAATCAAACACAAACGTGCTGCGCTGCTATATTAAGGCATTTTCATCTCTTAACATGCTCAGCTTCAAAACCTCAACACTCGGCTCAGCAGTTATGGGATCTAATGACACATTGTGCAACAATAAAGCGCAGTCTGGAGCGCAGTCAACTCTGTTGGAGCAGCATGTTTCTTTTCTCCTGAGAAGTCGTGATTTGGGCTCTCATCACTTATCGACTTAAAAGCTTTTTAATTAAAAATTGTAAAAGAAAAAAGAAAATAAAAGAATTTTCCTGCTCGCCTGCACTCTGTCAAAGCTCACTGTCAACCTTCTGAATTTATTTTCTTATAATTAGTTTGGTAACAACATATGCTCTCCAGACGCCCTCTCTGCCCCGCATGTGTATTCGTGTTCGGAGATGTTTAGATAGCAGAGATGTGGCAGAGATAACTGGTAAAACCTGATATTCCCCAGTAGCTTTGCCCTAAAAAACCACAACAGCCAGCCCCCTCCGGGCCTGCGTCTGCCTCTCGCTCGGTGTATCTTGATTTTTGTAATTGTAGACTGAGACATCTGTCAAAAGCATTGCGTTTTAGAGAGCCAGGGCCTATCTCTGAAAATGTCATTATGCTGAGCCTGTCTGAGTCTGACTTTGCCAAGAAAACATTCGGACTTTGTCCCAAGGTATTTTGAGAGGACAGAAACCGCAGCAGCTTGGTTGTGTAAACGTCGTGTTGTGACTTGTGAACTGGCGGAGGGCTGGGCCCCGCGCTGGCTGTTCAGAAATAGTCGCTTGTGAGCTGTGTTGCTCCGTGGGTTTTTGCTCACTGGGGGCCCCCGCGGCCGGCTGCTGAGCCGAGCCCGAGCGGCGTGCAGTCTGAACGCTCTGGCAGGACACAAGCATGCAGAAAATGAGACCGCATTTATGGTCTTGATTGGGGTCGCGCTGGTTCCTAACCTTTTTGGATTCAGACATAAAAGGGGGAATAGACTGGGTTAGAATAACAATCCTCTGATTTTTGCGACTTCCTAGCTTCCTCCCATTAAAAGCCTTTTCCTGAGAGAAGATCCCACACTTGGGTACACAGAAAAATGTCCAAAAATATGCATCTCTCCTTAACTAACACATGTTCTACTTAAGCTGTATTCTGTGGACTTTTTTTTTTTTTTTTTTTTTTGACCAAATGCTCAAATGAAGGATTGTTTTGTGCTCTCTCCCACACGGCTATATATCAGCATTATCTGGAGTTATCTTCCTGCCATCAGGAAGCCACACATCTGCCCTAAAAGGAGTCCCACATTCTAGCCAAAATGTCATCTTTTAGGGGGGTAAAATTAAAGAGATGAAGTGGAGCACATGAGTTCCTCATGTCTGCGAGCACCTGCCCTGCTGATCCCCTCCCACCAGCTCCAGTAGCTCTCTCTGACCTCTGACCTCCCCGCAGAGGAGGGAGCCGTACTAAAAGAGAAATCCCTACGGGGACCAGTAAAGTGTCACATTATCCTGCTGCCCCTCTCCAAGCCTCCACTACAGTCTGCCGCTTGTCTGCCCCCACAGAAGCCGCCGTTGCCGCTGCTGGGGCCACCGGGGGAGCTGCTGGGGGAGCTGCCGGGGGGCCAACCGCCGCCGGGCTTTGCCAGAAGACCAAGGAGCACGATGTGGTGCAGCGGCAGCGAGTGGTGGACCTCTGGAAGGATGGCAAGTCAGAGGGGGCCATCGGGCAGGAGCTGAGGATGCCCAAGTCCACAGTGCACAGCATCATCGTCAAGTACCGGCTCAGCAACACGGTGGAGAACCTGCCGCGCAACGGACGACCAAAGAAACCCTGAAGGAGGCAGGGAGAGACTATTTAAGAAAAGAGAGACAAAAACCTCAATGTGCTCCAAAGAGGACTGAAGAACGGAGCACTTTGACACTGCGGGGATGTGGGGAATATAAAGGGACAGGAAAAGCTAACGAGATGGGAGGCAAAAAAGGGGGAGAAAATAAAGAGCAGAGGTCATGAAATGTGAAATGAAAAAAGCAATGGCGGCTCTTTGACCCACAAATGAAAACAAGCAATCAGCTACAGGGAGAGCGAATCCAGAAGAAGAAGGGGAGGGGTGAAAAGGTGCTACTGAAAAAATTAAAAATCCAACTGGCCCGGAGAGAAGACAAAAAAGACAGTATGTTAATGCAATCACAGCTTTTTCTTTTAGAAATTCAGGTATGTAGGTGTAATGGAAGAAAAATGCTGCAAAGGAAGATTTTTTTTTTTTTTTTCGTACCTCCTCACAGAGATTTTCTTGAGACTTCTTTATTTGTTTCTTCCTCCGAGCCAAAAAGATTTCCCCCCGGATCAATTCTTCATCCGCCGACTGACTGAACAAGCCTGTCCCCTCAGTCTGACCTGTACTCCCTCATTCCTCCACAGTCCTCCACTCCTCCAACTCTCTTTCACACACACATATATATATATATATATATATGTATGTATACACACACACACTTTGGACCTCACACACAACCTGAAAACCTGCAAAGAGCTCAGTTTATGTGCCAAGTACAGGCAGATGAATTCCAAACTCAAAACAGGACAAACTGGACTCGGATCGTCTGGCAGAAAAAGGAAAGAAAGAAAGAAGAAAAAGAGTTTTCTAAGTTTAAAACACTTTTCCCCATAGACCGTCTTGCCATAGCATTCCTGAGTCCAACCAAGCATAGAAGCAAATTTAAAAAAACTCAGACATCGCCTTTATCCTACAATCAGGAGCAACACAATTCCAACCTAATCTGACGGATTTCCTTTGAAATATGTATTACATGTGGTGAAATGTTATTTACTATTGCACCTTTTTTTTAAAGGGGGTAGTCACTTGAAGGGGTTTTTAAACTTCATCACAACAAAAAGCGTTATTTATGAGCAGCTCTTCCTCAAAGATAAAGACTGTAATCTGTCTCTGAAAGAAAAAAGGAGACGTGCTTTGAAGCTTAAAGGGACATTTTTTGTTCCTCGAGCTTCTTTATTGTGACAGCGTGATGGATTCCACGTTGTGGAAAATGTCCCCCGATCCCAGAGAAAATAAAACACTCTGGACTGTGTCATGGTTTTTCCAGCTCGGAGTGTGCGCAGTAAAGCTGTACATCAGCGTGACATCCTCGAGTGGAGAGGCAGGATGAACCCATCTGAAGGGTTTCTGGTTGGAACAAAAATTAATTATCAGCTACACTGTCCAAACTCGTATGGGTTGTATGATCCTTTTTAAGTTAAAAAGAAAGTTGGAAGGTGGTGGTGTGGCCTGCAATGAGAATATGCTGTGTGTGTGTGTGTGTACGTTTAAGATTGGTGTATGTGTTTATCAAAACTAGTCATTGTTTACACTTAAGGATATTGGTGCCAACATGATAACAGAGGAAAAAACACTGTTCTATCTCACAGCATCAGTTTTTAAATTCACTTAATGCTTCCCATGATATTTCTGTATATTTTTCCATTACTCTATGGCTGTGTTTGAAACCGCCTACTTCTCCTACTACTCCTACTAACTTTAACTTTTTTCAAGTTCCCGGATGCATACTAGATTCTCCGAAATGTTGGGTATGCATCATGAGGTTACTACTCATACTCAAACTACCCAAGATGCAACGTAACGTGACGTCGCCGATCGTCATTTCCTGTCAAACCGGCAGTTTCAAGCTAGCTACAACGAGGGTAGGCTCACTTCCTGTTTTCAAAACAAAAGCACCAATTGTATGGTAATGGCTTTCCCTATGATAAAAGGCAACGGGTATTTTATTTTGTGAAAATAACCGGAAGTGCGTTGCTCACTGCGGCTAGCTTTAGTAGCGCCGAATTCGTGGGAACAAAATTGTAAATAGCCGGTATTTTGTCAGGTTTTCAACACGTTGTGGATCTAAACGACTACTTTCTCACCTGAAAATGTTTCAAATGTTGCTAAAGTTTACAGAGTTTAGAGCTTAAGTTAAATCAGCTTCAGGCCGGCTGATTTCGGCTCGGGCAGGAGCGAAATGCATTGTGGGTAAACGCTCTGCATACTGTCTGATCGATGAGTATGGAAGTATGTAGTCCCTCGCACTTTGAGGGACGTTGAGTCGGTTGGCTAGTTTGTGACGTCAACAGCGTCGATTGCCGGCAAATCTTTTGGTTCTGTCGAAAAGTCACTCATCTTAACGAGATACGGTCCCGGTCAACATATTTGTTGATTAATTGTTTGTAACTTTGTTTCGAAACTGGCTCTAAATCCGTACAATTCGGACTCTGCAACGGTTTCCTCCATAGACGTATTCTCCATTTTTACTTCCTGCCCTCCATCTCCATCCGTCATCATCATCACGTGACTGAAACCCGGTTACTCTGCTGTAAAGTGTAAAACCGTGGCAGTATTTTATCTTTTTTTTTAAGCTCATTGTCTTGATTTTACGACCTGCGCCTTTTTGATTGTGGCTCACTGTCACTACTGTCTGTCTTATGTCCAGCTTCAGGTCCCGGTTTCCATGGCAGCCATTCGGCTTAATGAGGGGATAAACGGTTAGCTAAACTGTTGCTAAACTAGATAGCAATGTAGCCATATGACTGTCAAATAAATTCAACAAACATTTTCTGTTGTTGCAAAATAGGTAACAAAAATGCAGATCACATGAAGCTGGTTGAAGGGAATTTTATCATTATACAGTCGTGATATAAGTGGTCTTTTGCTAGCTTGTTTATAAGCTAGCAAAACATGAACTAAACCAACCGCCATGATCCTATGTGAGAAAGAAAACTGTTGGATTCCTGCACAATGCTTTTCCAACTGGATGCATTGTGCTTTTTTTGACCTGTTACCTTTTTTTTAAGGTAAAAAAGTCGATTAATCGGCAAATAAGTTATCTGCAAATAAAGCTACAATTTCTGGCTACAAATAGTAACGAAATCAGCTTTTAAACTTGGACTGTCGTCCCCTACTCAGCGAACAAGATGTAGAAAGGCATTAGCAAGCAAAGAATAGAGAAATAAAGCCTTTTGTGCAATTAGTCACGCAGTGGCTGCATTGTAAAGCCCACAGACACACGCTCAAAAAAATAAAAAGAATCATACCTCCATAATACCCCGAGGCAAGCTGCTGAATCAGCAGATTTAATGAAAGAGTATTTTTCCTGGTAATCCTGCATGGCAGAAAAGTAAACCCTCACACCTGCACACTGTCTGCTCATCCTCCGCTGAATTTCTGCAGGTTAAACCAAGGAAAGATGAGTGAAGGGTGGTGAGTGTGGGGAAAAATACACCGCCACATACTGCCAATGGGTCCCGTATGACTCTGTGTTGTTTTATATTTATTTATTAGGGAACAAAGGTTTACTTTTAGCATTTCTATGTCACATTAACTTAATTTCCCCATTAAATGAATATGTTTAAAGAGACATTTTAACATTATATTTTGAAATGGAAACTGTTGGATGGCACCAAAGTGTCCTGGAGCTCAAAAAGTGGATGCTGGTTTAAGGTTTTAGTAAAACAAAGCAAAATGTTGGACATGAGATATTACCAGCATGTTTTACTTGACTTTCTTTTGATTAGTCTCATTCCCTTTTCCCTTAATTTATTTAAAAACTACAGAAGTGTGAATACCCTGGCTTAAAATTTTCCCTCTAACTTTCTTATTCTCCCAGTCGATTGTGAAACTCCTGCAGGTCGTGGATTTATTATACTCTTTTCCACTTGAACAGACTCTCCAGTCTGAAAACAAGTCTGCGCTTTTTAAGTTTCTGTAAAGTTGACAGCTCAGAGACACTAAGTTGTTCTTCATGAAAGGTTCTGGCGAAGATGCACTCACGCAAAGCTTTTCAGCAAGCAAAGAAAAACCAAAAAATCCTGCGTCTCTTGCCAAGATGGCAACATCCAGCTCTTTCAGATAGTAGGTAGGATCTACAGGGGAGAGAGACAGACCCACATGTTGGCCTGGAATGTTTTTTTATAGCCGTTTTGGACTTGATATCCTCCATCCAGTGTAGTTTAGAGTTTCAGGCCTAGGAGAGGAATAAGATCCTTGAAGTTTAAGAGCTCTTGGAGCTTTTGGGAGACGTTGGGTTTGTCTTACTTTTACTGTCGATATCACTGCCAACTTAATGTGGGACAAGAAAGCTTTTATCTGTCAAACGATGTCTGCTGCTACTGTGAAGGCACCAGACAGAAGACGAGTGTGAACTGGAGAGTACGAAAAAGGAGTTTGGAAGAAAAGAAATCTATTCTGTTATCTAGGGAATCTATTATCTGGTGTATTTCTGGTGCTTTCGTTTAATTCCCCCACTTATTTTGTCTTCACTTGTTCACCATATATGCATTTTTTTAAAAGTTTCTCTCCAGTGTGGGAAAAAAAGAAAAGGAGGAAAAGATGGATGATGGGTTCATTCTTTCCAGTGAGTCTATTGCAGGGGTGTCCAAAGTCGGTCCTGGAGGGCCGCTGTTCTGCAGGTTTTACATGTTTCCCTGCTTTAAACGCACCTGATTCAGAGGAAATGGATCTCTACAAAAGATTAAGTTCTGCACAAGCCTGCTAATGATGCACTTATCTGAATTAGGTGTGTTGAAGCAGGGAAACGTCTAAAACCTGCAGGGCAGCAGCCATCGAGGACCCGATGTGGACATCCCTGGTTTATAATGTCATTTACCACCTGCTCAATACACCCAGGGGCTATGTCTGCAAAAATCTGAGATTAAAAGATGAAATATCGATATCATAACGATGAGACACATAATTATAATGTGAATTGTTCGTGCTCAATCAAAGTCAAAACACAATAGAATGAATTTTGGGTTTTGTACCGTTTAATCTAAGTAGAATAATCAAAAAATGTTTAAAAATGACAGAAAACTCGGGTGAATTAGCCCAGAAGAAAGATATTTTGTCACATTTTCTGTCACGATTATATCGTTTAGCGTGAAATCTTTTATTACTATATATCCCGTGAAGTTTTTCACATGTTTTACTTATTTTCTGCCACTTGTTGGCCTCCTCTGGTAGGAGAATCATCTCAGACGTCGGGAACGCTCCTGAGTCGCTCGCTGGCGTTTCTTGTCTCGATGAAGCATCAGTTTTTGTCTTCAAGAACTGCCTTTTCCTTTTCTCTCTGTTGTCTCCTGCCTCCACAGTTTTCTCTCCCGTTATGCACCCCTTGCTCTTTCACCCAGTCTTTACCTTGATTTGTTTTGCCTCTTATCAGATTATGTCTGCCCCCCCTCCTCCTCCTCCTGCCCTTACACTCACACAGTTGTTGGCTCTTTTTCTCTCAATCTCCTCTGTTGGCCTCTACTGGCAGAATGCCATACGTTTTCCCATAAGTGGTCCCCTCTCTGCTTTTTAGGCGCGCACACACACGCAGTTTCAAACATCTTAAGCTCAATCCGCTCCTTATCGCACGTTTGATCCGCACGGGGGTGTTATGACAGTTTATCTTTTCCATGTAGCCGGAGTGAGAGCGGTGAGCCGTGGGTTCTATTCCTGGCTTTGTTTTGGAACAAGCGCTAAACTCGCCGTTTCACTCCCAGAGCACATTCATGAAAGTGCATAAATGTGGGAAGCACAGATCCCTCAGCTGGCCAGCTGTGCCGTGGTGCAGAAAGACGTTAGTTTTGATAAACGTGTGTGTGCCTGTGTGTGAAAGTGTTTACTCATTGCCGGCCTCACTTTCTCCCAGTTAACAGTTATGAATTATGCAGTTTGGCCCATATTGTAAACATGATACTGTATATAAGATGCATACATGTACTGTATTATGCAAGTTTTCTCATTAAAAAAGTATCATAATGTAAGCTTCTATGTCACTTACTTGTGAAAAGTCCATGTGAGTATCCATATTTATTTAAATCAATTAAATTCATCATGATTTAATGTCCCAAACGGAGCAAAGAGTTCAACACAACTTTATAGCAACAAACACAAAGGAGGCTTTTGACTGGAGTTGTTTTTATCAAGTTTGAACCTGGATTTTATTGCCACTCATATATTTTTATACAAACATTTTAAGCATTAATGGGTTTTTTTACCTCAAACATATAATTGATAATGAAAATAAAGGAAACATAAAAACAGAGGAATCTGAGAAAGTAAATACCCTGTGAAGGTTCATATTTTCTGCGTTGGGCTTTTTTTTTCCACATTAAAGTTTTGCTTTTTTGGTCTGTTTGTTTGAAAAGTTCTAGATAAATAAAGTTGAGTTGACTCTTGACCTCAGTATTAAGGAAGACCTCATTCCAGGAATGGAAAGTAAGCACTTTTATACTTGGAAAAAGACAAATTATTGTGTTAATCGAGCTTGTCGAAACCGAGCGAACACACTCGGATAAAACAGTTGAACTGAATCCTGACCTGCGATCTGTACCTGAGCTGAAAGCTCTCAGCACTTTAATATCTGAGGTATGATCAGCGCTCTGAAGTGTTTTCGCTTTACTTTGGAGGGTTTGCTCAGCGAGCTTGGAGCATCAGCTGAGATGGTGAGGAGGACAGACCTGGTTCAAGCTTCAGAGTCCAGTTCAGTCTGCCTGTTGCTCATTGTCAGAAACACCTTCCTCACACAACGTTTCAGTAATGGTTTCAAGCTTCATGCCGTCTGAAAATAGATATTATTTACTTAAAAGCTATTTGATCTCTTCCTCCTCGTTCATTTCTGCAGTGCTCTTTGCTTCACCATCCAGGGTGGCATTTTGAACCAGCTATTAGCACATTTCTCTCTTCTATGTTCTTTGTTTTTGCTATTTTCTGCAAAGGCGAACTGTGCTCAGGGGGGTGGGAAGCACTTTAAACCCCCTCTGTGTTGATTATTATTTGCTTTTGTTGCATCTTTGGACGATGATATCTTTAAAGGACTCGCTTACAGTGATAATGATTCGGAATTAATGAAGTTAAAGTCATTTAACACATTTAATTAGCTGGAAACACAGATTTATTCACTGTAAAATGATTCTTCTCAGTCTCGGAAAAGAGAGAAAACACAAGAGCGAAAACACGTTAAACTGGATGAACTGAATTGAGGTTCTTTTCTTTTCTCCCCCCCCCTTGCAGTACTAAACGGGCCTCCCATGTCTGTGAAGAAGGAACGGGAAGCAGAACTGCTTGTCAACAGGCGGGAGCAGCGCAGCGGAGAGGTCATCTGCATCGACGACTAGACGGCACACAGGAATACACACTCACGCACACACTGAAACCCGTGTCCGGCAAAGATATCCTCAATTTCTCTCCAAGAGAGTTAAGGTTTCGGTGGCCAATTCAGCACCACTGAACATGTCCAGTTTTACAACCAATTGACTGACGGAGCCTATTCACCCACTAATGATTGTCGTTGCATCATTTGAGACACACATGAATCTTCTAATGGATTTCCTGTGCTGAGGGTACTCCCTAAATCACTACAATCTCACAGAAGCACTCGCACATACGCCCTCTTACCCTCCATGGACACAAACACAATGACAAGCACACACAGTCCAACTTGTCTCCTAACTTCTTGTGTCCTTTTCTTGTCTGCCTCAAACCATTATACTCCTCATAAACGGCCTCCTCACGGGGCCTCCTCCTCCTCTGCGGATGGAGACTAAACACTAAAGCCACCTCTGTCCCAGAAAACTTTTAGACATCTCAACAGACCGTATAACCTTCCCCGCTCTTCCTCAAAACCTTCGACAAGAAGCTGCATGTGAAACTAAACTCATTTCTGTCGACGCTCTCCATCCCCTGAAGCATGCTCTAATCACAACAATGCTGTCTCGTGGAAAAAGGACAAAATATGGTATCAAGCTGTGCCTACAGTCCTTTTTAATGCAGTTTCTAATCCTCAGAGAAAGGCTGAATCTCTTGATTTCTCAGTCCAAGCGGCTCCAAGCACAGCTCCAGCTTTTTATTTTTTTTTATTTTTATTTTTTTATTTCAATGGTACATGTTCAAGATGAAATACATGCAGGAAGATATGATAAACATATTCAGGATTTGTTTGATCACAAGGTATTTCTTGATATCCCATCCTGCTTCCCAGGTTCTAGTTTATGTACAGAGCTTTGAGGTATTTTTGGGGGTTATTCCAGAAAAGGCCTCGTAACGACGCTATTTTTCAGAAACCCCCCCCCTTATGAATGTTTATAACCTTTCATAAACAAGTCAGTGTTATTAAAGCTTATCGACCACCCCAACACCCCTCCAATTCCTTTCCTTCTCTCCCCTTCAGCCAACTCTTTTTCCAAGTTTCTGTTTCTTTTTACAAAATCCTGTGACATACTTTACATATTTAAACAGCTCATTCGTGCGCTCTTGTATTTTTACTCTCCCATTATGAGTATTGTTGTTGACGATGTTGCTGTTGTTCTTGCTGTTGCTATTTGAAAGAGCTTCTACCAAAAGAAACATCCTTTTTTTTTTTTGTAACTGGTAAACGAATGACAAACAACACCATATGTGTGACACATGCTGCACCCTTTCGCCATGTTTGTTCTGTCATCACAAGACGACTCGAACGAAGAAGTTCAGCTAACTTCAGAAGTAGATATAATACAAGAAAACACTATTTTCTTGCTCACATTTCAGATTTGGAGCTTTCAAATAAGGTATAGAAAATAGGCCATATGTAACCCTATGCTTCTTTAAACATCTTAAGTCCATTCAACATACACAGTTGTTATCTGGAAAATCAGAAACTGGACTTTTATACATTGCATCATTAAAAAAAAACGCCTTAATAAACATAACTGAACAAATGTAAAGTCATTAAGATAAATTTAGAAACTGATGTCAACTTGTAAATTCTCGTCAGCGTTGTCTGTTTTAAGTTAAAACTGAAGGAGAAATTATAGCTCGCAGTTAACTTATCCCATAAACTTTACTCTGATTTTCCCAGAAAATGATCTGAGATGATTTTTTTTTTTAAAGTGTTTTGTTTTTAAACAAAAGTTTGGCAACCTCTGAACTAAAATGTGGCATTGATAACAACTCTTGCATTGACTGATTTCCAGGATTTTCTGTAGATTTCTGGGTATGTGTCACTGTGTATGTGGTGGTGCTGATGAAATGATGGGTGGCAGTAAAAAAAATGTCAATGATGACCCTTTTTCCCTTTTCTTTATTTTTTTTTTGTTTGTTTGTTTGTAATAAAACTGAATGAAACTATGAAAAATTAGTTGTTTTTGTCTTCTAGATGGTTTGAAATTCTGAAATATCTCAGCTCTGCTTTGCATTTTCTGCTAATTAGCTTCCATGTTAATTAGCGAAGTAGAAAAAGATGCTAACCCCATTCGACATGTAGCTGCTATTTGCAGCCTCACAAAACTGTACATGGCCGTAGTCTTTAATGGAAATTGTGTACTTCCAAAACTTAAACTTGCTAATTTGAGCGCATACATACTTTTACATGCAGTAAACTCAAACTCATTCTCGATATATTGTCAGTGCTAAGAGAGAAGCTAATGCTACCTAGCTAACGTATTTATTTCAAGTAAAATGGTGACCTTGATTGCCTAAGAATTAATCCCATGTGCTTTCAGAAGCTTGACATGGTGTTTGTACTTATATGGAGCAACTTTTACGCATTAATGATGAAATGTTGGGTACTACTGTTTCTTGTGATTCTGTCTAAATTCCTGCATTGCACATATATGAATGTAGTCTACACTATTTATACTACATGGAAGTGTAATAACAGTAGTATTCAAAATGAAGCGCAGTCTGTCTTTCTCAACCAGAATGAAGCCAAACATAACTAACTCTGTTGGTGTTGCATTTCCCTCAAAGGCATGAACCTTCCCATGACTCAGGCTGACAACATTTCTAAGCTTCCTAACTGATCAAGTTGTGGCTGGAGGCAATATGATTTTGAATAGTTTATATATCTTATTCTCATGAATGTGATATCTCGGGAGTTCTGTTTGGGATTTCTTTGAGCCGTTTCAACTCATTGATGGACTAAGACAGAGGTTTTGCAAAGTGGGCGGCAGTGGCGCTCCAAACTGTTTCAGTGAATAAAAGTGAAGAAATATTATATTAATAACACAATTAGCTATTAACAGGGGATCCCAGAGAGTAAAGAAGTGATCCACCAAGGTACTCGCATAAATAAAGTTAGCACAAGCTTAATGACACACAAAACAAACACCAAGAGGTTAAATGACTACAAAGTAGGGCTGGGCGAGTTGATTATTTAACGCCGATAAAAAATTTATGGCGCATTAGCGCAGGTTTTATTATTTATTTATTTTGTAAAAGTCTGTTGCTGTCTGCTGAGGAACCGGAAAAGAAAGTAATCGGCGGATCCACCAAACATGGAGAAGGGTACGGAACTTTTACTCGGCCATTTTCATTTTAAAGTTCTTCCAGACGGCGGAGTCGACAGAACCAAAGTCATCTGTAAACACTGCCAAGTTGAATTGTCTTCTCAGCGTAGTAGTTCCAGTCTAAAATATCACTTAAAGGCAAAACACACAACTGATAGCAGCAAGTCATTCAAGGAAACAGACAGTGGAGCGAGGCTTCTACATAAAAACTACAGAAAGATGCTGATGTTAAAAGTGTGTTTGCACAACAAATGTTATGGCACTTTCATTCATATGGCAGCACATTTAAAATAAAACTAAATGCTAAAAGCTATACACTACTTTTGAATTCATTTTTGGATTTTGCGTACAAATGCGATTAATCGTGATTAATCAGGGAAATCATGTGATTAATTAGATTAAACATTTTAATCGTTGCCCAGCCCTAAACAGCCACAAAGATGCATAAGCTACATAAGACTATAAAGATGTAAAACAGACAAAAATAACTGCATAACAATTGATAAAAAAGATGTAAAACAGCAGTTGAGCTGTTAAGACACTCTAAAAAAACAGCAAACAGGCTCAAAATGACAAAATTACTCACGCTAATAGACTTATTCATGCTGTTGCTTTGCTGTATATTAGAAACTCATAAATACTTTTAGACAGACCTATTTTTTTTCCCATGTACTTTCTGAATTCTGAACACGAGCCGGACAGAAATATTCGGCTTTATGTTGCTTTCTAAGCGTCGATGAGCTCAAACTAAATAATCACGAGTATCCCATAAGCATCGAGGGATGGAGCTGAATTAAGGGGGGCGTCTTTATTCCTGATTTTATCTGAGGGGAGGCCCATCGTCCCTCACTTTAAAAAACCCTGGTGGCCACATGCTGTGACCTCAGACATCATGCTTTGATCAGTCATGTAATCATGATCTAATTATGACAACATTTCACAGAAATGTCTAATGGCATAAAAGATTGTAATAATGGCATCTTTTATTCCATTAACAGTGAGGGTCACCCGTACTGTTGTATCATGCTTTGAGATGTTAGCTGCTGCAGATTGGCTATAAATCTAGTTTCTTTATGGAGTCTTTTTGCTACAGTCTGACATTATCTGTAAAGAATCTAAACCTGTCATAAAACTAACTAAAACATTTCAAGCAGACCGAGGGGAACTCATTGAACAGTTTGAAGCTTTGCTAACTCGAGCTGATATTTGCCGTTTTAACCACCAGCTGCACTTCAGCTGCATAACTCCAGACGACGTTAATTAGAAAATATTTCACAGCTTCCAAATGCAGCTTTATTTGCTCAGCTTATCAGAAAGCTGATCCTCCTCATATCAAATGGTAAAACAACATCCGAAAGTGAACGAGTTGAATACAGAGAAGTTTATTGTGCTTCCTGAGCTCAGTGAAAAACACTGCATAGCTGTGCCGGTGGTCTTGCCTAAAGGGGTCTGTTCCTGCTTATGTAGACCCAGTATTTTGGAGTTATTGGTGTTAATATTTTAGTTTACTCTTTGCTCTGTTTAGTATCTTGATTTCTGTGCCTTGCCCACTTTTTCTATTTGTGACCTTGGCTTTGGTTTTGTTTCTGTGAGGCACTTACTCATTAGTACTGTCGTTTTCCTTCTGTTTCCGGGTTAGTTTTCAGCTGTTTTCACGCTCTTGATCTTAGTTAGGTTTCTAGTAAATTCTGTTTTTTGTTTAGTTTCTGGATAAGCAGCTGTCCTCAGTTGGTCCTCAGCTCCACACTCACCTGTTCATTGTCAGTCTGACACATTTCCTCATCAGTTCCCCTCAGTATATATCATTATGCTCCCCTGTTTATCTCAGTCTTTGTCAGATCCTCGCCTTAACTCTCATCATTGATCTGCTCTCCAGTTCTGCTCCTTAATCATCTGATTTCCTCCCTGTCTGGTTACCTCTGTTATTTAGCCTTTTGTTTTTCTAGTTTATGCTATAGTTTCCCAGCTCAGCCACACTTTTGGTTTCTTTTCAATAGACTCTTCTGTTCAATCGTCCGTTAGCTTCTGGACTGCAGTGTTAAACCTTTGGGTCCTTCACATTTTTGGGGAAACGATCATCCTCCTCAAATTTTTTGCTTTTTGAAACAAATCTACTTTTCCAAATTACCTTCATCTTCATCTAAAAGTGACAAAATATCAAAAAGGATGCATTTATCCCCCTTTTCCATCATTTCAAACCTGCTTTTTATGAGCAAAAGCAGACAAAGGAGCCTGCAACATACCACATTTGTGTATTACTAATGTTAATATGCGTCAACTTAATATGTGGATCAAAGCCAGTAGATGGTCATGGCTGTTAAATAAAATATTCAACATATTGAATGCTATGAAACGAGTTTTTGGGGGCAAAGAGTTGTATTCTCAGCTCACCAGTCAAGAGAATCTTTGCACATGAGCTTCAAAGCAAGTAAATCAAATCAAATATCTGGTTAAACACAGACATTTTAAAGACTTGCTGAATCATTCGATGGTGCACAGAGAGAGGAAGTTGCTGACATGGGAAGCTAAGAGAAAAACGGGAATTCAGTGTGTCTCCCCCTCACAGACATTATCACAAGCAAGCAAAAAAAAACTAGAGAAACAGATGGTTTGTCACCCATGATGACGTAAAGAGTCAATCTGACGTTATTCAGAACAGATTGATCCATTCTGTCTTAATGAAAATGTCTGAAGATGGTCAAACACTGACGGGATGATAGAAGAAGAATCATCTGCACCCCAAATTAGTTCTGCCTTATGTTATACACTTGTTTTATATGAAAACTATGACAGCTGCAAACTTCCAGTAAAAAAAAAATCAATTTAATTTAGAAATGAGAAAAAACCTTCTTATTTTACATAAAAAATATGTCTGATTATATCCTTTTAGGTCCTTCCTGACACTGTGCACAACTTGTCTGACCGCTAACCCCATGAGAGGAGTCAAAGCAAAAGCTTTTATGATTTAAGGTTCAACGCTACAAGATGCAAGATTTCTTTATTGAACTCTAAATTGTTCATTCTAATGAGTTTGCCATGAATTTATGTAAAAACTCAGTGAAGAAACATTAGAATGAATCTTAATCGATATATCAATCTGGATGGCAGATTTGGCGACAGTCAAAGGATGTAAAGTGGGTTTGATGCTCACTCAAAACGCTTCATTTTAAGGGTTAAAACAGTAGAGAAACAAATAATTAGGGTGCACTAAAACATGACAGCTGCAGGATTTAAAAACAAAATGGCGAGCTAAAAGAAACTCAAACACACCAAGTGACTATTATCTGTCTCTTTGACAGCATGACTACCTTCTGTCCCATTAAACATAATTATTTGACCCATTAGAAATGGTATAATACCATAGTTATCCCATTTTGACCATTTAATGTTGAGTTCTCTAGGATTTTTCATGACAAATAATTAAAGAAGAGCTTCTTAAAAACAGTAAGAAAGGTTTATTCAACATTTATGATGAGTGAGTTCAGGCATTTATCATAGTTTTACAGACAGGACTTCACAAGGTGGTAATAAACTTTGACATTCTGGAAAAACAAAAACGGAGTCGGGCCAGGGAAATGTGTGTGGTGATGGGGGAGGGGTTACAAAAAAGAGGAAAGTGATGAGGAAATATAACAGGATATAGATACTGTATGATGTCTACATTTTTTTTTTTAAAAAGGGGGAAAAAGGGAAAATTTTCCATTGGAAACATGAGTGTTTGGCTCCAATTAAGAACACAACGATCGCTGCAGTAAAGTGCTGAGGAGAAACCAATGCGGTCCGGCCACAAAAACTACTTATAAACAAGAGTGGGAGTGCTGAGCCCCACTGCTGGAAATACACACTGCGTTGTAGCAGGGAACACTTTACAAAGCAGCTGCTTGTGAAACAAAAGAAGAGCTTTCATTTTCAAAAAGGGTTAAGAAGATAATCTGGTTATTTCACAGGCAAACGTGGACGCTGGGACCTTTAACCAGACTCGATTTGAGATTTAGTGCCACACGCTGCAGAAACAACTCCACAGGGGTTGAATTGTGAATCTCAAAAATGCTTATTCTGACCATAAGAACCTACTATTTTATAACTGACTTTGCATGCAGGCAGACTCTAAAATGCTAATGCTAGCATCTGAGCACACTAACTTAACAATATAAGTCATTTTTACCCACTTTTATGTGGACAATTAGCATGCTAACATGGCTAATTAGCATTAAAAAACAAAAGCACTGCAATAGATTACTGTAAGGATGCAGGTTTTTATGTGAAAATTGACCACATGTCAGCGCTGATGCCAGTTATTAGGGAACTGTGTACAGTCATCTGCAAAAGGCACAACACACCCATGGCGTACATCTCACAAGCAGTGGATGCTGACCCACAGCAGGCTTCCAGAAATGAGCCAATCAGAAGAGAGGGTTCTTTAAGGGGAGGAGCTGAAGTTATTTATCTCAAACTGAATAAACTGAGAGACGGCATAAAGGGGCATTGTACAATAAATTAGGGTTTTCTTATTTTTCTTAACTAAAAGTCATTCAAAGTTACTCTCGTAGAGATCCAGAATAAAGTTCACCCTTCAGAGTCAGTAAGGTTATTAACACGTGTCCATACATGGGAAGGGAATCAAGTAATTTTTTTATGCTCTGGACTGTGTGGACAAATATTCAAGACATCCTTCCTCTGTGCGAGATCCTCACACCTGTAATTATAGCAGAATTCACTGCACAAGACGTCGACTTTGCGTTTCTCGAACGGTGATTTTGTCAGATGACGCTGTTGGTTTTTGAAATCAGAATTTTTGGTGCTGTTTACACATACCCGGGTATTTTGATAAACGAAGACCTTTCCCTTCGTTTGTGCCTTTCGTTTATACACAAACGGAGTTTTTTCCTCCGAAAACGAAGCATAAAAAAAACTCTGGCAAAAGTGGAGATTTTTTAAAAACTCTGTTTAGCGTTTATGTATAAACTGGTTGAAAGAGACAAAAACGGAGTTTTGGGCAATTGAGAATGAGGAGTTGTCGTCATAGTACAGAGCCCCGCCCCTATCCGCCATGTTGGCAGGATGCTAGCGTGAAAACGCACTCCCAGTTGACATTTTTCAGGGCTTTAGCAGTTTTATAGTCCAGCGCAACGTTTAAAAGTAGCTCAGTCTCGCTGTCAATCCACACACACGAGCCTGGCGCCATACTTTCTTCTTGAAAAGGAAGTTCTTCCTGTCAGCGGTTCTCTATTAGGCTTCTGATTGGCTTGTGTGGAATTCTCATTGTTCTAACACTGCCACCGTCAGGCTTGGTGTAATTTAACAGCTCTTGATAGCGTATTTATGCAGATCATGTTTTTTTTTTAAACGGGGCTGTGTGCACATAGTTATTTTTGCAAACGAAGGTTAGAAAATATGCGTTTATCAAAATACCCGGGTATGTGTAAACAGCACCTTTATGAGAGCAGAGAGACAGTCTGGAAACGCTTTAAGCCACCACAAGTTTAAAACATTAATCTTAATGGGCCGACGTTCAGTCACAACTCCTGATGCATTTAGTCAGCTGACAAAAGTAACAGAAAAATACGTGAATGAGAGCAGCTTTATTGGGAGTTTGGCTGTAATAATACACACTTAATGCTTTACTGCTTTTACAAAAAGATGCAGAAAGATGGAAATTTGGAGAATGTGCAGATGACTCACATTTGACTCTAGTTGAGGGTGTACATGCAGGAGTATCTCAATCCGCCCGTAATATCGGGGTGTGGATTGCAGTTTTTAGAAGCTTGGTTTTGTACGATTTTGGTCGACTAACATTTAGTCTAAACTAGCATTTTTTTTAAATAACTTGTTTTTTCTGGGGTCAAGTAAACGCGCTGAGCGGCAGCCGTGTCGGCAGCTCTGAAAGGCTGCACGTGCTTGATTTACATATCGATGGTGAACCTACGCAGAACCTGCATCCACACGTGACCGACAGATGTGTTTGAGCAAATACTTGTGTGACCAGTGCGTCTACGTTTGTTGAGTGTTGTGAAATATTGACGATAAACAGTCAAACTAAAAACTGAAACGTCAATATTGTGTTGATTTATATGCGATTATATCCAGATTTTATTTTAGTTTACTTGTTTTGATGTAAAATTGTTCCATTTAGACTCGTTCTCCTCCTCCTTGGTAAATGGATTACACTCTTTGTGATTGGTTCCCCATTTATGGCACCTAAATGATCATTGGTGGTGGGTTAACTGAACCATTTCCCTTTCCATTTCCATGTTGACATTGAATATTGCTACCTAACAAACCAACAACAGTTGTTACAGTCTGTGTTACCATGACATATATTTAGATTTCTGTAAAGAAGCCGGTCAGGCTATAATATAGTCTAGTTCAGGGATGTCCAAAGTCGGTCCTCGAGGGCCGCTGTCCTGCAGGTTTGAGGTGTTTCCCCGCTTCAACACACCCGATTCAGATCAATGCATCGTTAGTAGGCTCGTGCAGAAGTCAACAATCTTTTGAAGAGATTAATTTAATTTGAATCAGGTGTGTTGAAGCAGGGAAACATCTAAAACCTGCAGGACAGCGGCCCCTCGAGGACCGGATGTGGACATCCTTGGTCTCGACCAAAGATTCAACCAAGAAGTATGATTCAAGCTTCATTTAGAGCAATGTTTTTATCCTAAATACCAACATGTCAAACACTGAATTTTATTAAACTAGAGTCATAAAAAAGTACCTGACAGGCTGACTTGATCTAAAAAAAAAACATGTTTTATAAACAAACAACAGTAAATTTAATGTCAACTTCTTCTCGTGTTATAGCTTTAACTATATCAGTGACTCTCTGATACTACTTTGAATGAAAAACAAACATTTATCTGATCCTTTACAAAAGTGAAGTGATGATCGTTGCATCGTTAAACAGATGAGAAACAGCCAGAAAATGCAGCCAAAACTAAACTTAAAACTCTTATAAACAATCATTTGACCTCTGCAAGGACAACAAATTCACATCCATGTCATTTAAAAACGCTCCGCTTTCTTTGCCCTCTCACGACTCGATTCCCTCTCTGTAAAATGCGTGACTCATATACAAAATATTTAACAAAAAAAAAGAGCTGGCGGTAAAATTCACGTAATCACACTGTAATTTCAAGATCATAAAAATCAGTATGCACACAAAGTTTTTGATTTGTTAGATTTCATACAGACGCAGCATTGTTTAAAAATGTCACTGAAAACTGGAGTAGTTTTATTTATATATATAGTGTTGAGATGCTCACAGACGTGCTCTGGGCTGTGGGAGTTGAAGGTGCATGCACAGCGTAACTGTCAGCCTTAAAAAAAGAGAGTGTAGGCACAGTTTATTGCATGACACGGAGGCTAAGATGGACATCCAATAAATTTTCTTTAGCTATGAAGCTCTGTAATCTACAGAGCAGCTTCCATCACATCTGTTCTCTCGGCAGAAATTCATCAAGGAATTTTGTTCACTGTGGGTCTTGGTTTTAATCCAAGTCTGTGTTCCAAAACAGCTCCGCAGTTCAGAGGGAAAATTCCACAACAGCTTCCACAAATGTCAGGTTTGTCTTTCGAATGGACAAATGTGGGAATTACTGGGGAAAAGAATGTTGCATTATGTGATGCCTTATGGCAGTTCAGCCACGTATCATTTTTTTTTTTAAAAATCCATACAAAACGAGTTAATTCTGCTGTACTTCTGTGATGAGTTTATCTGAGAATAGTTTCCAACTATGATCAGATGAGCACAGAGCTTCAGTTGACTTTAAAGATGCTGAAGACATGATTGGCTACAGGGTGGAGACTGAAGGACGGGCCAGTGATGGCCTGCAGCTCCGTGCCTTTGTCCAATCGCAGGAGGCCAGACACCTGGCAGGGCTTCACGAAGTGGAAAGAGTGCGGCCCAGCGGAGGGGGTGGTCCCGTAGCCCTCCATGCACTGCAGCTTCTGGGGCCTCAGGCCGTTGGTCACCACGTCCAGCTTCACATACTGAGACTGCTGCTCGTTGAACAGCACCTGTGGAGGCAGAGAGAATGATGAACGTCTCATCAAGAGAAGTCCAGAGACATTAGAGGAAATAGTTACTTCCCTCGTCTGCCAGAGCATTTGAAAAAAATCCTGCTTTTGTGCTTTTTTTTTCTCCTTTTTGATAGAATTTTCCAGATTTCTGTCAACTTGACAGAGAAAAACCTGATATTCTCTTTTCCTAATGATGCATACCTCTAAATCATGACTGACAGGGCAAAGTTAACTCTGATTTACCAGTGGCAGGTGGACGTGGGTTTGTTAGATGATTCATATCTGAATTTCTAAAACTGTTTAAGTTTAAGTTAAAATATTGTCTTAACAATGTGACCAAGCAATTAATGCTATCTTATAATGATTGGAGGCTTAGATATATATTGCACTTGCTTTTTAAAGTCAAAGTTGACAGGATATAACGGTGTGGAAATGAATACAATATAATAAGGTTACTGTTTGAATGTACACAACCATTTGTATGCCAAGCAAATGTACCTAGTTACACATCCAACATAGAAAGAGCAATATTAGCATTAATTTTAGCTAATTTCCAGTCAGTTTGAACTCCAATTAATAGTTTTTTTTCACCATTGTGTCAGTTAGGCATTTGTTGACATTATTTTTGATCTAAAATATGTTATAAAAATCACATATTATTAAAAACTTCACACAGTTGTACTCAACTCCACTGTAAGCATTTGTTAGAAAAATGGCTGTTCAAACTGGCTAATTTCTGTGCTTACTTTCAATCGAACTCTTTAAATAATTTATGTAAACTAAGAAATGCATTTCAAATGCAGTTTAGACTCTTTGTTTCCCTCAAAACTCATTGTTAGCGTGCTAAAAATTAGCATGCTAACAATTAGTATGCTAATAGTTAGCTCAACTAGCTACAATTGTAAAAAAAAAAAAAAAATCCAGGAAATTCAGCATCTGATATTCAAAATGTGGTGAACACATTGATGTGGTTTTCCTGAGACTGTAGCCTCAACAAGATTAACTTCAGGTTTTGGCTCTGTGTGTTTTGGACTACGATTGTGCTGTTCCTCCATGATACCACATAGTTTTCTAAGGTTATATGTTGGATGTTTAAAGCTGAAGGCCAAATCACGAACACAGATGATAATTCTCCGGTTTGTCTCCATGCATTTTAACTTCATCCATTGTTCGTGCTGTATTTTTGATTATCACCAGGATCCATGTTATGAAACTCTCCATCTATGAGGCTGCAGCATTCAAAGCGTTTATGGAGTTTATAGTGTAACACTGTTAATAAACTACTCCTTCGAGCAGAAACTCACTTGGCAGAACAGGAAGTAGACGCCCGCCCTCTCCACAATGAAGGTGCCTTGCTCCTTATTGTACCTCACTGCTTTACTCATATTCAATGTCCTCTCCTCCCAGCCCTTTATCACACCGCCTTCTCCCACTATAAAACACATACACACATACACATCCCTAGTTATTCATCACACAGATAAAAAAAAAGATTCAAAGATTATCCTTCATTTTAATGGCTCTTACCTTGCTGAGAGGAGATTTTGGTTACTGGTGGACAGGAGGAGACAATGAAGGAGACAGAAAAAGGGAAAGTCAATTTAAATTTTATGAGTGCAATCTTATAGAGGCATATGATTGAAAACACTTCAGCAGATGCTACACGAGACGGCTGTAAAGGATCTGCCAAGACACTTACTCTCGAAATGAGACGCCGCTTTCCTTCCATTTCCATTCTTCCCTCGAACCGTCCCCCCTACAAAATGCAAAGACAGACAGAATATGGGTTTAAATGCAAAGAAAATAACATGTGTGGGGCTTTTTTTTTTTTGATAAAACAATCATTCACATTCGTATCAGTCTAATAACATGGTGTGTTAATTTGCTGCCATTTAGATATTCAACCTGGCCATTTTTAATGTGGTTTGCAGATGGGCAAAGGATTTCCTTTCAGTTGCTTTATTATATTTCCTCAAACTGCTATTTTCAGTCAAAAGCGTGTGCCTCTTTCCTTTTTTTTTCCGCCTGTGGGGGCTAATCTCAGTGCCAGCTGGTCTCAGTCATCTAGAACATACAGAATAAAGTGAAAGGACGGAAGGATGAGGACAGAGAGCTTTGTGTGTGACGATGGGCTGAAAGTGGGGGAGAGACAAGATGGACTGGTGAAAAGTGAAAAAGCGAGCATTAAAGACAAGCATTCAGGGACACAGCTGAGGGGCTAGAAAGGCTAAATAAGAAAAATTAAGTGCTGGAAAAAGAGAGTCAAAAAGGTCTTTGGCTGCTCTGTGACCTAAAACAGTCGATTAAGAACAGAGTGAAGCAACAGCTACGGCCCCTTCTCACACAAATACAATAAATAAAACACAACAGTGAAAGAGCAGAGCTGAGGAAAGGCATGCTCTTCTTACTCACTAAAGGTTTATTTTAGCCCTGCGATGTGGCCAGAGGGGAGCGATTTAACATCCAAAAACTTGAATAGTCTCAGCATGAACTGTGAAATACATATTTTATGTTTCAGGAAAGGAGCAGCCAACCACCGGACTGCTGCCATGATTCAGGAATATTAAGTCTCCCGCTAAAATAACTCACAGGTGGGTGACCCTGCAGGGTTAGGAATTGCAGCACGCGAGCGTAAAGCCCTCCGGCTGGCCAGATTTCCCTGACTGGAGCTGTCAGTCATGAATAAAGAACATAACAGCAGCGTCCTGCTGAAAAGCTGGACTGCTGTGGTCAACTTTCCACAAACTGGAAGCCTGTTTTGGGCTTTTTTTTTTTTTCCATTGAAATCCATGAATTTCTGAACGCTGTTCCCTGTGTTTTGGCAGACAAAATAGGATATCAGTTATCAAGTATGTACCGTACACATATAGGATCTCAGAATAGAAGAAATTTGCTCTTTGGATCAATCTTTTCCGTCTCGTTTGGACATTCGTCCTCGAGCTGAAATCCAGCACGAAAACCGCGTCCAAGGTTCACTCTCGGACAAAATGTGAACAATCAAGCACTTTTTGTGACGGTGACGCAAGCAGAGGCTATAAATACTGCAATGATAGGTCATCAAATATCACTGCTTTCACAACAAATCATAGCTGTGTCAGTCGTGTGCTCGGGCCGGTGAAAAAACCTATCCCGCTGCCCAAAAAGCGTGCAGCAGAGACCCGCTGCTGCGCCAGCTGGTTTCCTGGGCTTTCGAAGCCATCCTGGTCAGACCTGTAATTTCTGAGACAGTCATCCAGCTGCCTACTTTTTCCTGTGTCAACTTTTAGAAGCGGGTAGTGGCTGCGGCCTGCCAGACCCGACCAAAGTGGCATGTGGGCCAAGACTGACCAGCATTTGTGTTGAATGTCCTTCCCAAAAACAACAGCAGAGTGCACTTGGTGTGTATATTGTGCCTGTGGCGCATGTGTGAGCAGTTTAAAAAGCCCATCTATACGTCGGTGGTGCCGTCATAAAGAAAATGTAATACCGTCTCTCTTCACTCGCTCCAGCAGCAGCTCCCTCTTCTCCAGAATGAGCTGAACGATGGCCTTCCTCTGCGTATTGACCTGTTGAAAAGTGGAGGAGAGAAAAGAAAAACCACACAGTGAAGAAATGTCCGGTTAGTTTCTTCTGACTTGTCTCTGGCAGGGATCCCGCAGAGCCTCTCAAAGCCCAGCCACATAGGCAAGGCTCCGGTCCTGCAGTATCCTGCCCCGGCTGCCATGCCAGCTTCAGATCTCCAAACTTCCTCCGAAAGCCGTTGCAACACCTAATGCATGTTTCCAATCCTTTAAATTCCTCACATGTCTGCAAGAAATGATTATTTATTTTTTTTGTCAAGCCAGCAGAGTTTTAAATCCTTGGCTGGGGGCCCACTGCAGGACCGAATGAGGCCTTCATTGAGTGTGAGGAGAAGTTGCTCTGGAGGTGTGTGTGTGGGGGGGGACGTTTAAATTTACTGCTACTGTGGAACTGGAGGCAGAGAGTTGCACTAGGCTCTCATGAAGAGTTGGCAAGTGGTCAAATGGACAGGATTGGGGGGGGGGGCCTTCCAGCATTAACGCTCCACGTGTCCGATTTGTGAGTGTGTGTGCAGGTTTGTCAACATGATACACAGCCCAACCTGTCCCGCACTCAGGTTTTGGCAAATACCAGAAGAAAATTTCCATCGGCTCTTTTTTTAGAAAACAATTTGCCTCGTGGTGCAGCCTCGCGCGAGTCTTAACATTTTTATGCAGCCAGATCGAAAAGTTGTAAAAACATTCATCTTTTGGAGTGTTTTCTGCCAGTTAAACTCAGAGTTTAGTGATCCCTGCATGTGCATGATGAGTGGAGTGTGCATGCAGAGGCTCCAAAAATGATTTACACTTGCTGCTCTTTATCACGCCTCAAGCCTCGGTGCAGGCGGTGGGGGCATTAAGCGCTCGTTAGCCAAATAGTTGAGGCTTTCCAGTAAAATGAGATAGAACTGGAGCGCAACTGGCACCAGGGCAATTAAACATGGCGGGGGAGGAAAGACAAGGGGGGGTGTACACAAAAACAAGCAGCAGCGCCGCACAACTTGCCTGCACTTATTGGTAAATAATAAGAAGAAAAACGGCAGTACGTGCAGATGGACCAGAGAAAGGAGGGGGGAAGAAGTGTGGAACTGCATGCTACCCCCCGCAAAGATTCCCGTAACCGCAGCCACAAAAGAAGTTGCATAACACTTAAATCTATATCAAAGTTCCAGACGAGTAAATGTTATCGCCGTTCAAATATGCATGCGACTCAGAGGAGGGGTGTTTGCAGACACAAACCTGCTCGAGTCGATCCTGCAGGACCTTGAAGGACTGAGAGAGGTCCTGCGTCTGTCGCCAAGTCCACGCCGTAAACAGCGCGCTGCATGCGGCCAGAGACAGAGCCACCAGGGCCAGAGAAGCCCAGACGACCCGCAGTTTGCGCACTCGCCTCCTCTGCAGAATCCGATGCATCGTTGGTGCACACTCCACCGCTACTCACCGCCGCAGATCAGCCGAAACGTACACTTTAACTCCATTCCAGCAGTGCACGAAGTCCCCGCGAATGCGTTTCGGTCCGAATGTCCATTTTTGGTGAGAAAGACGCGCGAGTCGACACAAGCTGGTGGCTTTTTAGGGGGAGCAAGATAGGCTACAATCAAATACAGTTTGATTTGATATCGATATTTGATGACTTAAAGCAAGCAAACATCCGATCCTTCTTGCTCGCGGATCATATAGTCACCATCCTCCGTGTGTGCAGATCGACTCCAAATACAAGAAAACTGCAACTTGCGCACATCAACTGTTGCATCCTTCTCCTTGTGATTCGTTGACTCAGCGCTCTTGTCTTCCCTTTAAACGGCGCGCTGGGGGGTCAGTCTATTAGGCAGACGGAGCACACGCGAGAGTAAAATCACACACGCGTAAACACACACACACACAGTGCTGGGGGGTGAGATTTGCGGGCGCTGATGTTGTGATACCACCTGGCATCCGCTGTAAAAACCAACGCGGTGCGCGTAAAGAAGGCACTAAGGGCGCACCGGAGCTTCCGCCGCCTGTCAAAGCGCTTCCATCAACTGACATGCCCTCCACAACCGTGTGTGCCACTCATGTGTGCAACAGTACCGCCTGTCACCACACGGTGGCTGTGAAGGTTAAGGTGCACAACGCTGCACACGAGTTTTTAATTCCACTGCGCTCAACAGGTGAGTCCAGGAGCGTTTCTGTTACAGTTTCTGTTAACAAAGAAGTCATCAATAAAAAAAAAGCAGTTTAACGAACACAATGCATTAAAGTGTAGGAATGTTTTCTTTTGTGCTTTAGATGCACAATTACAACTTTAGGAAGCAAGTTCAAACAGGAAAACATTTAAAGTCCAGAGAGAGATGTAAGATCTTTAAGGTACTATTTATTCTGGTGAAATGAATTACTGCCAAAAGGAGCAACATTATCCCCTGAGTCCAAACTTTTACTTTTTCAACGAAGGATATTACCAGAATTTGAATTTACACTGGATAAATTGCAGTCGATCAATTTTACAGTATCAGTTTGCTCTGTTTTAAAGGAACTAATAAGGATATTGCTCCATTTCATGGCTAATGTGTAAAAACACCTCAAAGATGTTACTTATCCATCAAAAAATGTGATGGCCTCACCTGGGTTTTAGGCTAAATCTGCCCCATAACTCTGTTTCTACTCTTGAAGTTGTGACAGATGCCACTTGGCCACAGATTATGATTCACGACAAGTATATCGTACTTTAACCAGTAAATTATGGCATTTATTTCCATGTGTTGGCAAAATCTATACTGGGAATCTCCAGTAGACAAGTTCTATAACTTCATTGTAGCCTTAAAGGAAAACCTGGCGTTAGTGTGCCCTCTGTAGGTCAAATGTGGCTTCATTGTTGCTGTAGTTCTGGCTTCAGAAGATGAAAAATGGACAGCTATACACACACACATCTCTGTAAGTTGCAGGGTGACATAATTTATTCAGAGAAGTCAAACACACCAAGAGAGTAAAACACAGTAAATGTTTTCAAGAGTGGATGACAACAGGGAGCCCACAGATCATCTGTGAAACCAACATCTGGCTCTCATGCCGGCTTCTTTTCTCGTCTTTTTTTCTGTTCTGACACAGCAAACGACAAAAATTCTAGCAGCTACCTTTTTTTCGTGTCCAAAACCATCAAACGTTTGGCTAAAGTCATGCGAAAACCTTGTGAATCTATTTTTTGGTGATTGCTCACGTTTCATTTTGAGGCTCGAAGGATTTAATGACCCCACAAAGCCCTTAAAAACGCTGATGAAGTCTAAATTGCTGCGGCGTGCCCCAAGAGTCGACTTTTGGATGCACAAGGTTTTCAGTCTCCTTTATTTTAAGACAAAACCATTAGAATCGTGCTTTTTCTGGCAGAAAACATCAGTGGCTCCACATGGCATTTGAACAACATATAACATATACACACACCAAGGTCCTTTTAGAACAGAAAGGAAAACACATCAGCATAAACATCTCGTCTACTTACGCCGACAGTTACACTGTGTAGTAATTCCAGACACGTCCAGCACGCTAAAGTCCAAATAAACACGATTGTTTTTGCTGCTGCTGTGTTTTCTATGCAAGGTCGCACCTCAGATTTATTGCAGCTGCATTCGACAGGAACCGGAGCTGAACTTTGATTTTGAAATAGTTTGATGAAGCCAAGTTGCAAACAGAGTTACAACTTGTATGATTTATGGCTCTTAACTCTCATGTTTTGATGTGAAGCAGCAGACAAGAGCAGACACAAATATCTCCTCATGTTTCCTTGGACTCGATTGATGTTTGGGGCATGCGTGATTTTTCAAGGTCAGTGAAATGCACCTATCCACATCGACGATGGAGAGGTTTCAACGGTGAAATAAGTAAATAAATTCTTCAGTGAATTGTCTTGCAAACAAAGTATGAACATACTTTGCCAACTGTAAATATCACAAAGAAGGGTCAGTGGTTTTTCCTTGTTTGGAGAGGGAGAAATTAAATCAAATATAATCCATAACTCAGCCTGTTTTCATTAAACTCTGGGAATTGATACAAAAAAGATAAGAGTGACTGACCATAGAACAGAGATGCAAACCGTAATCATGCCACTTCCACTTCAGCGTGGCGGGTTCAAGGTTGTAAACTGAGCCTACTGGAGGATTTTCTTATAGTTTTCAAATTCCACTAAATTGACGGATTTTGTTTTTATCTAAACTTCATCCGATTCTCTAAAACCTGCCCCACATGTTTGGCTGCATGGAGGGAGGTTTTAGGTCCAGTCCAACCCATTCCTTTAGTGCACACCATATGCGGTACGAAGTAAACAGTGCAAAAAAAATAATAATTTTACGCCTGACGACAGCAGCATTTCATGGGGGAAAAATAGGAGTGACTGACTCTTTGGTTGCCGTTGTCATAATTTGCAATACATTCAAAGAGAATACATACCGAAAATTCAATTTCTTCTAACAGTCAGAGTGAAATTCATGTCTTGGCTTTACAATGCACGAGATGGCATCTGTGCAATAAAATTAAAAAACAAACTATAATAAAAATATTGCTAAAAATATTCATTCAATTTATGGATTACTTATTTTACACTTTGTATTACATACACATGTTTACACCTTGTGCTGTTCGGTCTAAACCAGTTATCACAACAACCAAACCTCTCACAAGGAAAGAAAACAACAAAAAAAAAAATACAATTTAAGTGCGCAGGTGTGGAATTAACATGCACAGTCCATGATAAACTTTTTCAAAAGTATTGCATAGGCCCCCTTCCAAATCTTAAAACTGCATCGATTGTCAAATTTCTTAACTCTGAAGAGGTGCTCATAAGAGCTCTAAATCGTCTGCATCTACACAAATGCCATCATTCGCAGAGTAAAGGCCTCCATGTGCTAATGTTAACAGGAAACAGCGGGCTGGTTGATTTGGTTTACAACAGACATATTGAGGGCGTAATTAATTTTCTTTTAGAAAAAGGAATTAGTGATTGAGCATGGTTGTTTGAGTAAATAGAGTTTCTGAATCCTGGAAGGAGTTTTTCAAACGATGCCAATCAAAGCCAATCGAAATATCTGAGAACAGGATAAAGATTTTTATACATATAAATATTGTAGAAGTTTGTATCCTCAGTTTTTTTTCGGCTTTTAACCATCAGAAACTAGCGTAAAAGTGTAACAGATGGATTAAACTGTTTATCTGCCCCAAGCTACAATCATTAGCATGTTTGGCTAACTAGCTTAGCACAAGTAAGATCCATTTGTTTAAAAATTAGCCATAAAAATACCCTTTCAGGTCATAAAAAAGACTTTACACCAAGCGAGAACCAAATTCGTTAGTTTAGAGATACATTTAGTTGCATTCCTGCTCTGTAATGAATGTGAAAAAGTTCCTAACACAGCAACGCTAGCCAACATTACCAAAATTAGCATACCATAAAAGATGTTACACTCTCTTATCTAAGTGACATGCTGTTCTAAAATACATTGAAATCTATTAATTAAACCTGTGCTTTATTCACACAACTTAATTTTAATACTATGGCATAGTATTATACTACAGTGCTATATTATTGCATAATATTGAAAACAATTGAGAGTAACACCAACTGCTGTTGACAAAGCTTTGACTGACTCATGGAATTAGAGTTTATTACCACTGTTAAACTAAAGCTAAAGTCGGAATGGTCAACTTTTAAAAAGTCTATTTTGTTCAACTTGCTTCAAAGTTTAAACAATGCTGATGAAGCCTAACAATGTCAGGAAAATCTCTCAGAATTTTGAAGTAAACCTGAGTGCATTTGTCAGCTGGGATGGAGTATTTCCAACCTTACCAACCAACTAAGAAAACGTCAGGTATGGTGTCTTCTTCAAGAAGGCAGCTTACGCAGTAAATGCTAAATCTTTTTATCCCTACAGCTCCTTCAGTTGGGTTAACTACATTTCTGCTGAGGAGCTTTTGTTATTTATAGATTAATCACAAATAAAACCTGGAAGCAGCCATGATTTCACCCACTTTGTGCATAGTAATATAACTCAAGTTCTGAGGTCCCACTTCTAAGTTATATGACCAGAAATGACTGGTCCGTTGGATCTGAAGAGGGGAAAAAGTAACCGCTGAGATGAGGTTAGCTGCTACGAGTAAAGCTATAGATGGAGGACAACCTAGAAAACATAATGGTTTCGATGTTTCAAATAAAAAATGAAAGGATAAGAGTTTATATGAAGAAAGGGACTGATGGTGGTGGTTTGTTTCTATCATATGCATGGATCACCTGTGGATGGCAGCTGGGAAAGCCTCCAGCCCCTGAGCAACTCTGGATAGGATAAACCATGTGTGGGAAATGAAATAATACAGTAAATATTCATATTATTTGTATATTATTTGTGTAGTTTCTCTTCCTGACAGAAGGGGGAGACAAATGTTCCACACTAAAATAAAAAAAAACTTCCTGCTGTTTTTTCTAATCTGTTACATATGCTAGAATGGCTTTATGTCTAAAACTTAATAACCACTCAGGCTAAAAGTTTAGCAGATAGGTAGTCATTTTAAAAACCAGCATGATAATTGTAATCATTGAGTTTTGGAAAGGAGCCGGTGAGTGCTACTCTGTCCCTGCACTGTGAGCTGACCTCGTGGGGGCAAAAGCTGCGAGGCCACGATGATCACGCTGGATTAAGGTTGTGCCAGGTGCTCCATTGCTTCTCCCTCACAGCGCATGCAGTGATAGCCCATCGAGGCGGTGACATCGAAGCAGCCCTGGCTGAGGTAAAAATCCAGAGATGACTTGTTCCAGTCCAGAACGGTGAAGTTGAGCTGGTTGCAGCCAGCAGCGAGCCCCAGCTGCACAAACACCAATAGGAGGGAAGTGTACATGAGACACGTGAGACAATAACTACAATAACCTCTTAGTTATTGTAATATTTTGAATTTTTTTAGGGCTGGGCAACGATTAAAATTTTTAATCTAATTAATCACATGATTTCCCTGATTAATCACGATTAATTGCATTTGTACGCAAAATCCAAAAATGAATCCAAAAGTAGTGTATAGCTTTTAGCATTTAGTTTTATTTTAAATGTGCTGCCATATGAATGAAAGTGCCATAACATTTGTTGTGCAAACACACTTTTAACATCAGCATCTTTCTGTAGTTTTTATGTAGAAGCCTCGCTCCACTGTCTGTTTCCTTGAATGACTTGCTGCTATCAGTTGTGTGTTTTGCCTTTAAGTGATATTTTAGACTGGAACTACTACGCTGAGAAGACAATTCAACTTGGCAGTGTTTACAGATGACTTTGGTTCTGTCGACTCCGCCGTCTGGAAGAACTTTAAAATGAAAACGGCCGAGTAAAAGTTCCGTACCCTTCTCCATGTTTGGTGGATCCGCCGATTACTTTCTTTTCCGGTTCCTCAGCAGACAGCAACAGATTTTTACAAAATAAAAGCCTGTGAGCAACAGACTTTTACAATAATAAAATAAATAAAAAAAAAAAAAAACTGCGTTAATGCGCAATAAAATATTTATCGGCGTTAAATAATTAACGAGTTAATGCCATAATAACGAGTTAACTCGCCCAACCCTAGAAGTTTTAGTTAAAGACTGAGCATCCACGGTACATTTCTCACCTCTTACGGTTAAACAATGCTTTGATGTTACTCACCTGTGCAACCTTGCTCATAAGTGCTTTGCCAATGCTCTTCCCTGAAAAGAAAGATTTCATGAATAACTTGAGATCTCTTGCACGTACAGTTGCATAAAGAGCATGTACTATACCTCGGTACTCTGGCATCACGTACAAGTCCTCCATATAAACGGCTTTGCCCGTCCACGAGCTGTAGGAGAAGAAGTAAAGTGCGTAGCCGATCTTCGTATGGCCTGAAAATAAAAAGAGAAATTTCCTTTCCTGTAAGAGTTAAGACTCCGTACCTTAATCACAGCTGTTTTGGAACGCTGTGACGCAATGATTTGCAAATAGCAGAAACCTCTTTTTTTCCTCACAATCGAACACAGAAAGCATATAAAACGCTGAAAGTGACACATTTTACTGTCTGAACTTGAATTTGATGGCAGCAAACGCGTCTCAAAATTGTTGGGACAGGGTTGAGTTTCCCACTGTGTAGCATGCCCGCTTCTTTTAATAACTGTAAACATCTGGGAACTCATGAGACCAGTTTCTGGACCTTTGGGAGAGGAATGTCGTCTTATTCTGGTCGTATTTAATTTGTCTACTCATTTTGTCTTCATGCTGTGTGCCATAGCTTTCTAGCACACAGCATCAGCCTGTTCCCTGCACTTTGTTTGCCTGTCTGATTATTTTTTTTAACCCCAAACCTTGTTTTTACAAGTAAAAAAAAACATTTTTTATTTGGCCTCTTAGGACCCTGAAATGTATGGGGTTGCTTCTCTATCTTCATTATGCAATCAGTTTGCAACCTAGAAAAAAATCTACATATACTGCACCAAATCTACTCTTTTTTTAAGAGTAGATTTCTTTTTTTTATCTACTAAAAATGTGTTCAGATGGATCTGTAAAATGTACATCAGAAAAAGCACAATTAACACTATTGATAGACCAAAAGCTACAAGTGGATGACAAGCTAAAAGCTGACAAAATATTTCGTAACCGTAGGTCCTGCTCTCAGGTTTCAGCTCTACTGGAAGCAAGACTTTTGAATTTGAAAACAAAACCTGGATTCAGACTTTTTTGCCTAAAAAGACACAAAAATAACTCCTCTAAACTCACATATCCATATAGACACTCCCTAGTACAGAGTTGGCTATCTGAAGCCAGTGAATGGTGGTTGACTGTATGGAAAAAGGTCCGTATCATGGAAGAAAGAGGCCCAGCTGGGCAGCAGAGCACAAGTTAATGACTTCATTACTGCACACAGAGGAAAAGCGGTACATTAACCTTGTTATGCAAGAGGTGTGTAAGGAGAGAAGCCACATCAGCAGCATGCTGTTACATAAGGGAGCAGCACTAATACAACACTGTGGAGAATTTAGCTGCTAAAAGCTCAATGATTCCCAAAGAAGGAGCTAAATAAATAGGACTTAAACTCATCAGATGACCAAATGATGACTTTAACCATGTACTGATATTACTCTGTGTATCCTAAAGTGCTTTTGTTCTTCGTAACGTTACCGGTTAAGTCACCTATTGAGGTATTAAATTTTTATGCACAGTGGAGTCTTGTGCAGTCACAGCTTCTGTCACCTTCACAGAGCAGAGAAGGCAGATTAAGACGAGACAAAGTCCACTAATGTTCAACAACAAGAGTTTAACAAGTGTTGGAAATGAAGACAAATGGATTTGTGGACTCAACGAGCACTCGTCTGGCCTCATATCACTTCTGATCCCACCTCTAAGGAGATTAAAACTGTCTAAAAGCATTTTTGAACAGCTATTTCTAAGAAGCACAAAGATGTAAGTTTCTCTGCTCTTGCCATCACAAAGCTTGCATGGCTTGTTTTTGTTCTGAGTTACTCCGGTGAGATGGAGATCCTTCACAATTAGAAATCTTTTAGTCATCTGGAAGGGACGAAACAGGATTACAGTCCAAGTGTCGACCAGGAAAACGGTTTAAAACTCTCAGCTTAGTTGAGGTGATTTAGACGTGACACAAACAAATAACCTCGCAGTCTACAGAGGTGGAAAAAAATGGAGGCAGACTAAGAATAACTATCACATTTATGATCTTTTAATCTTAATTTTTGTAAAGAAATCTCTTTCTGTTTGTATTACTCCAAATGCATGTGTGAAATGTGCAAATATTAAGTGCTTATTTCCGCCTTTAGCATGAGCTGAACTACATCCTCTGTGTCTGCAGGGTATGAATCGGTACGTAAACCATGAGGAGGGACAGGAAACTACGTCACGGGACGTTAATGACTTGTCTGCAGACGAGCATCTGTTTACACACTAAACGTTTTTACCATAATATAAACTAAACAAGACTGTAGCAGGTGCAGACCCGAGTGGAGCTTCCCTTACTGACAGAAACTGAAAAAGCAAACAAGCAACCATTGAAGAAAAGTGGAGGAAGTTACAGGAATCTCACTCACCATCTTTGGATCTGTGCTGTTCTGGCACCTCGGCGATGATCCCGTGAAAAAACGGGTTCTTGGAAAAACCATCTTGCTCCAAGTCTGAAATTAAGGAACAAGTTAAATAAAGTTTTAAAAATGACTGCTCTGATGATATTGTGACAGTTAGAAGCTTACGTATTAAACTGTTTAAATAATGTTTTACATTTTACATAATAAAGAGTGAAGCGGGATTTTAAACCAAGTGAAAAAACAAAAAGTTGCACACAAAGTTTCATGATAACTACTTTAGTTTTACAGTAGTTACAATAGTTTGAATGATAATAACACATTTTATTAATAACGCACTCTACATTTACAACAACATCTCAAAGTGCTAAATGGTGAGTTTAGCTAAATAATAGTTTAAGAAACGATTCTGATAATTTAGACTTCTGGTTGGACGTGCCACCTCCTCCTAACGCCAAAGACTCCAGAGGTCTGGCTGAATAGTCAAAGATCTACCTGTCCTCGTCCTTTTTTGTCCTCGACCTCGATTAAAAGCGCCAAGAGGTTAAGGTGGAACCAACTAAACTAAGCTGTGATGTGGATCTGCAGCATCGAAACTACGAATGTTGGAAATAAATATTCTACAAAAAGTGCCGTATGTATGTCATTAATACAGGATATTACTTTATCTAAAGTTTGCAACTGAAAAAGAAAACAAAAACGTATTGAGTGAAATATTGTGTTGAAACAGGCTGCTCACGCTTATCTTCGTGTCCTCGTGTTTATTCACATAAATCACAGTTTAATCAACAGGATCAAAATAATTGAGTGTCACGATAAAAGTTTTGATAGCGAGCAATTGTGGGACAGAATTCTCCCCTTTCTATTAAAAGATCAGTCTGCTAACCCATAAGATATCTTTCAGCCAAGCCCTTTTTTCCAAAGGGAAAATATGTTCTTTTCTTTTAAACGTAGCAGTCTGTTCTTGACCAAAGTTTATCTTAAAAAGAAAAACAAAGATAAGCCGAACATGAAAAAAAGTTGATAGGGAGCAGAGCATTTCACTGATTATGTTCAAACCAACTGATGTTAGAAGCACACAATCATTTACGCACAGTAACTCCGCATGAATCATTTTCATAACAGACTGGCAGCATGGGGGATGAATCAACTACCGTCAGAACTGTTGAGGCCTTAAAGGCGTCAGATTGAATCCCACACATGCATCTGGCTCTTAGAATATTATCAAATATTAATAATATCGTTTTCAGTGATGAACAGGTGCCCCTGTGTCCTAGTCCTATTTATAGTATACTATAATCACTGAAGGTGAAATTAGAAATCCTTCGCTGAAATGTGTTCGTGTTTGCTGTTTAGTTAAAATATATTAAATTCTCCTTTTTAAACTGCTGGAAACACAGTTTAGGCTGTTTCTGTTCTATATTCAGAGAGCATTTTTGGCCGCGACTCGGCACGTTTCAGTTGATTTTCAGACTCTATTGTTTCAGACTCTATTGTATCACAGGGCCAAACAAATCTCGCATAGGATTAATGACCAGGGCTCTCAAGTTTTCAAGTTTGCTTGGAGTGAGATTCGGGCGGGGCAGGGGCCGGGCCGTGTGCGTGGGGGAGGGTTTCTTTCGGGGTTTCTTTCGTTTTTTTTTTGGAGGGGGGGGGGGGGCTGGTCCCTTGCAGTATTCCATCGCCATAAACTAGCTAAAGAACAATTGTTTTATTTATACCAAAATCACAAATCTTCACTTTTACACTAAATTCTGCTATATTTTAAAATAAATTGTTTTAGGTATGCAAAGTCTTAACAAACAAAATTTTTTTATGAGTGTTGTTGTAAGTGTTTGTGGCAGATTTTGATGCTTGATGACTGATATTGGGGGCTCCCATTTAAAGCACTGTGGCTCAATGTCAGCCATTTTCACAGTCATGATGGATGACAGAGTTCCATTCAGAGCCAACGTGTTCCTGGTCTTGGTTTCATTAAGCCCCACCATGGAAAAAACCCTTTCTGCCAGTGGCGGTTGGTCAATAGAGGGCGCTAGAGCGCCGCCCCTCCCGTGAATCAACCATAACAAATATGAAATTAATTATACATTTGTACATTGCGTTTTTACTCGTGCAGTGGTGTGATAGACTCTGCTGTAGGCTACATGCCACTGCCAGCAACCATTAAATGCTTTCGACTTTAATCTAGGCTTGCTATTTGCTATTGGATATAAAGCCCTCCTCCAGGTGGTCGCCGGTAACACTGGAGTCTATGAGAGCTAGCAAACTTTTTTACCGCGAACAAGCAGAGGCAGCTTTTCATTGGCGCATGAAAATTTGATTCTAGTTCGCATCTCTGTGCGCCCAGACCAATGGCAGAGTTTTCCATATTTTTAATCTTAACGTGATTGGACAATTCATCGAATCAATCACGTCCATCAAGCACGCATCCGAGGAAGCGCCGGGCTGTCGGGGAAGAAGACCACAGACAGTAGGATTGCTGCAGAGGTGAGTCTCTGATGTAGAAATTAGTTGTTGTCCATTTTTCAATGCAGTCAAGTCAAGTCAGCTTTATTTATATAGCACATTTAAAAACATCAGAATTGATCCAGTCTTCTATATTAGTCCTCAAAACATTAGACACACCTACCTTTTAATGTGGTCTTTGTTTTTCCTGAATATTTGTACATTTTGCAATAGAATAGGAAATTCAGAACCATCATCCCTCCCTACCATTATGTTGTGGTTATGGTATAACATGTGATCTATTCTAATTACAGTAGCCTATATTTCTTTATCTATTCTGTCCCAAAACTCTTTATTTAATGTCAACAATATCCAAAGTATCTCTCTAATTGTATTAATCCTTGAACAATGGTCTAGTTTAGGTGGTTTTTAGAATTTGTGTGTTGTGTTCTGATTGTGAGGTGCTATTTGACCCGTCACGCGCAACTGGGCCCCCCCAACAAATTGAATCACCAGCCGCCACTGCTTTCTGCATAAGCATTTCAGTGTGGCAGAACCAGTTTGGCAATTGTAGATAGCCTTGGGAACCTGCTCATACCAGTCACCTTTGAAAAGAATTAACCACGGAAGCCTTATTACACTCCTACATATTTTTCATTTTTCATTAAGTTGCTCATGTTAAAGGGTGTGTGCTGAATATTTAGGCCTACTACTCCAACGAACACTTTAACCGGCAGGTATTGGTCTTTTACAAAGAGTAGGAAAACTATAGTAACTAACAAAAGATTCAAATAAATGAAGATATGACCTGCGTGTGTCTCACGCTCATTGCGCGAGACTTGAGAACCCTGTTAATGACAATAGATGTAACACATTTTCATAGCGACAATAAGAATACTTTGCCGATGGTTTATTTACTTCCGCGATGTTTTTGATCAGGCACCTATGCGGGCACCTATTCTCCTGAAACAGCAGTACCCAGCATGGGAATCTAACCGGTCGATTTAACCGGTAAGATTTCTCATTATGTGGGTGGGATTTCTATCTTTTTTCCCCGCTTTGCTTGCATTAAAATAAATATTCCACTTGTTTCGACTCTTTCTTGTTGTCTCCACAATTTTAGTAAACAATCTGACCACAATATCCATCCCAGTGGCTTTTTATCGTAACAAAATCAAGAGAAAGAGGGTGAAAGTGTTCGATGCCATCAATTTCATGCAAACAGCCGAATGCTTTGAATGATGGGGCTGAAAGCTCCATGAAAAGTGCTTTGCCCACCACTTCTCCAAGGCCAAGAGAGTGAACTTTGAACATCCACCTCACCTGGATTTTGTCTCGTTTCTTTTAAATGGAAGCAGGGCAGAGAATTAAAAACAAACAAAAAAAAAAACACACCTTTCTGAGTGATTTTCACGTGCTCAGTCACTTTCTCGTATTCTGCCAGTTCCTGTGGGGGAAAATACAAATAAAGTCAACTGCTGTCACTCTTACGAACTTCTCAACACAAATCCTTCACCTGCGGTCATCATGCAAGTCAGAGTCAGACTATTACCCTGCACGAGCAGGTTTTGAGTGACACAAACCGCTGCATGCACACCTGGTGCACGCGCTTCAACGCAAAGCACTCAGGCCAATTATAATATAAACAATTTAATCACAGCAGCGTTGTATTAATGTACAGATTTCGTGACGTATGCATGAGTCATTGCAGGCTGCGTCCCTCTGGGGGTCATCCACAGCCGGTCTGCACGTGTCTGCTCACCACGATCATCCGCGCGATGTCCTTGCAGTCCTCCACGTTTGTTGCTCGGATGGAGAAGTCCATGTCTGGTGAATGTGATGAGGTGATGCTCACAGTGCAGAAGGGATGGACGGGATCGACTGGGATGACTGGCGCTGTGCCTCAGACCCGAACACGACCTCCACGAGAAGGCTGGAAACCGAACACAGAGCGCCCCCCTCCTGGAAGGAGGCGACTCGGGGAATCATCTCCTCTTGTGGACAAAGAGGTGCACTACAGAACTATTATCAGATAAATCCTTCAGGGCTTCAGGACTGTCAGCATTGTGACACTTTGCTTGAACAAATATTTATATAAGAATATGAATGGGTCGCCAAATGTAAAAAAAAAATAATTAAGAAGGTACAGCTTACAAATTTTGAATATGTATCTCTATTTCCTCACATTTTGAACTTTTTCCTCACATATAAACGGAAAATGAGCCTAAAACAACACTGTAAACATACTTGTAAATGTCATGTATAGAGCTCAAATATAAAGCATACATCTAAATGTTAAGTATGTTAACATATTATATCCAAATCTACATATTATATCCAAATCTAAATGTTAAATCTACATATTATATCCAAATCTAAATGTTAAATCTACATATTATATCCAAATCTAAATGTTAAATCAACATATTATATCCAAATCTAAATGTTAAATCTATATATTATATCCAAATCTAAATGTTAAATCAACATATTATATCCAAATCTAAATGTTAAATCTACATATTATATCCAAATCTAAATGTTAAATCTACATATTATATCCAAATCTAAATGTTAAATCAACATATTATATCCAAATCTAAATGTTAAATCTATATATTATATCCAAATCTAAATGTTAAATCAACATATTATATCCAAATCTAAATGTTAAATCTATATATTATATCCAAATCTAAATGTTAAATCTATATATTATATCCAAATCTAAATGTTAAATCAACATATTATATCCAAATCTAAATGTTAAATCTATATATTATATCCATATCTAAATGTTAAATCTACATATTGTGTCAAAATCAAAAAAATTGGGGTATTGGTCGAGGGGTGGGGTCAATTAGCATATATATTTAAAACATTTAGATTTAGATGTAACATTTAGATTTGGGACTCCATAAATATGGCGTTCCCAGTACCTGAATTATAGGCGGATACCGCAGGATAAGTTCAAATGAGGTAAACGCTGGAAATCGTTTGTGAAATATTGGAGTAAGTTCAAACAAAATTCTGTTTGAATGAGTTTCACACTTCCGTGCTCACCCTCAAACACTTTCTACTTTCATCATACTTCATCATGATTAAAGTGCACAGAGGAAATCACTACAGGAGTAAAAGTCTGCAGACTGATGGAAATATTTACTGGATTTCTCTCCATATACTCAAGGAAGTCGATACTAAACGTCCGAACATAAAACAGAACATACCAGTTTGGAGAGCTGAAGGCATTAATGACTGTATTCAAAGCAGTTATTGACAATGTGGAAGGAATCTTCTTTCATGTTGAATTTGTTGTTTCACTCTATTATGCTGCATCGATAAGATCTCAGGCCTCCGCCCCGGCTTGCCTGAGGGGTGTTTGGACGTACGATTGCATGTTATAAACATTACAAAAACTCTCAATGGGGATTTTTGAAGGATGAAATATGAAACCAGTTGTAAACCAGCAGAGATCAATTAAAAAATATGTAGTGTGAGAAGAAGAGCTGTATTTTAGGTGGTTTCTTTCACTTCTGACTGATGGGATATTAAACCCGGACTCTAAACTCATGTGATATTTCTTCAGCATACTTTTGTAAAAACAATATAGTCCAATATTGGTCTTCTATCGACTAAATTTACATGTACAAAAGTGATGTGCACGGTAAAGGGAACTCTCCCTCTTTTGGTGGTGCCTCTCTGTTTTGTTGAAGATGTGTTAACTCACCCAATTGCAGAGCTTAAAGCTAAATAACCCGAATGACACATCTATTATTAAGCCTGTATGTGTCTGCACTCCTGGTGATTGCGTTTAACAAGTTGGTTCATTAGTGTGGTCATTTGAAATGCAAGTAGCATCGTGATTTTTTCTTTCATGATCCTGTCTTTTAGGGTGTAGTGACCACAGTGGCCTCTAGGGGGTGCAATAGGCAGGATTAGAGTTTTGGCCTTGTGCTGTTTGCTCTTTAGGTGGATTTTACTGACAATGATTCACCTCCAAGTAAACACAATGCTCACATACTCAGTAAATAAGCTGTTAAGCTGTGTGGATATCCACATAAAAAAAATGTAGCCCTGAGTTTGAGTTTTTCTGAACTCAAGATGATAACGACTTTTATACAAGCTGATAAATGCACTGACACCGACCTTTGTACCTCTGTGTGGGTTGTTTCAAAATACTCGAGATTTACGAAGGTTTTTTTTTTCTATTCTGAGGTCATTAAAACCAAAAAAGGAATTTCACAAAGGGTGGCGTTATGCAGGGGATATTTCTGCGTGAAGCGGGTCATGCTGATGACGCACAGCGAGGATATGTCATCAAACTGTGAACTTCAGCACCAGAAATAAAGATGATCTCATGATTTTACGCTGTCTCCCTCAGGCTGAAGGAAATAAAAAGCTTAAGTTAGAGGAACTGAGAATGGCTCAATGAAAGAAGTGTATATGAAAACATATCAAGGATATTTTTGCTGTGATTATTGGGTTTGTGAGTGGGGTGGACATCGGGTGCAGAAACGTCTGGATGAAACACAGCAAACATGGCAGGAAAGGTGAAAAAAGAGAGAAAATACGCCAAACTTTCACAAAAAAGAAAAAGAAAAGCACAAGAACGTCTCAGAAGATGAATAAAAACTTAGTGAGCATCAAAGTAAGGCAACAACTTCTCACAAAACACAAAAACACAACATTTTATGAAGCAGAATCTTTCAGAAAACACAACAAATATTTCACAAAGCAGCATTCCTGACAGAAAACAACACACAATATTCTCTATCTCACAGCTGCTGTGTGTATTTCTGTTGTTTTGTCTGTTAAATGAATTTAAACACATGAGAGTAAATTTTAATTGGCTCAATGAAAACTCCATTCACACCAGCTCATGTTCTGACGCCAGCAGCAGTGACAGTCGACTCCCACAGCCACCGGGCTAAGACAACACTGACTAACCACATTATATTTGCTTCAAAGATGTAGTTATTCACAGTTACTATTGTCAACTAATCTCCTTTCAACAGTTCAGACGGAAATGTGCTTTTAAGAATATGAATATGCATATTTCACAGCTTTGCTCGTTATTTTAGGGATTCAGATTTTAATCCGGTTCTCTGTCTAATTAAGGTTCAAACTGAGTAGCTGTAAATACTTTGTTTTACTCTCTCTTTTAATTAAATAATCAGAATGCTTCAACATTGATTCTTTTTCAGGTTACTATTTAAGTGATGCTCAGTGAATTCAGTTCAAATTAATCCACCAAATGGACCTGAATATTCATCTTTTTCTTTAATTTGAGCTCATTATCAGACGAGTTTCTTATTGTCAACATACAGAAAAGAAAGTACCGTAAACGCGCTTTCAGCTCTAAAGCTTTCCATATCAGGACATTATAAAGATCATTTGATCCATACAAGTGTTGGAATTAAGTAAGGATAACCTCAAGCGAACAAAATCCCATGACATGTTACACCATGTCATCTTTTATTGAGCTAAAACTAAGCCAAAATGCAGAAGTAGTGTGTGAAAAACTGTGTGTGCCCTGTGATTCAACAGCTTGTGGAACCCCCTTCAGTAGCAACGACTTGAAGTAAGTCAAATTTACTATTTAAAACAGCCTGTTGACCAAAGCGCTGCACATCACAGACAGAAACTGAAAAGAAACTTCAACGAAAATGAAAAAGAACAATCAAAAGCGATTAAAAACAAGGAAAATATGAACAAAAGAAATCAACTTTAATGTTGGATTAAAGCAAGAAACAAGTTGAGATGTAAAATCTGACATGTTGAAGCCTGTCGAACGTGCACAGGCAGGTGGTCTCATTATTTTGGGGCTAAAACGGCAAAAGGCCGTCACCAAACTCACAGATGATACACTCTGGAAAAAATGCCCCTCCAAAAATAAGTAAGAAAAACAACAAATACAAGACGTTTTTGCTTGAAATAAGAGAAAAAATCTGCCAATGGAACTAGTGAAAATCGGCTTGTCAAGATTTCTTGAAATAAGATGTGATATTTGGGACTTTTGAGATAAAAATGATCTTGAAATTAGCTTAAAAACCTCTTCAAATGTCAAAAAAAGCTTGTTTCATATGATATGCGACTCAAAACAATTTGTTTTCAAGACTTTTAAATTTGACAAGATATTCCAGATGTATTGTCTTCAAAGCAGTCCCTATATCTGGCTGAAATGGTACTTGTTAGGCAGTTGTGTCTTATATTAAGTGTAATGAGATATTTGGACTAGAAATGAGACAAATATACTTGGTAAGACTTTGATTTTTTTCCAGTGCATTTGATTAGCAGCAACTGGCTCCTGCTTACCTCTTCGTTTCTATGGAAGCTGTGAGCAGACTAAATAAGGAAACTGTGTTGTACATGAGTTTCATTTTGTCCTGATTCATAAAACTTAACAATGGAAAGAAGTTGCACTTTGACTAGAGATTAACATTCCTGTTGGATTCCCTTTTCTCTAAATATTGCTGATAAGCTGGTCCATATCTAACTTGCAACTCTTTGAAAAGCCGCATATTTAAGCTCATGTGGTCGCTCAATTAAAGTCATGTAATGATTCTCAGTGAAATCAGACCACAGAGAAACTGCAGATGCTTAGCCATGCATAAAATCTGGTTTAAACTAATAATTGATAGATGATTCAGGGGTCAAATATCTCGTTCTCGAGGTCGTTTAACCCGGTTGTGTTTCGGTAACTGCATCCATTCCTCTGCCTTCAGGGACTTACACTTTGTGCTGGTTCTGTGCACAACTTACAGTATAAATAGGAGGCTGTGGCTGCTTGAGACTAAAAATAAACTTTGTGAGCAATCTGTCACAGTGCATGGCTTTCTACAAAGTGGAGGGTGGGGAGGAAATGAGCAGAGAAAGGGGGATTTTTTTTCTGGGCTGGCTTCAAATGCTCAGCAGCCAGCTTTCTCCATAAAGAAATAAGGCGGTCTGTGTGTCTATTAATAGCTCCAGAGAGACGGCGTGTCTCTTTAAGGCTGACTAACGGCTCCTTTCATACGACGCAAGCAGAAAAAGCAGAGTGTTGCCACCGTTTTCATCAGCAGCCCGCTGATGACGTGCATGAGACACCCCCTGACAGCTTTTACAGACGCACATGGACACTCAGAAGCAGCGAGAAGCAGAAACATTGTAGACGGTATTAGTCAGTGGAATGTGAGAAAGAAAAATGGGCTACTTACGTTTGAAAAATGCTACAAAAACCCACAGAAAGGGAGGATTTCAGTGCACAAGGTGCGTAATTCTGGTGTCATATCGTTGCTCTGTTTCTGAGAGGAGCATAAAAGGACCACATCTGGAAAATCAACCCAATCTATTGCTGAAAAATGGAGGCTTTCGCTGCCTCTGTAGTAAAAAAACATGATAAAAAGAATAAAATACTGCCCTGATAAGAGATGTATGTATTAGTGAGGGGAAAAGAGAAAGAAATGAGAGATATTAAACAATATTTCACTGTTTGAAACAACATTTGAGGCCCTTTAAGCACATAAGTTGCCCCATGAAGTCCCTTGTTCTTTGTTAGTTACAATTGTGGTTTCTTATGTAGTTTTCACTCTTCACTGGCTGTGTTTTTTATACAATTCAACCTGTTTTGCTCTGTGAGAAGCATCAGAAAGCAACAAGGGGAACAATCACCTCATTTTAAATGTAAACAAGACAAAGGAGAAGATTGTGGATCTTCGGAGGTCCGGGAATAAGCCAAGAGAAGAGCTGGAAGTGGTGGAGGACTGCAGGCACCTCAAGAGTTTACCGGGACAATGGACTCGACTGGAAATGCATCTACCAGAAAGGACGTGACAGCCTGTACTTCCTCAGCGTCTGTACGAAGATATTCAATCTTCAGCAGCATCAGAGACTCGAAGAAGCTGAACAAACTGATAAAGAAGGCAGGCTCTGTGCTGGGGACTGATTGTAAGAGGAAGACTGATGCACAAGTTGTTTAACATTATGGACAACGCTGCTCACACCTGAAGTGTGTTCAGTCGGAGGCTTCTTCAGCTCCCCTCTAACATCGAACTCATGACTAATAACTGTTATACACTCATTCATTTAACTTTCAAGGTGACGAAGATTCACAATCAGTTTCTTTATTATATTTGGGTTGTGTTTTCATGGAAATCGAGCCTGAGAAGTTTTATTTACATACGCAGCTCACAGCTACTCTTCAGAGGTGTGGGAAGCAGTGCTACGTCAACCCTCTTGAAAGGAAAATAGCGACACTTTGTCCACCGCTTCCCTTCTTTTAACTAGGGCTGTGCGAGTTAACTCATTATTATCGCGTTAACTCGTTAATTATTTAACACCGATAAATATTTTATTGCGCATTAACGCAGGTTTTATTTTAAAAAATAAATTTTTTTGGGGGGGGCTTTTGTGCCTTTAATGGATAGGAAAGTTCAGAGAGACAGGAAGCAGGGGGCAGAGAGAGGGGGAACAACATGCAGCACAGGGCCGTCTGAACCCGGTTTGAACCGGGGCCAGCTGCAGTAAAAGTCTGTTGCTCACAGGCTTTTATTTTGGAAAGGTCTGTTGCTCACAGGCTTTTATTTTGTAAAAGTCTGTTGCTGTCTGCTGCAGAACCGGAAAAGAAAGTAATCGGCGGATCCACCAAACGTGGAGAAGGGTACGGAACTTTTACTTGGCCGTTTTCATGTTAACCAAAGTCATCTGTAAACACTGCCAAGTTGAATTGTCTTCTCAGCGTAGTAGTTCCAGTCTAAAATATCACTTAAAGGCAAAACACACAACTGATAGCAGCAAGTCATTCAAGGAAACAGACAGTGGAGCGAGGCTTCTACATAAAAACTACAGAAAGATGCTGATGTTAAAAGTGTGTTTGCACAACAAATGTTATGGCACTTTCATTCATATGGCAGCACATTTAAAATAAAACTAAATGCTAAAAGCTATACACTACTTTTGAATTCATTTTTGGATTTTGCGTACAAATGCGATTAATCGTGATTAATCAGGGAAATCATGTGAATAACTAGATTAAAAATTTTAATCGTTGCCCAGCCCTACTTTTTACACAAATTTACATTTCTAAAAAGCAAAGTTGCTAAGTTACCAACGATGATGGGAAGGTGTGATTGAATCTGCAACTTGCACGGTGTTGCTCACAAACAAGGTTAAAGTCAGGATAATTAAACACACTGCCACAGTCTTATGGGTAACGATGGTTTATAAAGCGGCACCAGACTGTATCGATATAAAAAAGGCTTTACTGAAAACAGATTTTATTGATCTCTTTTAAAAAAATATCAATTTAAATGAAAACATCAACGTCCCAGCCATCTCTTCTGTTAAAAAATGATCACCCTGAAACTTTAACTCAGCAGCATTTTATATTAATGATGTCTTTAGTCTTCTATAGAACAGGAGCATGTCAGCATTTTGGGAATATTAGCCTTTTTGCCGAACATTATCTTGTTTGCTTGCTGTTGCATTACATAAACAAACGGGGGGAACGACATCCACCTTCTCTCCCGGCTCAATAATCCCACCTGTTTATCCAACCTATTTTAGCCACAGTTAGGTTCATACTTTCCCTTCTTTGAATTTGTTGTGATAACCTGAGTCTGTTACCCCTGAATACGGAATGTACTCCACACTTTTCCTGGCTTCGTTGCCATTGTCCTTGTCCACCGCTGTGTTTTCATTGCTTTCCAGCATTTTTCTTGTGTAAGTCTTCATTGTTTTTGACTGTGCTTTGTTCTTTGGTTTTTGGATTTTTGCCCAATCACTGCTTGGATTACTTTGCTTGTTATTGCAGTCTTTGTGTGTTCGACCAACTGGACTTCCAGTAACGACTTTCGCCTGTTTTACGTCTATCTTGTAAATTTGCAGATGCTGGGCAACTAATAACTTATGGTTCTGACTATTATTGATCATAAATTTGAATAAAAATGACTAAACTGGTTTTTGCTGCTGTTTATCTTGTGGGATCTATCTATTTCTGTCTGTTCAAAGTTTATTTTGTGATATTTTGATTTATTTGCCTAATTTGAAGGTCTTTAAATAAACACTCACCGGCCACTTTATCAGCTACACCTTGCTAGTAAAAGGTTGGACCCCCTTTTGCCCTTAGAAATGCCTTAATTATTCATGGCATACTTTCAACAAGGTGTTGGAAACATTCCTCAGAGATTTTGCTCCATATTGACTTGATAGCATCAGGCAGTTGCTGCAGATCTGTCGGCTGCACATCTATGATGCCAATCTCTCGTTCCACCACATCCCAAAGCTGCTCTGTTGGGTTGAGATCTGGTGACTGTGGAGGCCATTGGAGTGCAGGGAATTCATTGTTATGTTCAAGAAACCAGTTTGAGATGATATGAGCTTTGTGACATGGTGCAATATCCTGCTGGAAGTAGCCAACAGAAGATGGGTACTGTGGTCATAAAGGGATGGATATATCTATATTAGGGCTGGGCGAGTTAAAGGATAAGACCGGTTTTTTGACATTGGGCCCTTGATTTCACATTATAGCATGATGTTCTACTCACCCCTGCTTGTTGTTTGTCATTTGGAGCTGTTCCGAAGATATTCGAGAGGCTTCTGGCTGCTCTCTTGAGATATTCGGCCATGAAACGGTTTCCTATGGGCAAGCTTATACAGGCACAAACTATGCTGTTTATAATTTATTAATTACTCTACACTAGCACTGATAACGTGGAGGTGCGTCGCTTACTTAAAAAAATCCGGGTTATTGTAATTTTGATTTTTTTGTCGTAAAGTGGGTGTTACTGACGTCCTCGTCGTGCTACTGCCACAGACAGCCCACAGACCTGCTGCCTATTTATTCATTCGGCTAAAATTCAAAATTAGTAACCCGGATTTTTTTAAGTAAGCGACGCACCTCCACGTTATCAGTGCTAGTGTAGAGTAATTAATAAATTATAAACAGCATAGTTTGTACCTGTATAAGCTTGCCCATAGGAAACCGTTTCATGGCCGAATATCTCAAGAGAGCAGCCGGACGCCTCGCGAATATCTTCGGAACAGCTCCAAATGACCAACAACAAGCAGGGGTGAGTAGAACATCATGTTATAATGTGAAATCAAGGGCCCAATGTCAAAAAACCGGTCTTATCCTTTAACTTGTTATTTTCGCGTTAACTCGCTAATTATTTAACGTCGATAAATATTTTATCGTGCACTAATGCAGTTTTTTTTTTGGGGGGGCGGGGGGGCTTTTGTGCCTTTAATGGATAGGAAAGTTCAGAGAGACAGGAAGCAGGGGGCAAAGAGAGGGGGAAAGACATGCAGCACGATGCGGGACTTAAACCGGGGCCATCTGCAGCGAGGACTATAGCCACTTGTACATGGGGCGCCTGCTCAACCCACTTCGTGCATTAGCGCAGGCTTTTATTTTGTAAAAGTCTGTTGCTCACAGGCTTTTATTTTGTAAAAGTCTGTTGCTGTCTGCTGAGGAACCGGAAAAGAAAGTAATCGGCGGATCCACCAAACATGGAGAAGGGTACGGAACTTTTACTCGGCCATTTTCATTTTAAAGTTCTTCCAGACGGCGGAGTCGACAGAACCAAAGTCATCTGTAAACACTGCCAAGTTGAATTGTCTTCTCAGCGTAGTAGTTCCAGTCTAAAATATCACTTAAAGACAAAACACACAACTGATAGCAGCAAGTCATTCAAGGAAACAGACAGTGGAGCGAGGCTTCTACATAAAAACTACAGAAAGATGCTGATGTTAAAAGTGTGTTTGCACAACAAATGTTATGGCACTTTCATTCATATGGCAGCACATTTAGAATAAAACTAAATGCTAAAAGCTATACACTACTTTTGAATTCATTTTTGGATTTTGCGTACAAATGCGATTAATCGTGATTAATCAGGGAAATCATGTAATTAATTAGATTAAAAATTTTAATCGTAGCCCAGCCCTAATATATATATATAAATATATATATATATATATATATATATATATATATATATATATATATATGGGCATATACACCATAACAAACCTGCCAAGAGACCGGGCAGAAGGAGGCAACAAAGAGACCAAAGATAACCCTGAAGGAGATGGAAATCTCCACAGAGGAGACTGTAATTGTCCATAGGACCAATGTAAGCCATACAGTCCACAGAGCTGGGCTTTACTGGAGGGTAAAATGTGGACGGTCGTCTGGTCAGATGAAACTAAAATTGAACTTTTTGGCCATCAAGAAAAACACTATTTCTGGCACAAACCTAACACCTCTCATCACCCAAAGAACAATATCCCCACGTGAAGTACGATGGTGTAAGTGTCATTCTGTGGGGATGTTTTACATCATCGGCAACTGGGAAACTGGTCAGGATTGAGCGAACGATGCATTGTGATAAATTCAGTGAAATTCTTGAGGAAAACCAGTTTCAGTCTTCCATAGTTTTGAGACTGGGATGGAGGTTCCCCTTCCAGTAGGACGATGACCCTCAGCTTACTGCTAAAACAACACACGGGGGGTTTAAATATGTCGGAAGACCTCAATCCAACTGAGAATCTGTAGCATGACTTAAAGAGTTGTGTACACGAGCAGAACCCAACCAACTCGAAGAAGCGGGAGCAGTTTTACTTTGGAGAATGGGCAAAAAACATCCCAAATGTACCAAGCCTATAGAGACATCCTCTAAGAGACTTTCAGCTGACTTTGGAGGGGTGAATACATCTACATGTACCACTTTTCACAGATTTTTATGACATAAAATCCCCCAGAAATCAACTTACAGTACACATTGTAAAGTTTAAAAAAAATAAGAATGCATATATACGGATTTTCAAGCCATTGTAAATATAGTTTCATTCAACTGGTTCTGAACTAACTAGAACAAAAGATCACGTGTCACCCATAACTGTACAGGATTTCCTGTCTTTATTCACAACTAACCATCTGCAGCATCATATGCATCAGTCAGGTTTGGAGAGTGTCATTCATCAGCTCATGTATCTTCTCTAAAAGCAGTTCTAATGCACCGCTTTGACCTGGTTTGCTTTGGATTCGGCCGAGCTATTGTCTCCCTAACTGCCTGAGAAAGTTGTCCTGGTCCACTTGCCAGATTCGGCACAGTCACGAGTAAAGGGCCGCTCCTTCAGGTCCGTACAGGAAGCCACCTCCTTCTTCCTGTTTAGTCTAGATTCTGATTGGACCCTGAGCTCGAGAACATTAGCACAACAAAGCAGTCAACACCATGTTTATCTGTTTCTACAAAAGGAGCCGAAAAGAGACCTGAAAAAAAATACAGTCAAAACAAAAGAGGAACCACTGCTGGAGCCTTCCTCCTTCAACCTCCATAAAGCCCTTTTAAGGCATTATTTTGCTCTCAGAAAAGGCGACCTCCACAATCAGTGGCTCCACTAAAGTGGTGTGATTAATTTCATGAATATAAAATGACGCCCAGTGCACAGTAATAAGAGCTAAAATGAATGGCTCATTCTGGGAATACACACACCACAAGACAGACCAGAAAAGTCAAATTTTACCTGTTACAGAAGTGTTTGATTTCTTTGATATAAAGTTACATGGTGATAAAAATGGCCATAACAATCTGATCGTGTACATCAAGGAACTCATCTTGGTGCAGCCTTGAACAAAAACTTGAAAATAAGTCTGAAATATAAGGAATTCCCCCAGACAGACCCTTCCTCCTGTCTGGCATGCTCGTGTTATACACCCTGTTCAAACTAAGAGAGGGAGGAAAAAGAAGGAAATTAGCTCATCAGCAGGCCTTACGCAACCCTCAAGTAAAGATAACTAGATGAGTGGAAAGCAGACACGGTGTCATTCCTGCTGCTCCACACGGGCCATTAACATGCCTTATTAGGGCATCTTCAGCTGGTTGTGTGTTGGAGCAGTCGGCTGGCAAATGTTGCCTTTTGTTTTCTGTTTTTCTTCTTCATCCAGCCCGCCTCTCATAACTTCCCTCAGACAGTCTGAGTCATGTGATTCCCAGTCGGGTCGGGTCACTCGTCACACTTGCTCAGCCATGGGACTCTGCCCGAGAGGGAAGCTCAGTAGAAATCAAACAATAGCTCCGCAGGTACACTTTCGGGAACAAGTAAATAGACAACTGGCTTTCCTGTAAGTAAAATAAAGACATTTATCACTCTGGTGGGGCTCCCTGTCAGTGTCCAGTTACATGCTGTTTTATAAGATGCAAACATGGGTTTTAAACCAAAGATATCAGCTTGGGATAAATTACAGCACTCACTGTACTCTGTACACTGTACACTGCACTCAGCTTAAAAATAGAGTAATTTATAAGCCTAATATTTCTACTATACTGATAGTGCCTCTGTAAAACGTCCAGCTTCCCTTTCTGATTCCAGGTTAGTGCCCTGCAAAAAGAGCATTTCCTGCTACACATGTAGCCTTAAGGGCAGGTCAAAGCTGAGGTCAGCACAACCCGTATATACACAACAACAACAACTGACGTGTGAATCTGTTGCAACGGTAAACACGCTTCACTTATGATTTCATTCAAAGCTAGTTTTCCACAGGGCGATCTCTGTGTCATTTGTCCCAGTTTCTTTTTTGACACGAGAAGAGTCCATAAACTGAAACAATACCAAGAGTCGATTGCTGTGCCAGCAGTTATAACGAGTTTGTCCCTTTTTTTTTTTTTACATGTGACTTGAATTGGATTTTTTTTCATGACAGTGGGAACAGCACAAGCACATAAATCCTACAGCTTGGAGTCATCTGCATCAGGGAACAGTTTCTTCTATCTAAGCTTGGTGTGGTGGACCCTGAAAACCCTTTTAAACTGAATTAGCTTCATACGCACACAAATACATGTTAATTCTACGCAGGACTTCCACCAGATTTAATCTAGTACGAGACCAAGCTCCTTTTCCCAGGAGTCCTTAAACCCTGAGAGAGAGATTAACTGAGACGAAAGGAGAAGCTCATGTGTTAAAAAGATACAATTTTGTGTGGTTGAGGAGACCATTATGTTTTCCAGCCAAGTTTGCATCTGTGTCTTCTAAACATGATGGACAGGGCACAGACATTAGCCAGTTAGCCAGTAGGAGAAATTAGCCAGTTAGCCAATGAAAAACGTTAGCCAGTTAGCCATAAGGAGACGTTAGTCAGTTAGCCAGTAGGATATACTAGCAGTTAGCCAATGGAAAACGTTAGCCAGTTAGCCAGTAGGAGATACTAGCAGTTAGCCAATGGAAAACGTTAGCCAGTTAGCCATAAGGAGACGTTAGTCAGTTAGCCAGTAGGATATACTAGCAGTTAGCCAATGGAAAACGTTAGCCAGTTACCCATAAGGAGACGTTAGCCAGTTAGCCAGTAGGAACTACTAGCAGTTAGCCAATGGAAAACGTTAGCCAGTTAGCCAGTGGAAAATGTTAGCCAGTTAGCTAGTGGAAGACATTAGCTTCTCTTTATTTTGTTCTCCTTGTAGCCAACTTGTTAAGATGTCTATTACACAGAAGTTTTATCGTGTAAATAGACACCAGCGTCTCCATTTCTGATACTGATTTCCTGTATCTAGTGACATTTTTGTTGTTGTTTTTGTGCATGTAGCCTAGCCTGGGAATTCCCATGCTGCTTTGCGCTCGATTTCATTCTCACTGCAAAGTCAGCCTGGAAACCACCGCCCTTATTTTTGCTAGAGTTTGGGAACCAATCACAGAACGGGGGGGCAGCAAGACAATGACGACGTCTATGCGCTACACCGAAGCTTATAGAGCGTTAATCCAACATGACAGCGGACACAACGTTACCGTTCAATGCAGCCTTAGAAAGTGTTTCGGAGTAGATTCACCCTGGGGTCATTTGAACCGTGACATCCAGCAAAGTAGCCTACCCAAAGTTTTTCCGATATTGGCTGAACATCAGCTGAGTTACCGAGTTATCCCGAAAAGCTTAGTACAAGCGCTAACGGACCCTGGCAGTATCTCCAAAATTACCACACTAGAATCACATGTCATGACACCAAACTTCTACAGTTGTACAAATATGGTCTGTACTCACAAAACGATGCATTTGGAAGTTTGTACATAGTCCAGGAGTTTATTATTATCATCAACACAAGCCTGATAGCTTTTCTGCTGCTAAAGCTTCGTTGAAGTCACTTCTGGGAGCTGGGAGCTTCAAAGTAAGATGAGGGTTGATCTACTACTGTAGACAACAAAGCAAGGCTGCTCAATTTCTCCATTATTAAAATAAATTCACAACTCTACAACATAAAAAATCATGTATAATATAGCATATAGGCCTACTTTGTTAAATTTAAGTAGCTTAGAGCGCAAGTTTACTTTTATTTTCCATTTTTTTTCTTCTTCCTCGTCGAATTTCTGTCGTCATCTGGTATAAGTGATACAATTGGCTATGAATCGCGCGCAAAGCAGCATGGGAAGAACCTGACGTCATTTGATAGACATTCGTAGCGCCCAATAAACGGCTCTAGGCATTCGTAAACCACGCCTCAAATACGAGAAAACGCACACCTAGTTCCCAGACCACCATCTCATCGAGATTGTGGACGCGTCAGCCAGGCTACATGTAGCCTAGGTCGGTTTAGTCGGGTGAACGGTTCACACTGAAAACTGATATTGGCCACATTAAAAAGAGTAATATGAACAGGCCAACGAAAACTCGGATTTGAGCAATAAATCCGATTTGAGCATTAAGGCCTGCAGTCAGAACGTAGTCTATCTCAAAGATGGATGTAGCCACCTGGGGCCCGCCTGCACGATGAGGCAGGTTGAACATATCCAGGCTATCTTCTGGTTATCTGGCTTAACTAACTTTAAAAATCAAGAAAATTGCTCATCCACTGTAAGTCAGTCCAAGCTTTCTGACTGAAGATGTGCACATTCATTGAAAATAGGTATAAGATGATCCGATGTTGATTGTAAACAAATAAAAAAATAACAAACTTTAACCTTAACTAAGAATTTTAATGATTTACTTTTGTGTACTTTTGAAAGGCATATGAGAAAGTCTAAATCTGTCAGATGGAACACCTAACAAAGAACAGATATCAAATCAAAACAATTTTATAATTAAGCAAAAATTAAATAATTCAAAATAATTTATGATGGCTGATGAAAATTAACTTCCAAGCATAATTTGATGGAATTTGGTGAGCATATAAAATAAAAAAAATTCTATTTCAAATCTTCAGAATGTCTTTACTTAAGCCTTCTGCTGACAATTAAGGCTCCTAGGAAATAAAAACATGTCACACTAGCATGTTAGATGACCCAAAGAAAACAGCTTTAACTGATTACCTTTCTTTTAGGACTCCGGTGCAGTTCACCCAGCAGCATATTAGGTTGTTTTAATGCCGCTAACTTGGCTGTGAAGCTTTTTTCCGAACTGTCCTTCTAAAGTTGGAGGACAGAATGCCATAATTTCTCTTTTTTATTATTTGACCCATTGTCCGGGAAACATTTGGTGAGATTTGGGTAGATTTGGTGTATCTACCGGAACGACAGAAACTTAATGATGTTGGCGGTGTCATTTGGACATTTTGCTCCCCTTCGGCGCTCTCCAGCCAGTCGTTTGATGGGCTCTCATCTCCAAATTTTATATAAAAATCGCGACATTTTACATTTAATCCATTCAGTTTGTGGCTAAAAATAACCATGACACATTAAAGAATAAAATTTGCTTGAAAATTCGCATAAACTTACCAAACGGTAAGTTTGAAAATTGTTGGTAAATGAATGACTCTCCAATGTGTGTCTGAGAAATTCTAAAGATGAAAGACTTTGACACAAGAATGCGACCTCTTTGATCAGCTATTGTCTCCTGGGGTATTTTCCGAGCAAATACCTGTCTATGTTCACAGCAAACAAGCAAAGGACTGTGCATCAGCTCCACAAAGATCCTATATTTCCACAAAAATATGCAGCTTGAGCAATGCAGGTAGGGTATCTAAACTCCAAATATACAGAATGACATAAGCTACTGTAGCAGCATCCTGGGGAAATCGCCTTTCAGCATTTGTAAATGAACCGATTCCAGTTAAGCATGTTATACTCCTCAGATTGTGTAGTCACAATTTGTTATGTGATTTTAACTTGCCAGGTTATTGAATGATGAAGTACTTTCTCCCCCCTGAGTCATTTCCTGAGACCTGATTCCTTTGAATTGGCTTAAATAACAGGAAAACCTGACCGTGATCCCAGCAGATACAGTGAAACCCCACCAAGACTCTTTCCTTCTTAGAAACCAGAGACCTGTTGCGCTCGTTCAGAGAGGTGTCACCAGAGAGTGGATGAATGAAGGAGCAGCTATTGTCATTTAATTGGGACAAAACTCATATTTTCACTCCCTCCATCTTAATGTTTCCCAATGTGAACCAACGTCTTCCCTGTTTCGTACGATCGCAGTCATCCTGACAAAGCTAAAAACACAAAGCAGCTCAAGAATGACAAAGTTATGCAACCTCTGCTGCTATCACAGGACCTGACTCTGGATTAGACCTGATCTGGGTGACAAACTCGTCACACAGGACTCTCTTCATACCATAGATAGTCAAAAAAACTCCTCCCACCATGTTCTCTGTTGTACTAAATATGACAATGCAGAACGACAGTAGTTACCATTCCTGTTTTCATATCTCCACGTCTCATCCAACTTCCCACAAATGCAATGGTGTGCGTGTCAGTCATGTAAATAGAAAGGCAAAATGCCTCAAACATAAGTTTGGTGGGGAAAAAAGATGCTGCGGATACACTCAAGCATCATCTTTGTGTTTATGGCTCCAATGTGACTCCTCTGGAAACCATAAAGAATGAATCCAGGTCGAAGTGGGAGGCAGTTGCATTGAGTCACAAACTACAAGAGTTTCTCACCAGAATTTAACAGAGATGCTGGTATAAAACCTTTTAGAAAAATAATTTTTAATCATACATTAGATAAATGACTGTGGGACTGTAAAGATTAATGACACTAAATACTCATGTGGCTAATATTTAGCATTTATAATGTATGTTACTACTGTCACCATAACCTTTTATTATCGTTTATTTCAACATTTACTAATTGACCAATTAGGAAACAACCATATTCTGGGCACTGGTTGGTTAAATGCCTCCCTCCTATAAAAACACCCTGAAATAACACACTTTTTTTGTCTTTTTGTGGCTGATTTGTGTATCTTTTCAGTAGTTTTGTGACAAATCTACATCTCTTTGGTCATTTTCTGTCTCTTTGTGTCATTGAGTGATGCTTTGGGGTCACTTTTATTGCTCTTTCTGGTAACTTTATGTGTTGTAAAGTAATTTTGCATCTGTCGTGGTCATTTTTAGTGTCTGTGGGGTTGTTTTATGTGTTGTTTAAGTCATAATGGGTCTGTTTATGGTCACTTTGCATCATTTTGTGATCATTTTTTTGTCTGAAGTTATTTTGCGTTTGTGTATTTTGTCAAATTCAATCTATTTGCAGCAACATCAGACCTTTTTTTTGGTAAATTTGTGTCTTGAAAGGAATTTTCCTTCTCTTTGTGTCTCTTTTGTGTTTATTTTACATGTTGTTGCTCATATTTTTTATTCCTTTGTGGTTGTTTGACGGACTTTTTATCTAAAAAATTGAACAGATCACCGATGTAATTCTAATTCACACTTCCGAACAATTAAAGTGAATTTCGTTGCAGTTCATTCAGCGGTTCTAGAGGAATTTTGACCAAAAGACAATGATGTGCCAAATCATTACACTTCGACCAGTGTGGTGTTCTGCAGCTTCATATGAAGGTAAAAGTTCACAGCATTGTTTTTACAGTGCGAGGTGCAATAATAGCTCTGGGAACAGACTTGAAAGTGTCCTTTGCTTAAATAATACTCAGAGATAGCAAAGTGGAATGTAGCCCTCATTGCTTACAAGCCTAAACACGGCAGATACTCATCAGTAAATGCCAACATTTGATTTAGAGCTCACACAGAAAAAGAGAACTGGCCATAAAACACTCACACAATTAATGGAGGCAGTGTAGTTTTACTTCCTAAATTTTGTGTTTGCCTTGTTTCTTACAATAGAAGTGGTACATCCTTGTTCTTAAGATACTATATAACAACCAGAACAGAGGTCAAATATGAGGGCGGCTCTTCTATCAGTTGACTCTATATGACTCTGGGAAGCTGCCCTATTTCAAAGCCCCTGACTTTAGAGCTTTTGGTTTTCCTTTCTCTCCTACTTGCCTGTCTTGCAGAGCTGTGTGTGACTTTGTGAAATGAGCTGTTTTCCTACTAAAAACATTGCAAGGTACTTCTCAGAATGCCAGTTATCCGTCAGCCTGCGCGCTGAAGTCAGAGATTGGCTTTGTTTTTTCCACAATGACTTGTAATTACCTCCTGAGAGGGCTGCTAATTTGTTAGTTTCAGTAACACATAGTGCTCAGGACATTTGAATTAAAGCTGCCAGTTAGTATCTGAACAACTGGGTGTGTCTGTTGTAGCCAGACCCGCTGATAATAATGTTATTCCTGTACTCCCAGGGAGCCCTGCTCCCCAGATTTAAAAAGCACAAAATGAGAACATGCCAAAGTTTCCCACCTCCATATATAGCACAATGAAAACCTGAAAAAAAAAAACATGTTCCCCAGATCTACAGTTTATTAAAAACAATGAAATAAGCTGCTGTGGGAACTTGTTGAAGCATTCCTTTTGTAATAAAATGAAGTGATAAGTATTGTTTGAGTTGTGTCTGTGTGGCTATTTTAAAACATTTACAGTACAATAAACATATAAAATGGAAAAAAGGAACAGTGGGAACACGTGGTGCTTCTCAGAGTAAAAGAAGGATAATTAACAGCTACGTTTCCTGGATGCTACATCATGAATTCTCAGTGCAGGACTCTTCCAATCGATCAATGTTGGTGCACTGTTAGTCCCTTTGCGCATTAGTTTTTACTGTATTGGTTGTCAGAATGAAGTGGTTGACAGTGTTTAATGTGTTCCATAAAATGAGAGAATAGTGTAAATTGCCAGTGTAGATAGCTGCCAGGTCAGCAGCTAATGCCCAGCAGTTATTTAACAGCCCAGTCTGTTTTTCAACTGTTGTGCGATTGATGTAATTGAAGGAGGACTACGCCCACTTGTGTTTCTGAATGTAAGAAATTAGTCATTTCTCCTCAGCTTTGGAGGGCCCCAACCTACAAAGGTACCCCCCCGAGTCTTCGAGAGAAAGCTACTGTCATGTTCCCAACAACGAGGCTGACTGTGTGAAACCTTAACGTAAAAAAATTTACTGAAACATTATCTTTAAACAATTGTTGATTAAGATTTCATATTGATGGCTGACTTATATGCAGTTTCTTCAGGTACAGCAACAATAACTAGACTAGCTGCTTTGTAACGTCATTGTACAACTTTCGGCTAATGCTAATGTTTGCTAACATGCTAACAAAGATGATGCTAGCAAGCTCTCGTTTGAAAAAATGCTCTGAAAGGCATCAGGAAACAAAGATCAAAGAAACCCTGATGTTACACTGGAGTGGTTGCACAAAACCTGTCTGAATTGAAATATAATGAATTGGGTTTAAATGGATTAGAATGAATTTCACTGAATTGGATTAAAAGCAGCAAACATCCTCCTTTGGGACCTGGTGCAGAGTGGGCAGAAGTAGGATACCCCACTTTGGTCCCTGTCAAGGCCCACATTTAGTGTTGTGTGTGTTTGGATTGAAATGTACTGTATTCGAGTGAGTTTTTTATTCACTTTCTCTGTAAAATTACCTGAGATTATATGTGTTTTGAATTGTTATACAGCTTGGTCGCCATCTTAGTTTGCTAACATTAGCCAATTAGTGCTCAACACTCCACCTTAAGGTTGATGGAATTTGAATGATAGATTACATTTAACATGTTTCTTTTAGGAGTGTTAACATATCAACAATATTCTATTGCAATCAATTGCACTTAAGACTCTTCGTTAAGAGCAAACATACAAAAATCCAAGGTGCTAAGAGGACATGTTGGATCTGGGAACCATATCTGTGCTAAATGTCATCCAAATGTTGACCGATCGTCCCATATCTGGAGCAGAATAATGCTAAATGACAAAATACTGTTGGGTTTCAAAGTTACAGCATTACAGAAGGCCTCTTATACACATGAATGTGTGAACGCACTGGAAAAAATGCCCCTCCAAAAATAAGTTAAAAAACAAAAAAATACAAGACGTTTTTGCTTGAAATAAGCAAAAAAATCTGCCAATGGAAATAGTGAAAATCGGCTTGTCAAGATTTCTTGAAATAAGATGTGATATTTGGGACTTTTGAGTTAAAAATTATCTTGAAATTAGCTTAAAAACCTCTTCAAATGTCAAAAAAAGCTTGTTTCATATGATATGTGACTCAAAACAATTTGTTTTCAAGACTTTTTCATTTAACAAGATATTCCAGATGTATTTTCTTCAAAGCAGTCCCTATATCTGGCTGAAATAGTACTTGTTAGGCAGTTGTGTCTTATATTAAGTGTAATGAGATATTTGGACTAGAAATGAGACAAATATACTTGGTAAAACTTTGTTTTTTTCCAATGCGGTGCTTTGACATTGCAAATGAAGCCATCATGCTATGTTTCTACTCGGTAAACGGGTCTTGTGATGGGGGGAGCAAATAGACTGTACCTCCACAAGAAATGCAGCAACACGCTCAGTGACAGCAGCTGCAGCCTGGCCCGTAAAACAGCTTGGATGCTGAGTCTGTTGTAGAGGGCGGGTCTTGTCTGAGATGGTCCATTATGTCATCGGTGCCCCAAGAATAGTTCCACTGTGCCATGTTAAGCACTGAGGCAAGTGTGACGTCCAGAACTTAACTGTGGTTGGGCCAAACCCAGAAGAAACAGGGGCCCTACTGTTTCCCCACAACAGGCACACCCCATCAGCGCACACACACACATGGAACCAATTTAAGTTTTCCTCTGCCACTGTTCAAAATGCCCCCAGGATAAACACTTGAAGCAGATCCGAGCCAGCAAGGCCAACGATCGCCATTAGAGACAGGCTGTGACGCAATCCGATGCTAATGAGAGGTAGTGGGTTTCAGATGTTCCCTCAGTATGGTTCAAGATTCAAATTTCAAGATTTATTGTCATTTGTACAGAGAGACACTGGGTCATACTGTACATTGAAATTCTTGGTGACGAGGCGTCGCCAACAGCATTAAATAAATTGAGAAGGGTGAATGAAAACCAAGGAAGAAGATAAAGTAGAAAAATTGTGCACAAAAAGACAAAACAAATTTAACTGTGCATAAAAATTAAAGTGAAATGTGCGACTATATATATATATATATATACACAGGTGGAAATAAGTACATAACTAAAGTGGCTGAGTGCCAATGAATTACTGGTTGAGTAGCCTGATGGCCTGGGGGAAGAAACTGTTCTTTAATCTGCCAGTCCGAGCCCAGATGCTCCGGTCTACCAGATGGCAGAAGGTTGAACGGAAGGTGTTGTACTTGTGTTTAAATAAAGAAATGTGAAGCCTTTTTCAAATATGTACACACAAATATGTTTATCATGACATAAAATGCTGTTTTTATGGATAAAATGTCAATATTATGCATGTTGGATATTGCAGATTGACTGGCTGTTAGACATTTGAACTCTGGTGTGACAAAAACAATCTGTTTTTTAAACAGCTCTGAGAAACAATAACATGCAAATATGTCTCCACGATTGCCGGTAAAGCGAAATAACCACAGGTCAATAATTGTCCACCTTCCCATCTACTGTGTAAATCCCTCTTCTCTGGTAAATAATCAATTCTCCTCTGCTGCTCTCATCCAGCCTCCTCCTGGGTGCTCGTCCACGTGTTGTCGAGCCCGCGCCTGCGCTGTTTAAAACGGTCGTCCCACGAGCTCTGTGATTCACTAACTTTATAGCTGCGAGGAAGCAGGAGAGTGATTCAGTCGGTGTGCTCATTAGCTCTCGTCCGTCACGCTGTCGTCTTGCTTGCGTCCGAGGAGCTCGGTGCACATATATAGGAGAAAGAGTTCATATATTTTAGCCTATCTTTATTGAGAGCGAAGCAGGAACGACCAGGTTTGGCAGATGTCCACACCTGTCCCCGGGTTTCTTTTAAAATACCACGGGACTCAGAAGGACATCGTTTGCATGAAACTGTGGCCAGGTAAGAATAGTGTCGTGGTGGAGGAAAAAAAGTACTGAGAGTAATTTGAATTTGTTTAAAAAAAAACATTAACAGAACAGTTGTTTCACTGGTTTCAACCTCTAGTTTACTGGAAGATTTAAACGGTCTCTGACCGCCGAGTGTTGTTTGGAACGCGGCTTTTTGGGTCTCCGAACCCCGCGGTAAAATGTGTAATTTTTAAAGTTATTTAGCTATTTCTAAGATTTCACGTTATATTATGGACTTTTGAGTTCTTTCACAGTTGTATTGGCCTTCGAAAAATAATTCGGCTCGGCAAAAAAAAGGCAAATGGACTTAAAACTTTTTTTTTTCAAAAAAAAAAAAATGCAGGTGCAACAGGTCAAATTCCTAATTCCTTATGATGGGCAAAAAAATATCCATAGTGGCTTTATGTCTTGTGCATTTTTACATTTGCCTTATTGTGTTAAATGTGTTGTATGTGTAGCTGTTCCATAAAAGACAAATAAAAACAGAAATATCCTCAGAGCAGCTGCAGGATGAACCTTTTGTACGTCAAAGCTCTTTGCACACGTCAGACAACAGGTTTATTCAAATTGCATTGCGTTTCTGTTTGTACATTTGAATTAAATTTGCTTTATTACTGGTTTTTATAGCTGTGCACAGTAACGGTGGAATCCTGTGCCAAGTTTGCTTTGTTTTGATGCAAAACTGGTGGTGAAAGTACTTTTCCATGTTTGAGACCCACTCCTGGAACAGTACATGTGCATGTTTTGGGTCAACTTGCATCTCTCTCTCTTTGTGACATGACACACCCTCAAAAGCATGCCATTGTTTGAGGGAGAAATATTGAGGGGAGGGGGGTGCAAAGCTGTTTCCTGCAGGGGTTTCGCTAACAATGGCCACCACCTAAGAACAGTCGGTGGTTCTCTCCTCGACTCACTTCTGAGGAGGGAGCTAGGATGTTGAAAGAATGGCTAAGAAATGGGAGAGGGGAAAAAATATAAGGAGTGAGACAATGGGGGGACAGGCAGCTCTGGGGGTTTGAAGGATGGGAGACAATGTGAGGCCAGATTTGGTTGCATAATATTGGAGTTGACGGGAGTCTACAAGCTCTCCAGTTGAATCTGAAGCAACTTTCTGTTTTTGTTGGCACATTTCCAGTCCCATCAGTGAGTTTGCATGTTTGTAACTCAAACCAGCTTGTCTGTAAATATTTAATGACTCCTGTCTGAGGCAAATGAATATTTCACTCTCAATGCGTCACTTTTGCAACTGATCCTGTCTGGTGACCTTCTGTTTTTTTTCCGTCCCCGAGTACAAGTTGTGCTTACATTTTTTTATTTTTATATTCCTCAAGGAGTTTTAAGGCACGGCACTGTACAAACTGTATCCCACTGAAGGTGATCAGCAGTGTCTAATCCTCTGCTGGACGTTATATCGCTGACGTCTTTGCCTGTGCCTCGTTTCAGATAAAAGCGGTGGATGCAGCTACGCTCCATTTACAGACGAGAGGTGGAAGATCGGGAGAGTCTCTGAAGAGGACCAGCACGACTCTGCTAACGTTTCCTCCAAACCGGGCCTGAAACGCACCATGTCCCTCAGCAGTTTCCACCTCATGCAGACCCTAAAAAACTCTCCGGCTGCCTTTCGCCGCCGTTTCCGCCGCGACCGGACGGAGACGCTCTCCCACGGCGACCCTCTGTTTAAAGTCCACTACTTGGGCACGGAGAAAATCTTCTCTCTGGATCGGGAGCAGGCCCAGGACGCCATCACGCGCCTGCTAGAAGGTATCGCTAACGGTAAAAAGCTCAACAAAGATCACGCCCTGGTGGTGCGCCCGAGATACGTGGAGGTCAAGGAGCTGAGCACGGGGCGGCAGCTCACCAAGACGTACCTGCAGGACATTGCGTACTGCGCCGCGGACGCCAACCGACCCAACGTCTTCCTGTACATCTGCAAACACCACGGGCAGCAGCTGCAGTGTCGGGTGTTCTGGTGCAGCCGGGCGGAGCGGGCGCGGGACATGACGGCGTGCCTGGCGCGCTCCTTCCAGCGGGCGCTGAGCGACTGGCAGCAGGACGGCTCGGCCACGCTGACGCCCGGAGAGGTCAAGGGCAAACTTGTAGACGACTCGTCAATCTCTCCCGCCAAAACGAAGAGCTCCACGCTGCCGGCCAGTTTGGGAAAAGGTAAAAATGCCGTCTTTTTGTCTGTCTCAGGCATGTTTTCAGGATCAGTTTTTAACAAACAAGCATGAATATTCACATCGACGTCCGTGTCTTTTCTCCTCAGTACGCTGGAAGAGACGGGGCTCTGCATCTCGAAGCCCCCTCAGAGCCATCAGCCGAAGAGGCTCCGCCTCCGACAGCTGGAACTGAACGTTAACCTGACGACAACCTTAAGGATGAGAGCACTGCAAGACGGGAGGGAGGGACGACTGGACTAAAGACTTGAGGACTAAAGGGATCAAACTGCCGAGTCCATATTTGGACATGTGGCGAGTGTTTGGACTTTTGAATGTTTCTGACGCAGCAAAGTAGTCCGTTTACCTTTTGCAAGGAGGTCGTCAGACGCGGCCCGAGGCGGCGTTAACGGCCTCCTCTCGCTCAGCTGAGAGTGAGGAGTTGTGTCTGGCTGTTTGAGGACCGGATCGGGTCTCTTTGGTTGGCTCGTTCAAGTGTTCGGCCTCAAACTGAAGCTGAACCGACAGTGACGGCAGGCGGCCAAACGGTCCGCCAGAAAAACTGGAAAAAGACGTCGAGTCTGGATTTTTATTTAATTTTTTTAAAGGTTTTTATTTAACTGACATTTCGTTACCGGGTGTGATTTTTAACAACCTGGTTTGACGTGAGACACGTTTAAGAGACGGGGAAAATGCAGGCTCATCGAAGGATAAAATTCCCTGTTTGAGATATTTATAAATGCAGTTTTTAGAGTATTTTCTGAGCACTTTCTAAGCATTCCTCTAATTCCACTCGAGAAATCATCGGCTCTCATCAGCTTATCCCAAGGACACTCGTTTCCAGGTGCAAACAGGAAGGAGGGAAAAGGGAAAAAAAGCGTTGTCCAGTGTTGCATTATTTGCATTTATGTGGAAAAACTCCAGTGGACGTGACCCGTGTCCGAACGCGGTGTTCCCCCGTGCAGAGGATCGCACGCACCTGCACACCGAATGAGGGGAATCTGAGATCAGGAATCTTCTTAAAACTCCTAAATTCGTCATCATGTTCGGGCCGTGGCTTCGCATGTCGAGCAGCCTCGTGGTTAAACGCTGCAGCGAGCTTTTAACTCTTTAAAAAGCCATAAAAGGTGCCTTTTTTTTTTTTTTTTTTAAGGTGATTGTTATTTGTGCCGTTTCGCGCCCTCATGACGATGATTTCTGTGTCGGGTTTACAAATGAGAGACTCGAGGGTTCGCGGTTCGCCACCAGGCCGCCATTAACTTCTCATTTAGTGTTTTCTGACCAAAACTAAGCTAAAACTTCCTTTTGTGAGTGTTTTAAACAGGAAAGGTGTTTTTGACTGATGTGCCACTCAGTTTGTTTTATTGCCAGATTTTTGTATTCGTGTATCTCACAAATGGCGCAGCCCTCATCTCAGAAAAGGGGGTTAATCTGCCTGCTTTAAGATGTATTTCATCAGTGTCCTGTTTTTATCATTGCGCATATTTAACTAAATATGTATTTTATGAAATATTAAAACTTTTTATACAACATTTGTTTGTGTACGTGGTTTTTATACAGATTTTTTTAACCTTTTTAAGCCACACAAATATCTAATATAAGCAACATAAACTCCTGCAGAGTCGACTTTGATTAATGAGTTTTAGGCTCGAACTCTCGGCTTTTAAAAGGTTATATTTGGCCCGATGAAAACAGGATTCAGAGAGAGGTGGAGGTGGTAGGCCAGGACTTGATCTGTCATGTGACTTATTTCCCAGACTAACTTTTTCAGTGTTTTCCATATTTTCAAAATGCTTCACGCACACGTGAGGACCACAGATGGAGCTCCACCTGGCTGCTGCAGCCTCAAAACACACAGGTTAGCACCACATGTACCCCACGTTTTTGGTAATTAAGGTTGACTTAACGCTGTAATACGAGTTTTGCTGCTGTTAAATCGCGAAACGAACACAAGGAAAAGTGCTTCAGGTCCGTCATCTTGAAGAGTCCTGCGTGTGGAGCTGCTGGCTCTCTCGGAGTCGCTGTAACTCCAGCAGGGATTGTACATGAAGGCGCCTCAGAGGCTTCACATCTTCTACCACTGAGACGAGAGAAGAAACAGAAACATCCACTTAAATGTTGTGTAATTGGTTATAAAAATAAGCAGCTAAACAGCATCAGCTGAAGGAGGCACCTTTGTCGTAGTGCAGCTCGTCCCGGTTCCCGTACACCACGTACATCTCCAGGAAGTTGAGAAGAGCGCCTGTGACGAGGAAGCGGTCCGGCAGGGGAAGACTTTTGATGTAACGCGTGTCCAGGGCGAAGGGGTTGGAGGGAGAGGGGACGGTGCACAGGCACACCAGCTCGCTCACAACATCCCACACACGAATACCTGCATGAAAACCCCACAAAGACACGTTTATTTTCACGTTTATAGTCTCTGAAAAAGTGGAGACGTGTGTTTCACCTCGTGTCTGCCAGTCTGAGATGGACTTCAGCTTCATGGGCGTGTCCTTGACCATCGAATCGGTGCCGCCGATGTTGACCAGGCGCTCGTGATTGGAGCGTATCCAGGCGTAGGGGCGTCCATATTTGACGTAGCCGGCCAGTAAAAATAGAGTGCAGTTAACCTCCTGTGTGAGGTTGGGGTGAGGGGGGGGGGGGGGGGGGGGGCACAGAGTGCACGTTAATCTAAAGAAAAGAGAGATCTGTACGTGTTGAAGTATTTCTAAGAATGTACCCAGTACTCACTGGTACGGCTATTTCTCTTTCACTGGGAGATGCTGGGAGAAGATGCTCCTCACCACTGGGCTCCCTGTGAATACAGTTGTTACTATGGTTACTATGGGGGGGGTGGGGCTTCAAGCTTAAATACATGGTCTGTTATGATCCAAACACCATTTAGTACCACAAACTGCTTAGTTTCATGAAACACTTCTCATTAAACATGACAGCACATTTAGATAGAAACCGTGTGTGTGTTTGTGTGAAATAATGCAGAAAAACACCTGAAAACAGTCCGAGGCTTCAGTATCTGGAAGTTTGGATACATTTACAATCAAATGTGACAACTTTTTAAAAAAGCTTCTCTTTAACTCTAACTAAGATCATTTTTTTTTATAATTTTTTAACCATTATTTACAGTTAATGGCTCTTGTCGGAGTGGTATGGAGCCCCAAACATTAAAAAAAAAAAAAGTAGTGCTGCTTACATGTTTTAAACATTCACCTCAAAATCCCTCATATTCAGCATATTTAAGATGAATATTAACCTAAAATAACACTGTACACAACATGTATAGAGCTCAAACTAATCTAAATATTGTATATTTTCTAAATCATTCAACACGATATTTGATTTAACATTTAGATATATGCTTCATAGTTGAGCTCTGTATGTTTATGGTGTTATTTTAGGTTCGTTTTCACCTTAAATGTGAGGAAATGAAGATTAAAGAGCATAGCAAAGCACTCTGGGTAGCATTTTTGCTTGGAAAAAAAGTGCTAAATAAGTACAGATTAATATCCATGCAACTGTGTGTCAGTCACCTGGCGGTCTGGGGCTCCGTCTTGGTGTGTGCGTGAGACTGGGAGTCTGGTGGGCCTGGAGGCTCCCCGGGCAGGGGGGAGCTGCTCCTGCTGGCCAGACTGGGAGAGCTGCTGCTGGGAGACACATCACTGCTGCTGCAGCTGCTGCTGGTGGAGTAAGAGGAGGCTCTGGACACCGCAAAGCCCGGGGAACGCCACCCCTACAACGGGAGAAGAGACGGATTAATTCTTATTCCGTCATCAGTCCAAAAAAAATCTGAATAATGCGTCTACAAAAACTGACCAAATCCTCATTGACGACTGTCAGCAGCAGCTCCTCTTTCCCTCTGAGCCACGGCTGGAAGTATTTGAAACCCTGTTAGAATAAACAACACGTGCGCATCAGTCGGATGGAGGAGCTGTTTGACACCTTCTCTGAACAAACTGCGTGTTTTCTAACCTGAAGTGATCCAACTAAGGCCAGGTCGTTCAGAAAATGTTGCAGCTTCCTCTTCTGCTCCCTCTCGCGTTTCTATTCGCACAGAGGACACACATTAGCCCACAAGACCCGCACGGATGATGCTACCCCACCCGCATCCCTTCCGTCTGGTATCTTAGCAACACCTCCTCACAGCATACAGCATCTCCATCACAAGCAAAGACTCCGACTTGTCGCATTAAAGGATGCAGGAATGAGGCTTCAGCGGATATTAAGAGGACTGGGGATCTTTACATGGCATGCAGCAACAAATCCTGACAACATCACAATGGAAACGACTTACGCTGGTGCTGCTCATCTTTCACCAAATCACAGGAGCCGCCCTTTTCCTGCAACCCGTCTGTTCGGCTCGCAGACACACAAACCGGTGGCTGGCTCTGCTCGGGTGTTGTCTCTCGGTTTATTGGCTGGATGTGGACGCCCCCCTAGTGGAAACACTTACAAACTGCAGCCTGGCTCTAAATCCCTGGAGTGAGTTACACATTTTTGCTGCGTTGGGCTGAATAAATTAACCAAAAGAGCTGCCATCCAAGCGGTAACATTGACGGTGCGTCTCTAAACTTATACATGAGGAGTAAAGTCTTGCAGAAATGTGGAGGGGTTCACATAGACGTAGGAACTAGGGGTGCAGCCCCATCAGCCTCCCTAGGCAAGGCAAGGCAATTTTATTTATAGAGCACAATTCGTACACAAGGCAATTCAAAGTGCTTCACAGCTATATAAAATCACAAGAAGGCAATAAAATCATAAAAAAAAAAGAAAAAAAAAAAGAAAAAAGAAAAATAAATAAATAAATTAAAATAAAAATAAAAAAAACATTAAAAATAATCATTAATTAATTAATTTAAAAGTGAAGAGTGCAGATAAAATACTTTCAGGTGTCATATGCACAGCTCCCTACCAGTGGCGGCCGGTGTTATGCCGAGAAGTGCACCCAAAAAATGCATCCCCATTCGCTGGTCATGCTTTAAGAGAGTCTGGAATGGAATAATATAACTGCTTCATAAATTTGTTTATCTTATTGAATTAAGATGCAAATTTCAACAAGTCCAAAATTGTATCTAAAATTAAAATAATCAAATTTCATAGTTTTAGGTTAATTTTTATATTATTTAATCTGGGCTATACTGAGTAAAGATTGTTCATAGAAAATGTCTCCAACTGTCTTACTACAGAAGTGTGAGTCACGGCCCTTACTTTGGAATATTTGTACAATAATATACATAATGAAAAACTGTGAGGCAGCATAAGACACACAACAAAAAAATAATAAAAACAAGCTCTCTGACTGACAGGGGTTGGAAGAAGGCCTTGTTTAGAACTCTCGCATTGATTTTTGGCATGTTGCAGCTTTCTCAACAATCACAACCTGCACTCAAAACAGTGAATGAGGTGGGTTGTGCACTATACATTATTATTATGTTTTTGGTTTACTTAAAATACATGTCTTTGTTAAGTTAAAATGTTTTTTTTCTAACAAAGTCCATGTAATTGTGTCTTTCGTTATGTGTACATAATAATTATGAATTGGTTAATCACAAACCATTTAATTTAAGTGACTGGTGGACAACGTTGTGGAGTGGTCCGAACAGAATCACCTGAGGCTGAACGTCAGCAAGACCAGAGAGATGGTGATCGACTTCAGGAGGAAGAAGAAGACGCCTTCACAGCCACTGATGATCAAGGGGGAGGTGGTGGAGGAGGTGGAGGACTATAAATACCTGGGAGTGGTGATCAGCAACAGACTGGACTGGGCATCCAACACAGACGCTGTGTGCAAGAAGGGGATGAGCAGACTTTATTTCCTAAGGAAGCTGAGATCCTTCAATGTGTGCAGCAAGATGTTGGAGACCTTCTATACCGCAGTGTTGTTGCCGGTGCCATTTTCTTTGCTGCTGTGTGTTGGGGAAGCAGCATCAGAGCCAGCGACTCTAATAGAATGGACAAAATCATTAGGAAAGCCGGCTCTGTACTGGGAAAAAAACTAGAGTCCCTGGAAACCGTGGTGGAGAGGAGGACACGGAAGAAGCTGTTAGCTATCATGGACAACATACAGCACCCTCTCCACCACACAGTGGACAGACAGCGGAGCACCTTCACACAAAGACTGCTTCAGCTCCGCTGTCAAAAGGACAGATACAGGAAATCTTTCCTGCCACATGCCATCACTTTATATAACAATAGTTAACCATTGTCCTGCACAAATTAACATTAATGGTATCTCAATTCGCACAACTGCATTGTTGCACTTTGCTGTACATATATTTTTATTTTTATTTTATTCTTATTCTTATTCTTATTTTATTTTTTATTTTTACTGTCTGTACGCTGCAACTGCAAAGCAATTTCGCAGCTGGGATGAATAAAGTAGTTCTATTCTATTCTATTCTATTCTATTCTATTCTATTCTATTCTATTCTATTCTATTCTATTCTATTATGTTGCAATACTTCTTACATACAGAAGGTGGCAGTAAGAAGAAGATTAAAATGCTTCAGAGTGCGCATGCGTAAATTCATCTTCCTCGTATTTTCGTGGTCAAATTGCCAACAGTTTGTCTTCGTTTTCCGAATTGAGAGAGGTAGGAGGACATTTTTCATCCCATTATTGTGGCATTTTCATATTGTACCCAGGGGGCAAAGCGAAAAAACAGACACGGAGCGTTGTAAAAGGTTTGACACCAGAAATGATATCTAGGACCTTCAAGGATCACAACCTGGGTGGACAACCCGGTCAACGAGCTGCTGGAAAGCTACAGGGGGCCAAAGACCCTCTTTTTGGGACATGTTCCTGGCGGAATTATGTAAATGCATATATATAGGCACTACAATGGCATAAATAGTCACACACCTATAAAATATGGTAGAGAGTATCCTGACACATAGGGGGAAGCAGGAAAAAATTATTCTGGGGCTTGCTGCCACTCCATTTTAAGATATCACCCTCAACATCCCAAAAAAGACAAAAAAAAATGAAAAATTCTCATTAAAGTTAATATTTTTCAGCGCTTTATGGTGAATATCTATACCTAATATGTATATAGAAAACTTCCCTAATTCATAAGCTTCCATTTGAGTCCAAGACAGCCTTTCTATCTCAAAGATTGCACTTGCTGTTGCCAAAGGTCTTCTCTGTATCCCAAATCGAGAATTGTACTGAAACTGAATTTCCAGTCAGTGTTCTACCAAATAGGGTTCAGTGCTATTTCTTAATTTCTTCTTCTATCATTTGTGCAAATCAATGCCTCAGTGTTTATGAAAAATATCCTATTTTGATAATGAAAGAAACAAAATTCTTGGTTGCAAAACATTTATTTTAATTTAAATTTTCATAAATTGAACATAAAATAACCATCTTCTTGGCCAGGACTGGAAAATAGGATTGTGATTAAAATAAATAGATAAATAAAAAGTAACCTGACATATGTCCAAATTACAGCAGGTAGAACAGGTTTTAGTATTAGTATCTAGCACTCTGATTCACTGCTGCTGTCACTGAACTCCAATGTGGCAGTGTTTAATCTGTTGCATCTGGTTGCCAGTCCCTGGCAACGGCAACCTATGTAGCATGGAACTCCCTTCGTTGCACAGGAACGGTTCAGGATGGATACAGGATGGGTTCAGGATGGATACAGGATGGATACAGGATGGGTTCAGGGTGGATACAGGATGGATACAGGATGGGTTCAGGATGGATACAGGATGGGTTCAGGGTGGATACAGGATGGGTTCAGGATGGATACAGGATGGGTACAGGATGGGTTCAGGATGAGTTCAGGATGGGTTCAGGATGGATACAGGATGGGTTCAGGATGGATACAGGATGGGTTCAGGATGGGTTCAGGATGGGTTCAGGATGGGTTCAGGATGGATACAGGATGGGTTCAGGATGGGTTCAGGATGGGTTCAGGATGGATACAGGATGGGTTCAGGATGGGTTCAGGATGGGTTCAGGATGAGTTCAGGATGGGTTCAGGATGGGTTCAGGATGGATACAGGATGGGTTCAGGGTGGGTTCAGGGTGGATACAGGATGGGTTCAGGATGAGTTCAGGATGGATACAGGATGGGTTCAGGATGGGTTCAGGATGGATACAGGATGGGTTCAGGATGGGTTCAGGATGGATACAGGATGGGTTCAGGATGGATACAGGATGGGTTCAGGGTGGATACAGGATGGATACAGGATGGGTTCAGGATGGGTTCAGGATGGATACAGGATGGGTTCAGGATGGATACAGGATGGGTTCAGGGTGGATACAGGATGGATACAGGATGGGTTCAGGGTGGTTACAGGATGGATACAGGATGGGTTCAGGATGGATACAGGATGGGTTGAGGATGGTTACAGGATGGGTTCAGGGTGGATACAGGATGGGTTCAGGGTGGATACAGGATGGATACAGGATGGGTTCAGGATGGTTACAGGATGGGTTCAGGGTGGATACAGGATGGGTTCAGGGTGGATACAGGATGGGTTCAGGGTGGATACAGGATGGATACAGGATGGGTTCAGGGTGGTTACAGGATGGGTTCAGGGTGGATACAGGATGGATACAGGATGGGTTCAGGATGGTTACAGGATGGGTTCAGGGTGGATACAGGATGGGTTCAGGGTGGATACAGGATGGGTTCAGGGTGGATACAGGATGGGTTCAGGGTGGATACAGGATGGATACAGGATGGGTTCAGGATGGATACAGGATGGGTTCAGGGTGGATAAAAGATGGATACAGGATGGGTTCAGGGTGGATACAGGATGGGTTCAGGGTGGATACAGGATGGGTTCAGGGTGGATACAGGATGGATACAGGATGGGTTCAGGGTGGATACAGGATGGGTTCAGGGTGGATACAGGATGGATACAGGATGGGTTCAGGGTGGATACAGGATGGATACAGGATGGGTTCAGGGTGGATACAGGATGGGTTCAGGGTGGATACAGGATGGGTTCAGGGTGGATACAGGATGGATACAGGATGGGTTCAGGATGGTTACAGGATGGGTTCAGGGTGGATACAGGATGGGTTCAGGGTGGATACAGGATGGGTTCAGGGTGGATACAGGATGGGTTCAGGATGGTTACAGGATGGGTTCAGGGTGGATACAGGATGGGTTCAGGGTGGATACAGGATGGGTTCAGGGTGGATACAGGATGGATACAGGATGGGTTCAAGGTGGATACAGGATGGGTACAGGATGGATACAGGATGGATACAGGATGGGTTCAGGGTGGATACAGGATGGGTTCAGGGTGGATACAGGATGGGTTCAGGGTGGATACAGGATGGATACAGGATGGGTTCAGGATGGTTACAGGATGGATACAGGATGGGTTCAGGATGGATACAGGATGGGTTCAGGATGGATACAGGATGGGTTCAGGGTGGATACAGGATGGATACAGGATGGGTTCAGGGTGGATACAGGATGGGTTCAGGATGGTTACAGGATGGGTTCAGGGTGGATACAGGATGGATACAGGATGGGTTCAGGATGGATACAGGATGGGTTCAGGGTGGATACAGGATGGATACAGGATGGGTTCAGGGTGGATACAGGATGGATACAGGATGGGTTCAGGATGGATACAGGATGGATTCAGGATGGTTACAGGATGGGTTCAGGGTGGATACAGGATGGATACAGGATGGGTTCAGGGTGGACACAGGATGGGATCAGGATGGATACAGGATGGGTTCAGGATGGTTACAGGATGGGTTCAGGGTGGATACAGGATGGGTTCAGGGTGGATACAGGATGGATACAGGATGGGTACAGGATGGGTTCAGGATGGGTTCAGGATGGGTACAGGATGGGTTCAGGATGGGTACAGGATGGATACAGGATGGGTACAGGATGGGTTCAGGATGGGTTCAGGATGGGTACAGGATGGGTACAGGATGGATACAGGATGGGTTCAGGGTGGATACAGGATGGGTTCAGGGTGGATACAGGATGGGTTCAGGGTGGATACAGGATGGATACAGGATGGGTTCAGGGTGGATACAGGATGGGTTCAGGGTGGATACAGGATGGATACAGGATGGGTTCAGGGTGGATACAGAATGGATACAGGATGGGTTCAGGGTGGATACAGGATGGGTTCAGGGTGGATACAGAATGGATACAGGATGGGTTCAGGGTGGATACAGAATGGATACAGGATGGGTTCAGGGTGGGTTCAGGGTGGATACAGGATGGGTTCAGGATGGATACAGGGTGGATACAGGATGGGTTCAGGATGGATACAGGATGGATACAGGATGGGTTCAGGATGGTTACAGGATGGATACAGGATGGGTTCAGGATGGATACAGGATGGGTTCAGGGTGGATACAGGATGGGTACAGGATGGATACAGGATGGGTTCAGGATGGTTACAGGATGGGTTCAGGATGGATACAGGATGGGTTCAGGATGGTTACAGGATGGATGCAGGATGGGTTCAGGATGGATACAGGATGGGTTCAGGATGGTTACAGGATGGGTTCAGGGTGGATACAGGATGGATACAGGATGGGTTCAGGGTGGATACAGGATGGGTTCAGGATGGGTTCAGGATGGATACAGGATGGATACAGGATGGGTTCAGGGTGGATACAGGATGGGTTCAGGATGGATACAGGATGGGTTCAGGATGGTTACAGGATGGATACAGGATGGGTTCAGGATGGATACAGGATGGGTTCGGGGTGGATACAGGATGGGTACAGGATGGATACAGGATGGGTTCAGGATGGTTACAGGATGGGTTCAGGGTGGATACAGGATGGATACAGGATGGGTTCAGGGTGGATACAGGATGGGTTAAGGATGGATACAGGATGGGTACAGGATGGATACAGGATGGGTTCAGGATGGTTACAGGATGGGTTCAGGGTGGATACAGGATGGATACAGGATGGGTTCAGGGTGGATACAGGATGGGTTAAGGATGGATACAGGATGGATATAGGATGGGTTCAGGATGGATACAAGATGGGTTCAGGATGGATACAGGATGGATTCAGGGTAATTACAGGATGGGTTCAGGGTGGATACAGGATGGGTTCAGGATGAGTTCAGGATGGGTTCAGGATGGATACAGGATGGATACAGGATGGGTACAGGATGGATACAGGATGGGTTCAGGATGGATACAGGATGGGTTCGGGGTGGATACAGGATGGGTACAGGATGGATACAGGATGGGTTCAGGATGGTTACAGGATGGGTTCAGGGTGGATACAGGATGGATACAGGATGGGTTCAGGGTGGATACAAGATGGGTTAAGGATGGATACAGGATGGATACAGGATGGGTTCAGGATGGATACAAGATGGGTTCAGGATGGATACAGGATGGATTCAGGGTAATTACAGGATGGGTTCAGGGTGGATACAGGATGGGTTCAGGATGAGTTCAGGATGGGTTCAGGATGGATACAGGATGGATACAGGATGGGTACAGGATGGATACAGGATGGGTTCAGGATGGGTTCAGGATGGATACAGGATGGGTACAGGATGGATACAGGATGGGTTCAGGATGGGTACAGGATGGGTTCAGGGTGGATACAGGATGGGTTCAGGGTGGGTTAAGGATGGGTTCAGGATGGGTTCAGGATGAGTTCAGGATGGATACAGGATGGATACAGGATGGGTTCAGGAAGAGTTTAGGATGGTTACAGGATGGATACAGGATGGATACAGGATGGGTTCAGGATGGATACAGGATGGTTACAGGATGGATACAGGATGAGTTCAGGATGGGTTCAGGATGGGTTCAGGATGGGTTCAGGATGGGTACAGGATGGACACAGGATGGGTACAGGATGGATACAGGATGGGTTCAGGATGGGTTCAGGATGGGTACAGGATGGGTTCAGGATGGATACAGGATGGGTACAGAATGGATACAGGATGGGTTAAGGATGGATACAGGATGGGTTCAGGATGGGTTCAGGATGGGTACAGGATGGATACAGTATAGGTTCAGGATGGGTTCAGGATGGGTACAGGATGGAAACAGGATGGGTTCGGGATGGATACAGGATGGATACAGGATGGGTTCAGGATGGGTACAGGATGGATTCAGGGTGGATACAGGATGGGTTCAGGATGACTTCAGGATGGGTACAGGATGGAAACAGGATGGGTTCAGGATGGATACAGGATGGATACAGGATGGGTTCAGGATGAGTTCAGGATGGATACAGGATGGGTTCAGGATGGATACAGGATGGATACAGGATTGGTTCAGGATGGATACAGGATGGTTACAGGATGGATACAGGATGAGTTCAGGATGGGTTCAGGATGGGTTCAGGATGGGTACAGGATGGACACAGGATGGGTACAGGATGGATACAGGATGGGTTCAGGATGGATACAGGATGGATACAGGATGGGTTCAGGGTGGATACAGGATGGATACAGGATGGGTTCAGGATGGATACAGGATGGGTTGAGGATGGTTACAGGATGGGTTCAGGGTGGATACAGGATGGGTTCAGGGTGGATACAGGATGGATACAGGATGGGTTCAGGATGGTTACAGGATGGGTTCAGGGTGGATACAGGATGGGTTCAGGGTGGATACAGGATGGGTTCAGGGTGGATACAGGATGGATACAGGATGGGTTCAGGGTGGTTACAGGATGGGTTCAGGGTGGATACAGGATGGATACAGGATGGGTTCAGGATGGTTACAGGATGGGTTCAGGGTGGATACAGGATGGGTTCAGGGTGGATACAGGATGGGTTCAGGGTGGATACAGGATGGGTTCAGGGTGGATACAGGATGGATACAGGATGGGTTCAGGATGGATACAGGATGGGTTCAGGGTGGATAAAAGATGGATACAGGATGGGTTCAGGGTGGATACAGGATGGGTTCAGGGTGGATACAGGATGGGTTCAGGGTGGATACAGGATGGATACAGGATGGGTTCAGGGTGGATACAGGATGGGTTCAGGGTGGATACAGGATGGATACAGGATGGGTTCAGGGTGGATACAGGATGGATACAGGATGGGTTCAGGGTGGATACAGGATGGGTTCAGGGTGGATACAGGATGGGTTCAGGGTGGATACAGGATGGGTTCAGGGTGGATACAGGATGGATACAGGATGGGTTCAGGATGGTTACAGGATGGGTTCAGGGTGGATACAGGATGGGTTCAGGGTGGATACAGGATGGGTTCAGGGTGGATACAGGATGGGTTCAGGATGGTTACAGGATGGGTTCAGGGTGGATACAGGATGGGTTCAGGGTGGATACAGGATGGGTTCAGGGTGGATACAGGATGGATACAGGATGGGTTCAAGTTGGATACAGGATGGGTACAGGATGGATACAGGATGGATACAGGATGGGTTCAGGGTGGATACAGGATGGGTTCAGGGTGGATACAGGATGGGTTCAGGGTGGATACAGGATGGATACAGGATGGGTTCAGGATGGTTACAGGATGGATACAGGATGGGTTCAGGATGGATACAGGATGGGTTCAGGGTGGATACAGGATGGATACAGGATGGGTTCAGGGTGGATACAGGATGGATACAGGATGGGTTCAGGATGGATAAAGGATGGGTTCAGGGTGGATACAGGATGGGTTCAGGGTGGATACAGGATGGATACAGGATGGGTTCAGGATGGATACAGGATGGGTTCAGGATGGTTACAGGATGGGTTCAGGGTGGATACAGGATGGATACAGGATGGGTTCAGGGTGGACACAGGATGGGATCAGGATGGATACAGGATGGGTTCAGGATGGTTACAGGATGGGTTCAGGGTGGATACAGGATGGGTTCAGGGTGGATACAGGATGGATACAGGATGGGTACAGGATGGGTTCAGGATGGGTTCAGGATGGGTACAGGATGGGTTCAGGATGGGTACAGGATGGATACAGGATGGGTACAGGATGGGTTCAGGATGGGTTCAGGATGGGTACAGGATGGGTACAGGATGGATACAGGATGGGTTCAGGGTGGATACAGGATGGGTTCAGGGTGGATACAGGATGGGTTCAGGGTGGATACAGGATGGATACAGGATGGGTTCAGGGTGGATACAGGATGGGTTCAGGGTGGATACAGGATGGATACAGGATGGGTTCAGGGTGGATACAGAATGGATACAGGATGGGTTCAGGGTGGATACAGGATGGGTTCAGGGTGGATACAGAATGGATACAGGATGGGTTCAGGGTGGATACAGAATGGATACAGGATGGGTTCAGGGTGGGTTCAGGGTGGATACAGGATGGGTTCAGGGTGGATACAGGGTGGATACAGGATGGGTTCAGGATGGATACAGGATGGATACAGGATGGGTTCAGGATGGTTACAGGATGGATACAGGATGGGTTCAGGATGGATACAGGATGGGTTCAGGGTGGATACAGGATGGGTACAGGATGGATACAGGATGGGTTCAGGATGGTTACAGGATGGGTTCAGGATGGATACAGGATGGGTTCAGGATGGTTACAGGATGGATGCAGGATGGGTTCAGGATGGATACAGGATGGGTTCAGGATGGTTACAGGATGGGTTCAGGGTGGATACAGGATGGATACAGGATGGGTTCAGGGTGGATACAGGATGGGTTCAGGATGGGTTCAGGATGGATACAGGATGGATACAGGATGGGTTCAGGGTGGATACAGGATGGGTTCAGGATGGATACAGGATGGGTTCAGGATGGTTACAGGATGGATACAGGATGGGTTCAGGATGGATACAGGATGGGTTCGGGGTGGATACAGGATGGGTACAGGATGGATACAGGATGGGTTCAGGATGGTTACAGGATGGGTTCAGGGTGGATACAGGATGGATACAGGATGGGTTCAGGGTGGATACAGGATGGGTTAAGGATGGATACAGGATGGGTACAGGATGGATACAGGATGGGTTCAGGATGGTTACAGGATGGGTTCAGGGTGGATACAGGATGGATACAGGATGGGTTCAGGGTGGATACAGGATGGGTTAAGGATGGATACAGGATGGATACAGGATGGGTTCAGGATGGATACAAGATGGGTTCAGGATGGATACAGGATGGATTCAGGGTAATTACAGGATGGGTTCAGGGTGGATACAGGATGGGTTCAGGATGAGTTCAGGATGGGTTCAGGATGGATACAGGATGGATACAGGATGGGTACAGGATGGATACAGGATGGGTTCAGGATGGATACAGGATGGGTTCGGGGTGGATACAGGATGGGTACAGGATGGATACAGGATGGGTTCAGGATGGTTACAGGATGGGTTCAGGGTGGATACAGGATGGATACAGGATGGGTTCAGGGTGGATACAGGATGGGTTAAGGATGGATACAGGATGGATACAGGATGGGTTCAGGATGGATACAAGATGGGTTCAGGATGGATACAGGATGGATTCAGGGTAATTACAGGATGGGTTCAGGGTGGATACAGGATGGGTTCAGGATGAGTTCAGGATGGGTTCAGGATGGATACAGGATGGATACAGGATGGGTACAGGATGGATACAGGATGGGTTCAGGATGGGTTCAGGATGGATACAGGATGGGTACAGGATGGATACAGGATGGGTTCAGGATGGGTACAGGATGGGTTCAGGGTGGATACAGGATGGGTTCAGGGTGGGTTAAGGATGGGTTCAGGATGGGTTCAGGATGAGTTCAGGATGGATACAGGATGGATACAGGATGGGTTCAGGAAGAGTTTAGGATGGTTACAGGATGGATACAGGATGGATACAGGATGGGTTCAGGATGGATACAGGATGGTTACAGGATGGATACAGGATGAGTTCAGGATGGGTTCAGGATGGGTTCAGGATGGGTTCAGGATGGGTACAGGATGGACACAGGATGGGTACAGGATGGATACAGGATGGGTTCAGGATGGGTTCAGGATGGGTACAGGATGGGTTCAGGATGGATACAGGATGGGTACAGAATGGATACAGGATGGGTTAAGGATGGATACAGGATGGGTTCAGGATGGGTTCAGGATGGGTACAGGATGGATACAGTATAGGTTCAGGATGGGTTCAGGATGGGTACAGGATGGAAACAGGATGGGTTCGGGATGGATACAGGATGGATACAGGATGGGTTCAGGATGGGTACAGGATGGATTCAGGGTGGATACAGGATGGGTTCAGGATGACTTCAGGATGGGTACAGGATGGAAACAGGATGGGTTCAGGATGGATACAGGATGGATACAGGATGGGTTCAGGATGAGTTCAGGATGGATACAGGATGGGTTCAGGATGGATACAGGATGGATACAGGATTGGTTCAGGATGGATACAGGATGGTTACAGGATGGATACAGGATGAGTTCAGGATGGGTTCAGGATGGGTTCAGGATGGGTACAGGATGGACACAGGATGGGTACAGGATGGATACAGGATGGGTTCAGGATGGGTTCAGGATGGGTACAGGATGGGTTCAGGATGGATACAGGATGGGTACAGAATGGATACAGGATGGGTTAAGGATGGATACAGGATGGGTTCAGGATGGGTACAGGATGGATTCAGGGTGGATACAGGATGGGTTCAGGATGAGTTCAGGATGGGTACAGGATGGAAACAGGATGGGTTCAGGATGGATACAGGATGGATACAGGGTGGGTTCAGGATGAGTTCAGGATGGATACAGGATGGATACAGGATGGGTTCAGGATGAGTTCAGGATGGGTACAGGATGGATACAGGATGGGATCAGGATGGGTTCAGGATGGGTACAGGATGGAAACAGGATGGGTTCAGGATGGATACAGGATGGATACAGGATGGGTTCAAGAAGGGTACAGGATGGGTTCAGGGTGGATACAGGATGGGTTCAAGATGAGTTCAGGATGGTTACAGGATGGATACAGGATGGGTTCAGGATGGATACAGGATGGATACAGGATGGGTTCAGGATGAGTTCAGGATGGATACAGGATGGAGTCAGGATGAGTTCAGGATGGATAAACGATGGGTTCAGGATGGATACAGGATGGACACAGGATGGGTTCAGGATGGATACAGGATGGGTTCAGGATGAGTTCAGGATGGATACAGGATGGGTTCAGGATGGATACAGGATGGGTTCAGGATGGATACAGGATGGGTTCAGGATGGTTACAGGATGGGTTCAGGGTGGATACAGGATGGGTTCAGGATGGGTTCAGGATGGATACAGGATGGGTTCAGGGTGGATACAGGATGGGTTCAGGATGGGTTCAGGATGAGTTCAGGATGGTTACAGGATGGATAGAGGATGGATACAGGATGGTTACAGGATGGATTCAGGGTGGATACAGGATGGATTCAGGGTGGATACAGGATGGGTTAAGGATGAGTTCAGGATGGGTTCAGGATGGATACAGGATGGATACAGGATGGGTACAGGATGGATACAGGATGGGTTCAGGATGGGTTCAGGATGGATACAAGATGGGTACAGGATGGATACAGGATGGGTTCAGGATGGTTACAGGATGGGTTCAGGGTGGATACAGGATGGGTTCAGGGTGGGTTCAGGATGGGTTCAGGATGGGTTCAGGATGAGTTCAGGATTGTTACAGGATGGATACAGGATGGATACAGGATGGGTTCAGGATGAGTTCAGGATGGTTACAGGATGGATACAGGATGGATCCAGGATGGATACAGGATGGGTTCAGGATGGATACAGGATGGATACAGGATGGGTTCAGGATGGATACAGGATGGGTTCAGGATGGATACAGGATGGATACAGGATGGGTTCAGGATGTATACAGGATGGTTACAGGATGGATACAGGATGAGTTCAGGATGGGTTCAGGATGGGTTCAGGATGGGTTCAGGATGGGTACAGGATGGACACAGGATGGGTACAGGATGGATACAGGATGGGTTCAGGATGGGTTCAGGATGGGTACAGGATGGGTTCAGGATGGATACAGGATGGGTACAGAATGGATACAGGATGGGTTAAGGATGGATACAGGATGAGTTCAGGATGGGTTCAGGATGGGTACAGGATGGATACAGGATAGGTTCAGGATGGGTTCAGGATGGGTACAGGATGGAAACAGGATGGGTACAGGATGGGTACAGGATGGGTTCAGGATGGGTTCAGGATGGGTACAGGATGGATACAGGATGGATACAAGATGGGTTCAGGATGGGTTCAGGATGGGTACAGGATGGGTACAGGATGGATAAAGGATGGATTCAGGATGGATACAGGATGGGTTCAGGATGGGTACAGGATGGGTTCAGGATGGGTTCAGGATGGGTACAGGATGGGTTCAGGATGGGTTCAGGATGGGTACAGGATGAGTTCAGGATGGATACAGGATGAGTACAGGATGGGTACAGGATGGTTTCAGGATGGGTACAGGATGGATACAGGATGGGTTCAGGATGGATACAGGATGGGTACAGGATGGGTACAGGATTGGTTCAGGATGGGTTCAGGATGGGTACAAGATGGGTAAAGACTGAGTTCAGGATGGATACAGGATGGGTACAGGATGGATACAGGATGGGTTCAGGATGGATACAGGATGGGTTCAGGATGGATACAGGACGGGTTCAGGATGGATACAGGATGGATACAGGATGGTTACAGGATGGATACAGGATGGGTAAAGGATGGCTATAGGATGGAGACAGGATGGGTACAGGATGGATACAGGATGGATACAGGATGGATACAGGATGGATACAGGATGGGTACAGGATGGATAAAGGTTGGGTTCAGGATGGATACAGGATGGGTTCAGGATGGATACAGGATGGGTACAGGATGGATACAGGATGGGTGTAGGATGGGTACAGGATGGATACAGGATGGGTTCAGGATGGGTTCAGGATGGATACAGGATGGATACAGGATGAGCTCAGGATGGGTACAGGATGGGTTCAGGATGGATACAGGATGGGTACAGGATGGATACAGGATGGGTTCAGGATGGGTACAGGATGGATACAGGATGGGTTCAGGATGGATACAGGATGGGTACAGGATGGATACAGGATGGGTTCAGGATGGGTACAGGATGGATACAGGATGGGTTCAGGATGGGTACAGGATGGATACAGGATGGGTTCAGGATGGGTTCAGGATGGGTACAGGATGGATACAGGATGGGTTCAGGATGGGTTCAGGATGGGTACAGGGTGGATACAGGATGGGTTCAGGATGGATACAGGATGGGTACAGGATGGGTTCAGGATGGGTTCAGGATGGGTACAGGATGGATACAGGACGGGTTCAGGATGGGTTCAGGATGGGTTCAGGAAGGGTTCAGGATGGATACAGGATGGGTACAGGATGGATACAGGATGGGTTCAGGATGGGTACAGGATGGATACAGGATGGGTTCAGGATGGATACAGGATGGGTACAGGATGGATACAGGATGGGTACAGGATGGATACAGGATGGGTTCAGAATGGGTTCAGGATGGGTACAGGATGGATACAGGATGGGTTCAGGATGGATACAGGATGGGTACAGGATGGATACAGGATGGGATCAGGATGGACACAGGATGGGATCAGGATGGACACAGGATGGGATCAGGATGGATACAGGATGGGTTCAGGATGGTTACAGGATGGGTTCAGGGTGGATACAAGATGGATACAGGATGGGTTCAGGGTGGATACAGGATGGGTTCAGGATGGATACAGGATGGGTTCAGGATGGTTACAGGATGGGTTCAGGGTGGATACAGGATGGGTTCAGGATGGACACAGGATGGGTTCAGGGTGGATACAGGATGGGTACAGGATGGATACAGGATGGGTTCAGGATGGTTACAGGATGGGTTCAGGATGGATACAGGATGGGTTCAGGATGGTTACAGGATGGATACAGGATGGGTTCAGGATGGATACAGGATGGGTTCAGGATGGTTACAGGATGGGTTCAGGGTGGATACAGGATGGATACAGGATGGGTTCAGGGTGGATACAGGATGGGTTCAGGATGGGTTCAGGATGGATACAGGATGGATACAGGATGGGTTCAGGGTGGATACAGGATGGGTTCAGGATGGATACAGGATGGGTTCAGGATGGTTACAGGATGGATACAGGATGGGTTCAGGATGGATACAGGATGGGTTCGGGGTGGATACAGGATGGGTACAGGATGGATACAGGATGGGTTCAGGATGGTTACAGGATGGGTTCAGGGTGGATACAGGATGGATACAGGATGGGTTCAGGATGGATACAGGATGGGTTCAGGATGGATACAGGATGGGTTCAGGGTGGATACAGGATGGGTTAAGGATGGATACAGGATGGATACAGGATGGGTTCAGGATGGATACAAGATGGGTTCAGGATGGATACAGGATGGATTCAGGGTAATTACAGGATGGGTTCAGGGTGGATACAGGATGGGTTCAGGATGAGTTCAGGATGGGTTCAGGATGGATACAGGATGGATACAGGATGGGTACAGGATGGATACAGGATGGGTTCAGGATGGGTTCAGGATGGATACAGGATGGGTACAGGATGGATACAGGATGGGTTCAGGATGGGTACAGGATGGGTTCAGGGTGGATACAGGATGGGTTCAGGGTGGGTTAAGGATGGGTTCAGGATGGGTTCAGGATGAGTTCAGGATGGTTACAGGATGGATACAGGATGGGTTCAGGATGAGTTTAGGATGGTTACAGGATGGATACAGGATGGATACAGGATGGGTTCAGGATGGTTACAGGATGGGTTCAGGGTGGATACAGGATGGGTTCAGGGTGGGTTAAGGATGGGTTCAGGATGGGTTCAGGATGAGTTCAGGATGGATACAGGATGGGTTCAGGATGGATACAGGATGGATACAGGATGGGTTCAGGATGGATACAGGATGGGTTCAGGATGGATACAGGATGGATACAGGATGGGTTCAGGATGGATACAGGATGGTTACAGGATGGATACAGGATGAGTTCAGGATGGGTTCAGGAAGGGTTCAGGATGGGTACAGGATGGACACAGGATGGGTACAGGATGGATACAGGATGGGTTCAGGATGGGTTCAGGATGGGTACAGGATGGGTTCAGGATGGATACAGGATGGGTACAGAATGGATACAGGATGGGTTAAGGATGGATACAGGATGGGTTCAGGATGGATACAGGATGGGTTAAGGATGGATACAGGATGGGTTCAGGATGGGTTCAGGATGGGTACAGGATGGATACAGTATAGGTTCAGGATGGGTTCAGGATGGGTACAGGATGGAAACAGGATGGGTTCAGGATGGATACAGGATGGATACAGGATGGGTTCAGGATGGGTACAGGATGGATTCAGGGTGGATACAGGATGGGTTCAGGATGACTTCAGGATGGGTACAGAATGGAAACAGGATGGGTTCAGGATGGATACAGGATGGATACAGGATGGGTTCAGGATGAGTTCAGGATGGATACAGGATGGGTTCAGGATGGATACAGGATGGATACATGATTGGTTCAGGATGGATACAGGATGGTTACAGGATGGATACAAGATGAGTTCAGGATGGTTTCAGGATGGGTACAGGATGGGTACAGGATGGACACAGGATGGGTACAGGATGGGTTCAGGATGGGTACAGGATGGATACAGGATGGGTTAAGGATGGATACAGGATGGGTTCAGGATGGGTTCAGGATGGGTACAGGATGGATTCAGGGTGGATACAGGATGGGTTCAGGATGAGTTCAGGATGGGTACAGGATGGATACAGGATGGGTTAAGGATGGATACAGGATGGGTTCAGGATGGGTTCAGGATGGGTACAGGATGGATTCAGGGTGGATACAGGATGGGTTCAGGATGAGTTCAGGATGGGTACAGGATGGAAACAGGATGGGTTCAGGATGGATACAGGATGGATACAGGGTGGGTTCAGGATGAGTTCAGGATGGATACAGGATGGATACAGGATGGGTTCAGGATGAGTTCAGGATGGGTACAGGATGGATACAGGATGGGATCAGGATGGGTTCAGGATGGGTACAGGATGGAAACAGGATGGGTTCAGGATGGATACAGGATGGATACAGGATGGGTTCAGGAAGGGTACAGGATGGGTTCAGGGTGGATACAGGATGGGTTCAAGATGAGTTCAGGATGGTTACAGGATGGATACAGGATGGGTTCAGGATGGATACAGGATGGATACAGGATGGGTTCAGGATGAGTTCAGGATGGATACAGGATGGGTTCAGGATGAGTTCAGGATGGATACACGATGGGTTCAGGATGGATACAGGATGGACACAGGATGGGTTCAGGATGGATACAGGATGGTTACAGGATGGATACAGGATGAGTTCAGGATGGATACAGGATGGGTTCAGGATGAATACAGGATGGGTACAGGATGGGTTCAGGATGGATACAGGATGGTTACAGGATGGATACAGGATGGGTTCAGGATGGATACAGGATGGGTTCAGGATGGTTACAGGATGGGTTCAGGATGGTTACAGGATGGGTTCAGGGTGGATACAGGATGGGTTCAGGGTGGGTTCAGGATGGATACAGGATGGGTTCAGGGTGGATACAGGATGGGTTCAGGATGGGTTCAGGATGGATACAGGATGGGTTCAGGATGGATACAGGATGGGTTCAGGATGGATACAGGATGGGTTCAGGATGGTTACAGGATGGGTTCAGGGTGGATACAGGATGGGTTCAGGGTGGGTTCAGAATGGATACAGGATGGGTTCAGGGTGGATACAGGATGGGTTCAGGATGGGTTCAGGATGAGTTCAGGATGGTTAAAGGATGGATACAGGATGGATACAGGATGGGTTCAGGATGGATACAGGATGGATACAGGATGGGTTCAGGATGTATACAGGATGGTTACAGGATGGATACAGGATGAGTTCAGGATGGGTTCAGGATGGGTTCAGGATGGGTTCAGGATGGGTACAGGATGGACACAGGATGGGTACAGGATGGATACAGGATGGGTTCAGGATGGGTTCAGGATGGGTACAGGATGGGTTCAGGATGGATACAGGATGGGTACAGAATGGATACAGGATGGGTTAAGGATGGATACAGGATGAGTTCAGGATGGGTTCAGGATGGATACAGGATGGATACAGGAAAGGTTCAGGATGGGTTCAGGATGGGTACAGGATGGAAACAGGATGGGTACAGGATGGGTACAGGATGGGTTCAGGATGGGTTTAGGATGGGTACAGGATGGATACAGGATGGATACAAGATGGGTTCAGGATGGGTTCAGGATGGGTACAGGATGGGTACAGGATGGATAAAGGATGGATTCAGGATGGATACAGGATGGGTTCAGGATGGGTACAGGATGGGTTCAGGATGGGTTCAGGATGGGTACAGGATGGGTTCAGGATGGGTTCAGGATGGGTACAGGATGAGTTCAGGATGGATACAGGATGAATACAGGATGGGTACAGGATGGGTTCAGGATGGGTACAGGATGGATACAGGATGGGTTCAGGATGGATACAGGATGGGTACAGGATGGGTACAGGATTGGTTCAGGATGGGTTCAGGATGGGTACAAGATGGGTACAGACTGAGTTCAGGATGGATACAGGATGGGTACAGGATGGATACAGGATGGGTTCAGGATGGATACAGGATGGGTTCAGGATGGATACAGGATGGGTTCAGGATGGATACAGGATGGTTACAGGATGGATACAGGATGGGGAAAGGATGGCTATAGGATGGAGACAGGTTGGGTACAGGATGGATACAGGATGGGTTCAGGATGGATACAGGATGGATACAGGATGGGTACAGGATGGATAAAGGATGGGTTCAGGATGGATACAGGATGGGTTCAGGATGGACACAGGATGGGTTCAGGATTGGTTCAGGGTGGGTTCAGGATGGGTACAGGATGGGTTCAGGATGGATACAGGATGGGTACAGGATGGATACAGGATGGGTGTAGGATGGGTACAGGATGGATACAGGATGGGTTCAGGATGGGTTCAGGATGGATACAGGATGGATACAGGATGAGCTCAGGATGGGTACAGGATGGGTTCAGGATGGATACAGGATGGGTTCAGGATGGATACAGGATGGGTACAGGATGGATACAGGATGGGTTCAGGATGGGTACAGGATGGATACAGGATGGGTTCAGGATGGGTACAGGATGGATACAGGATGGGTTCAGGATGGGTTCAGGATGGGTACAGGATGGATACAGGATGGGTTCAGGATGGGTTCAGGATGGGTACAGGGTGGATACAGGATGGGTTCAGGATGGATACAGGATGGGTACAGGATGGGTTCAGGATGGGTTCAGGATGGGTACAGGATGGATACAGGACGGGTTCAGGATGGGTTCAGGATGGGTTCAGGAAGGGTTCAGGATGGATACAGGATGGGTACAGGATGGATACAGGATGGGTTCAGGATGGGTACAGGATGGATACAGGATGGGTTCAGGATGGATACAGGATGGGTACAGGATGGATACAGGATGGGTACAGGATGGATACAGGATGGGTTCAGAATGGGTTCAGGATGGGTACAGGATGGATACAGGATGGGTTCAGGATGGATACAGGATGGGTACAGGATGGATACAGGATGGGTTCAGTATGGACACAGGATGGGATCAGGATGGACACAGGATGGGATCAGGATGGATACAGGATGGGTTCAGGATGGTTACAGGATGGGTTCAGGGTGGATACAAGATGGATACAGGATGGGTTCAGGGTGGATACAGGATGGGTTCAGGATGGATACAGGATGGGTTCAGAATGGTTACAGGATGGGTTCAGGGTGGATACAGGATGGGTTCAGGATGGACACAGGATGGGATCAGGATGGATACAGGATGGGTTCAGGGTGGATACAGGATGGATAGAGGATGGGTTCAGGGTGGATACAGGATGGGTTCAGGATGGATACAGGATGGGTTCAGGATGGTTACAGGATGGTTTCAGGGTGGATACAGGATGGGTTCAGGATGAGTTCAGGATGGGTTCAGGATGGATACAGGATGGGTTCAGGATGGATACAGGATGGGTTCAGGGTGGATACAGGATGGGTACAGGATGGATACAGGATGGGTTCAGGATGGGTTCAGGATGGGTACAGGATGGGTTCAGGATGGATACAGGATGGGTTCAGGATGAGTTCAGGATGGACACAGGATGGGTTCAGGATGGTTACAGGATGGGTTCAGGGTGGATACAGGATGGGTACAGGATGGATACAGGATGGGTTCAGGATGGTTACAGGATGGGTTCAGGGTGGATACAGGATGGGTTCAGGGTGGGTTCAGGATGGGTTCAGGATGGGTTCAGGATGAGTTCAGGATGGTTACAGGATGGATACAGGATGGATACAGGATGGGTTCAGGATGAGTTCAGGATGGTTACAGGATGGATACAGGATGGATACAGGATGGATACAGGATGGATACAGGATGGGTTCAGGATGGATACAGGATGGGTACAGGATGGATACAGGATGGGTTCAGAATGGGTACAGGATGGATACAGGATGGGTTCAGGATGGATACAGGATGGATACAGGATGGGTTCAGGATGGATACAGGATGGGTTCAGAATGGGTTCAGGAAGGGCACAGGATGGATACAGGATGGGTTCAGGATGGGTACAGGATGGATACAGGATGGGTTCAGGATGGATACAGGATGGGTACAGGATGGATACAGGATGGGTTAAGGATGGATACAGGATGGGTTCAGGATGGGTTCAGGATGGGTACAGGATGGATACAGGATGGATACAGGATGGGTTCAGGATGGGTTCAGGATGGGTACAGGATGGGTACAGGATGGATACAAGATGGGTTCAGGATGGATACAGGATGGGTACAGGATGGATACAGGATGGGTTCAGAATGGGTTCAGGATGGGCACAGGATTGATACAGGATGGGTTCAGGATGGGTACAGGATGGATACAGGATGGGTTCAGGATGGATACAGGATGGGTACAGGATGGATACAGGATGGGTTAAGGATGGATACAGGATGGGTACAGGATGGATACAGGATGGGTTCAGGATGGATACAGGATGGGTACAGGATGGGTTCAGGATGGATACAGGATGGGTTCAGGACGGGTACAGGATGGGTTCAGGATGGTTTCAGGATGGGTACAGGATGGATACAGGATGGGTTCAGGATGGGTACAGGATGGGTACAGGATGGGTTTAGGATGGGTTCAGGATGGGTACAGGATGGATACAGGATGGGTACAGGATGGGAACAGGATGGATACAGGATGGGTTCAGGATGGGTACAGGATGGATACAGGATGGGTACAGGATGGGTTCAGGATGGGTTCAGGATGGATACAGGATGGGTACAGGATGGATACAGGATGGGTACAGGATGGGTTCAGGATGGGTACAGGATGGGTACAGGATGGGTACAGGATGGATACAGGATGGGTTCAGGATGGGTACAGGATGGATACAGGATGGGTACAGGATGGGTTCAGGATGGGTTCAGGATGGGTTCAGGATGGGTACAGGATGGATACAGGACGGGTTCAGGATGGATACAGGATGGGTACAAGATGGGTTTAGGATGGATACAGGATGGGTTCAGGATGGGTACAGGATGGGTTCAGGATGGGTTCAGGATGGGTACAGGATGGATACACGTTGGGTTCAGGATGGATACAGGATGGGTAAAGGATGGGTTCAGGATGAGTTCAGGATGGGTACAGAATGGATACAGGATGGGTTCAGGATGGATACAGGATGGGTAGAGGATGGGTACAGGATGGGTTCAGGATGGGTTCAGGATGGGTACAGGATGGATACAGGATGGGTTCAGGATGGGTACAGGATGGATACAGGATGGGTTCAGGATGGATACAGGATGGGTACAGGATGGATACAGGATGGGTTCAGGATGGATACAGGATGGGTTCAGGATGGATACAGGATGGGTTCAGGATGGATACAGGATGGGTTCAGGATGGATACAGGTTTGGATACAGGATGGTTACAGGATGGATACAGGATGGGTAAAGGATGGATATAGGATGGAGACAGGATGGATACAGGATGGGTTCAGGATGGATACAGGATGGATACAGGATGGGTACAGGATGGATACAGGATGGGTTCAGGATGGATACAGGATGGATACAGGATGGATACAGGATGGATACAGGATGGGTACAGGATGGATACAGGATGGGTTCAGGATGGGTTCAGGATGGGTACAGGATGGGTACAGGATGGATACAGGATGCGTACAGGATGGGTTCAGGATGTGTTCAGAATGGGTACAGGATGGGTTCAGGATGGTTACAGGATGGGTTCAGGGTGGATACAGGATGGATACAGGATGGGTTCAGGGTGGATACAGGATGGGTTCAGGATGGATAAAGGATGGGTTCAGGATGGTTACAGGATGGGTTCAGGGTGGATACAGGATGGGTTCAGGATGAGTTCAGGATGGGTTCAGGATGGATACAGGATGGGTTCAGGACGGATACAGGATGGGTTCAGGGTGGATACAGGATGGGTACAGGATGGATACAGGATGGGTTCAGGATGGGTTCAGGATGGGTACAGGATGGGTTCAGGATGGATACAGGATGGGTTCAGGATGAGTTCAGGATGGACACAGGATGGGTTCAGGATGGTTACAGGATGGGTTCAGGGTGGATACAGGATGGGTACAGGATGGACACAGGATGGGTTCAGGATGGTTACAGGATGGGTTCAGGGTGGATACAGGATGGGTTCAGGGTGGGTTCAGGATGGGTTCAGGATGGGTTCAGGATGAGTTCAGGATGGTTACAGGATGGTTACAGGATGGATACAGGATGGATACAGGATGGTTACAGGATGGATTCAGGGTGGATACAGGATGGATTCAGGGTGGATACAGGATGGGTTAAGGATGAGTTCAGGATGGGTTCAGGATGGATACAGGATGGATACAGGATGGATACAGGATGGGTACAGGATGGATACAGGATGGGTACAGGATGGATACAGGATGGGTTCAGGATGGTTACAGGATGGGTTCAGGGTGGATACAGGATGGGTTCAGGGTGGGTTCAGGATGGGTTCAGGATGGGTTCAGGATGAGTTCAGGATGGTTACAGGATGGATACAGGATGGGTTCAGGATGGGTACAGGATGGATACAGGATGGGTTCAGGATGGATAGAGGATGGATACAGGATGGGTTCAGGATGGATACAGGATGGGTTCAGAATGGGTTCAGCATGGGCACAGGATGGATACAGGATGGGTTCAGGATGGGTACAGGATGGATACAGGATGTGTTCAGGATGGATACAGGATGGGTACAGGATGGATACAGGATGGGTTAAGGATGGATACAGGATTGGTTCAGGATGGGTTCAGGATGGGTACAGGATGGATACAGGATGGATACAGGATGGATACAGGATGGGTTCAGGATGGGTTCAGGATGGGTACAGGATGGGTACAGGATGGATACAGGATGGGTTCAGGATGGATACAGGATGGGTACAGGATGGATACAGGATGGGTTCAGAATGGGTTCAGGATGGGCACAGGATGGATACAGGATGGGTTCAGGATGGGTACAGGTTGGATACAGGATGGGTTCAGGATGGATACAGGATGGGTACAGGATGGATACAGGATGGGTTAAGGATGGATACAGGATGGGTACTGGATGGGTACAGAATGGATACAGGATGGGTTCAGGATGGATACAGGATGGGTTCAGGATGGGTACAGGATGGGTTCAGGATGGGTTCAGGATGGGTACAGGATGGATACAGGATGGGTTCAGGATGGGTACAGGATGGGTACAGGATGGGTACAGGATGGGTACAGGATGGGTTTAGGATGGGTTCAGGATGGGTACAGGATGGATACAGGATGGGTTCAGGATGGATACAGGATGGGTACAGGATGGGTACAGGATGGGTACAGGATGGGTACAGGATGGATACAGGATGGGTACAGGATGGGTTCAGGATGGGTTCAGGATGGGTTCAGGATGGGTACAGGATGGATACAGGATGGGTTCAGGATGGATACAGGATGGGTACAGGATGGGTTTAGGATGGATACAGGATGGGTTCAGGATGGGTACAGGATGGGTTCAGGATGGGTTCAGGATGGGTTCAGGATGGGTACAGGATGGATACACGTTGGGTTCAGGATGGATACAGGATGGGTAAAGGATGGGTTCAGGATGAGTTCAGGATGGGTACAGAATGGATACAGGATGGGTTCAGGATGGATACAGGATGGGTACAGGATGGGTACAGGATGGGTTCAGGATGGGTTCAGGATGGTTACTGGATGGATACAGGATGGGTTCAGGATGGGTACAGGATGGATACAGGATGGGTTCAGGATGGATACAGGATGGGTACAGGATGGATACAGGATGGGTTCAGGATGGATACAGGATGGGTAAAGGATGGATATAGGATGGAGACAGGATGGATACAGGATGGATACAGGATGGATACAGGATGGGTACAGGATGGATACAGGATGGGTTCAGGATGGATACAGGATGGATACAGGATGGATACAGGATGGATACAGGATGGGTACAGGATGGATACAGGATGGGTTCAGGATGGGTTCAGGATGGGTTCAGGATGGATACAGGATGGGTTCAGGATCGATACAGGATGGGTACAGGATGGATACAGGATGGGTTCAGGATGGGTTCAGGATGGGTTCAGGATGGGTACAGGATGGGTACAGGATGGATACAGGATGGGTAGAGGATGGGTTTAGGATGGGTACAGGATGGACACAGGATGGATAAAGGATGGGTACAGGATGGATACAGGTTGGGTTCAGGATGGATACAGGATGGGTTCAGGATGGATACAGGATGGGTTCAGGATGGGTTCAGGATGGGTTCAGGATGGATACAGGATGGGTTCAGGATCGATACAGGATGTGTACAGGATGGATACAGGATGGGTGTAGGATGGGAACAGGATGGATACAGGATGGGTTCAGGATGGGTTCAGGATGGATACAGGATGGGTTCAGGATGGGTACAGGATGGGTTCAGGATGGATACAGGATGGGTACAGGATGGATACAGGATGGGTTCAGGATGGGTTCAGGATAGGTACAGGATGGATACAGGATGGGTTCAGGATGGGAACAGGATGGATACAGGATGGGTACAGGATGGGTTCAGGATGGGTACAGGATGGATACAGGATGGGTTCAGGATGGATACAGGATGGGTACAGGATGGGTTCAGGATGGGTTCAGGATGGGTACAGGATGGATACAGGATGGATACAGGATGGGTTCAAGATAGATACAGGATGGGTTCAGGATGGATACAGGATGGGTACAGGATGGGTTCAGGATGGATACAGGATGGGTACAGGATGGGTACAGGATGGGTTCAGGATGGGTTCAGGATGGGTACAGGATGGATACAGGATGGGTTCAGGATGGGTAAAGGATGGATACAGGATGGGTTCAGGATGGATACAGGATGGGTACAGGATGGGTTCAGGATGTTTTCAGGATGGGTACAGGATGGATACAGGATGGGTTCAGGGTGGGTACAGGATGGATACAGGATGGGTTCAGGATGGATACAGAATGGGTACAGGATGGATACAGGATGGGTTCAGGATGGATACAGGATGGGTTCAGGATGGGTTCAGGATGGGTTCAGAATGGGTTCAGGATGGGTACAGGATGGATACAGGATGGGTTCAGGATGGGTACAAGATAGATACAAGATGGGTTCAGGATGGTTTCAGGATGGGTACAAGATAGATACAAGATGGGTTCAGGGTGGGTTCAGGATGGTTTCAGGATTGGTACAGGATGGATACAGGAGGGGTACAGGATAGGTACAGGATGGGTTCAGGATGGGTTCAGGATGGGTTCAGGATGGGTTCAGGATGGGTTCAGGATGGGTACAAGATAGATACAAGATGGGTTCAGGGTGGGTTCAGTATGGGTACAGGATGGGTTCAGGATGGATACAGGATGGGTTCAGGATGGGTTCAGGATGGGTTCAGGATGGATACAGGATGGGTTCAGGGTGGATACAGTATGGATACAGGATGGGTTCAGGGTGGATACAGGATGGATACAGGATGGGTTCAGGGTGGATACAGGATGGATACAGGATGGGTTCAGGATGGATACAGGATGGGTTCAGGATGGTTACAGGATGGGTTCAGGGTGGATACAGAATGGATACAGGATGGGTTCAGGGTGGATACAGGATGGATACAGGATGGGTTCAGGATGGATACAGGATGGGTTCAGGGTTGGTTCAGGGTGGGTTCAGGATTGTTTCAGGATAGGTACAGGATGGATACAGGATGGGTAACGGAAGGGTACAAGATGGGTACAGGATGGGTTCAGGATGGGTTCAGGATGGGTACAGGATGAGTTCAGGATGGGTTCAGGACCTATTCCTCTCCTGTTCCTCACCTGTTAATCACATGTTAATCACATGTTAATTACCTGTTAATCAAATGTTAATCACCTGTTAATTACATATTACACACCTGTTAATCACCTGTTAATCATCGGTAAATAACCTGTTGATCTCCTGTTAATCGCCTGTTTGTCTCCCGTTAATTAACCGTTAATCAACTGTTAATCACCTGTTCCTTTCCTGTTCCTCACCTGTTCCTCACCTGTTAATTACCTGTTTGTCACCTGTTAATCACCTGTTCATCACCTGTTCCTCTCCTTTTCCTCACCTGTTCCTCACCTGTTAATCACCTGTTAGTCACCTGTTAATCACCTGTTCATCACCTGTTCCTCTCCTGTTAATCACCTGTTCATCACCTGTTCCTCTCCTGTTCCTCACCTGTTCCTCACCTGTTAGTCACCTGTTAATCACCTGTTCATCACCTGTTCCTCACCTTTTAATGACCTGTTAATCACCTGTTCCTCTCCTGTTCCTCACGTGTTCCTCTCCTGTTCCTCACCTGTTCATCATCTGTTAGTCACCTGTTAATCACCTGTTCATCACCTGTTCCTCACCTTTTAATGACCTGTTAATCACCTGTTCCTCTCCTGTTCCTCACGTGTTCCTCACCTGTTAATCACCTGTTAATAACCTGTTCATCACCTGATACTCTCCTGTTAATCACCTGTTAATCACCTGTTCCTCTCCTGTTCCTCACCTGTTAATCACCTGTTAATCACCTGTTCCTCTCCTGTTCCTCACCTGTTCCTCACCTGTTAGTCACCTGTTATTCACCTGTTCATCACCTGTTCCTCTCCTGTTAATCACCTGTTAATCACCTGTTCATCACCTGTTCCTCACCTGTTAATGACCTGTTAATCACCTGTTCCTCTCCTGTTCCTCACGTGTTCCTCACCTGTTAGTCACCTGTTAATCACCTGTTCATCACCTGATCCTCTCCTGTTAATCACCTGTTAATCACCTGTTCCTCTCCTGTTCCTCACCTGTTAATCCCCTTTTAATCACCTGTTCATCACCTGTTCCTTTCCTGTTAATCACCTGTTCCTCTCCTGTTCCTCTCCTGTTCCTCACCTGTTCATCACCTGTTAATCACCTGTTAATCACCTGTTGATCCCCTTTCAATCACCTGTTCATCACCTGTTCCTCTCCTGTTAATCACCTGTTAATCACCTTTTCCTCTCTTGTTCCTCACCTGTTAATCACCTGTTAATCACCTGTTAATCCCCTTTTAATCACCTGTTCATCAACTGTTCCTCTCCAGTTAATCACCTGTTAATCACCTGTTAATCCCCTTTTAATCACCTGTTAATCACCTGTTAATCCCCTTTTAATCACCTGTTCATCACCTGTTCCTCTCTTGTTCCTCACCTGTTAATTACCTGTTAATTACCTGTTACTCTCCTGTTCTTCTCCTGTTCCTCACCTGTTCATCAACTGTTAATCACCTGTTCCTCACCTGTTCATCACCTGTTAATCACCTGTTAATCACCTGTTAATCCCCTTTTAATCACCTGTTCATCACCTGTTCCTCTCCTGTTAATCACCTGTTAATCACCTGTTCCTCTCCTGTTCCTCACCTGTTCATCACCTGTTCATCACCTTTTAATCACCTGTTAATCCCCTTTTAATCACCTGTTCATCACCTGTTCCTCTCCTGTTAATTACCTGTTCATCACCTGTTAATCACCTGTTCCTCTCCTGTTCCTCTCCTGTTCCTCACCTGTTCCTCACCTGTTAATCACCTGTTAATCACCTGTTCCTCTCCTGTTAATCACGGGTTAATCACCTGTTAATCACATGTTCCTCTCCTGTTCCTCACCTGTTAATCACCTGTTCATCACCTGTTCCTCTCCTGTTCCTCACCTGTTAATCACCTGTTAATCACCTGTTCCTCTCTTGTTCATCACCTGTTAATCACCTGTTAATCCCCTTTTAATCACTTGTTAATCACCTGTTAATCACCTGTTCCTCACCTGTTCCTCTCTTGTTCATCACCTGTTAATCACCTGTTAATCCCCTTTTAATCACTTGTTAATCACCTGTTAATCACCTGTTCCTCTCCTGTTCATCTCCTGTTCCTCTCTTGTTCCTGACTTGTTAATTATTAGTTAATCACCTGTTAATCACCTGTTCATCACCTGTTCCTCTCCTGTTCCTCTCTTGTTCCTCACCTGTTAATTACCTGTTCATCACCTGTTCATCACCTGTTCATCACCTGTTCCTCTCTTGTTCCTCTCTTGTTCCTCACCTGTTAATTACCTGTTAATCACCTGTTAATTACCTGTTCCTCTCCTGTTCCTCTCTTGTTCCTCACCTGTTAATTACCTGTTAATCTCCTGTTAATCACCTGTTCCTCTCTTGTTCCTCACCTGTTAATTACCTGTTAATCACCTGTTCCTCTCTTGTTCCTCACCTGTTAATTACCTGTTAATCACCTGTTAATTACCTGTTCCTCTCCTGTTCCTCTCTTGTTCCTCACCTTTTAATCACCTGTTAATCACCTGTTCCTCTCTTGTTTCTCTCACCTGTTAATTACCTGTTAATCACCTGTTAATCACCTGTTCCTCTCCTGTTCCTCTCTTGTTCCTCACCTGTTAATTACCTGTTCATCACCTGTTCCTCTCTTGTTCCTCACGTGTTCCTCAACTGTTAATTACCTGTTCATCACCTGTTCCTCTCCTGTTCCTCTCTTGTTCCTCACCTGTTAATCACCTGTTAATCACCTGTTCCTCTCCTGTTCCTCTCTTGTTCCTCACCTGTTAATTACCTGTTAATCACCTGTTTCTCTCTTGTTCCTCACCTGTTAATTACCTGTTCCTCTCCTGTTCCTCTCTTGTTCCTCACCTGTTAATTACCTGTTGATCACCTGTTAATCACCTTTTCGTCTCTTGTTCCTCACCTGTTAATTACCTGTTAATCACCTGTTAATCACCTGTTTCTCTCTTGTTCCTCTCACCTGTTACTTACCTGTTCATCACCTGTTCCTCTCTTGTTCCTCACCTGTTAATTACCTGTTCATCACCTGTTCCTCTCTTGTTCCTCACCTGTTAATTACTTGTTCCTCTACTGTTCCTCTCTTGTTTCTCACCTGTTAATTACCTGTTAATCACATGTTCCTCACCTGTTCCTCTCTTGTTCCTCTCTTGTTCCTCTCTTGTTCCTCTCACCTGTTACTTACCTGTTCATCACCTGTTCCTCTCTTGTTTCTCACCTGTTAATTACCTGTTCATCACATGTTCCTCTCCTGTTTCTCTCTTGTTCCTCACCTGTTAATTACCTGTTCATCACCTGTTCCTCTCTTGTTCGTCACCTGTTAATTACCTGTTCATCACCTGTTCCTCTCCTGTTCCTCTCTTGTTCCTCACCTGTTAATTACCTGTTCATCACCTGTTCCTCTCTTGTTCCTCACCTGTTAATTACCTGTTCATCACCTGTTCCTCTCATTTTCCTCTCTTGTTCATCACCTGTTAATTACCTTTTAATCACCTGTTCCTCTCTTGTTCCTCACCTGTTAATTACCTGTTAATCACCTGTTCCTCTCCTGTTCCTCTCTTGTTGCTCACCTGTTAATTACCTGTTCATCACCTGTTCCTCTCCTGTTCCTCTCCTGTTCCTCTCTTGTTCCTCACCTGTTAATTACCTGTTAAACACCTGTTCCTCTCTTGTTCCTCACCTGTTAATTACCTGTTAATCACCTGTTCCTCTCCTGTTCCTCTCTTGTTCCTCACCTGTTAATTACCTGTTCATCACCTGTTCCTCTCCTGTTCCTCTCTTGTTCCTCACCTGTTAATTACCTGTTCATCACCTGTTAATGACCTGTTCCTCTCTTGTTCCTCTCTTGTTCCTCACCTGTTCCTCAACTGTTAATTACCTGTTAATCACCTGTTAATCACCTGTTCCTCTCCTGTTCCTCTCTTGTTCCTCACCTGTTAATTACCTGTTAATCACCTGTTTCTCTCTTGTTCCTCACCTGTTAATTACCTGTTAATCACCTGTTAATCACCTGTTCCTCTCTTGTTCCTCACCTGTTAATTACCTGTTAATCACCTGTTAATCACCTGTTCCGCTCTTGTTCCTCTCACCTGTTACTTACCTGTTCATCACCTGTTCCTCTCTTGTTCCTCACCTGTTAATTACCTGTTCATCACCTGTTCCTCTCTTGTTCCTCTCACCTGTTACTTACCTGTTCATCACCTGTTCCTCTCTTGTTCCTCACCTGTTAATTACTTGTTCCTCTACTGTTCCTCTCTTGTTTCTCACCTGTTAATTACCTGTTAATCACATGTTCCTCACCTGTTCCTCTCTTGTTCCTCACCTGTTAATTACCTGTTAATCAACTGTTAATCACCTGTTAATTACCTGTTCATCACCTGTTCCTCTCTTGTTCCTCACCTGTTAATTACATGTTCATCACCTGTTCCTCTCCTGCTCCTCTCTTGTTCCTCACCTGTTAATTACCTGTTCATCACCTGTTCCTCTCCTGTTCCTCTCTTGTTCCTCACCTGTTAATTACCTATTAATCACCTGTTCCTCTCCTGCTCCTCTCTTGTTCCTCACCTGTTAATTACCTGTTCATCACCTGTTCCTCTCCTGTTCCTCTCTTGTTCCTCACCTGTTAATTACCTGTTAATCAACTGTTAATCACCTGTTAATTACCTGTTCATCACCTGTTCCTCTCTTGTTCCTCACCTGTTAATTACCTGTTCATCACCTGTTCCTCTCCTGCTCCTCTCTTGTTCCTCACCTGTTAATTACCTGTTCATCACCTGTTCCTCTCCTGCTCCTCTCTTGTTCCTCACCTTTTAATTACCTGTTCATCACCTGTTCCTCTCCTGTTCCTCTCTTGTTCCTCACCTGTTAATTACCTGTTCATCACCTGTTCCTCTCTTGTTCCTCACCTGTTAATTACCTGTTCATCACCTGTTCCTCTCCTGCTCCTCTCTTGTTCCTCACCTGTTAATTACCTGTTCATCACCTGTTCCTCTCCTGTTCCTCTCTTGTTCCTCAGCTGTTAATTACGTATTAATCACCTGTTCCTCTCCTGTTCCTCTCTTGTTCCTCACCTGTTAATTACCTGTTCCTCTCCTGTTCCTCTCTTGTTCCTCACCTGTTAATTACCTGTTCCTCTCCTGTTCCTCTCTTGTTCCTCACCTGTTAATTACCTATTAATCACCTGTTCCTCTCCTTTTCCTCTCTTGTTCCTCACCTGTTAATTACCTGTTAATCACCTGTTCCTCTCTTGTTCCTCACCTGTTAATTACCTGTTCATCACCAGTTCCTCTCCTGTTCCTCTCTTGTTCCTCATCTGTTAATTACCTGTTCATCACCAGTTCCTCTCCTGTTCCTCTCTTGTTCCTCACCTGTTAATTACCTGTTCATCACCTGTTCCTCTCCTGTTCCTCTCTTGTTCCTCACCTGTTAATTACCTGTTCATCACCTGTTCATTACCTGTTCATCACCAGTTCCTCACCTGTTCCTCTCTTGTTCATCACCTGTTAATTACCTGTTAATCACCTGTTCCTCTCCTTTTCCTCTCTTGTTCCTCACCTGTTAATTACCTGTTAATCACCTGTTCCTCTCTTGTTCCTCACCTGTTAATTACCTGTTCATCACCAGTTCCTCTCCTGTTCCTCTCTTGTTCCTCACCTGTTAATTACCTGTTCATCACCTGTTCCTCTCCTGTTCTTCTCTTGTTCCTCACCTGTTAATTACCTGTTCATCACCTGTTCCTCTCCTGTTCCTCTCTTGTTCCTCACCTGTTAATTACCTGTTAATCACCTGTTCCTCTCCTGTTCCTCTCTTGTTCCTCACCTGTTCATCACCTGTTCCTCACCTGTTCCTCTCTTGTTCCTCACCTGTTAATTACCTGTTCATCACCTGTTCCTCTCCTGTTCCTCTCTTGTTCCTCACCTGTTAATTACCTGTTCATCACCTGTTCCTCTCCTGTTCCTCTCTTGTTCCTCACCTGTTCATCACCTGTTCCTCTCCTGTTCCTCTCTTGTTCCTCTCTTGTTCCTCACCTGTTAATTACCTGTTAATCACCTGTTCCTCTCTTGTTCCTCTCTTGTTCCTCACCTATTAATTACCTGTTCATCACCTGTTCCTCTCCTGTTCCTCTCTTGTTCCTCACCTGTTAATTACCTGTTCATCACCTGTTCCTCTCCCGTTTGTCTCTTGTTCCTCACCTGTTAATTACCTGTTCATCACCTGTTCCTCTCCTATTGCTCTCTTGTTCCTCACCTGTTAATTACCTGTTCATCACCTGTTCCTCTCTTGTTCCTCTCTTGTTCCTCACCTGTTAATTACCTGTTCATCACCTGTTCCTCTCCTGTTCCTCTCTTGTTCCTCACCTGTTAATTACCTGTTCATCACCTGTTCCTCTCCTGTTCCTCTCTTGTTCCTCACCTGTTAATTACCTGTTCATCACCTGTTCCTCTCCTGTTCCTCTCTTGTTCCTCACCTGTTAATTACCTGTTCATCACCTGTTCCTCTCCTGTCCCTCTCTTGTTCCTCACCTGTTAATTACCTGTTCATCACCTGTTCCTCTCCTGTTCCACTCTTGTTCCTCTCTTGTTCCTCACCTGTTAATTACCTGTTCATCACCAGTTCCTCTCCTGTTCCTCTCTTGTTCCTCACCTGTTAATTACCTGTTCCTCTCTTGTTCCTCTCTTGTTCCTCACCTGTTAATTACCTGTTCATCACCAGTTCCTCTCTTGTTCCTCTCTTGTTCCTCACCTGTTAATTACCTGTTCATCACCAGTTCCTCTCCTGTTCCTCTCTTGTTCCTCACCTGTTAATTACCTGTTCATCACCTGTTCATCACCTGTTCCTCTCTTGTTCCTCTCTTGTTCCTCACCTGTTAATTACCTGTTCATCACCTGTTCCTCTCCTGTTCCTCTCTTGTTCCTCACCTGTTAATTACCTGTTCATCACCTGTTCCTCTCCTGTTCCTCTCTTGTTCCTCACCTGTTAATTACCTGTTCATCACCTGTTCCTCTCCTGTTCCTCTCTTGTTCCTCACCTGTTAATTACCTGTTCATCACCTGTTCCTCTCCTGTCCCTCTCTTGTTCCTCACCTGTTAATTACCTGTTCATCACCTGTTCCTCTCCTGTTCCACTCTTGTTCCTCTCTTGTTCCTCACCTGTTAATTACCTGTTCATCACCAGTTCCTCTCCTGTTCCTCTCTTGTTCCTCACCTGTTAATTACCTGTTCCTCTCTTGTTCCTCTCTTGTTCCTCACCTGTTAATTACCTGTTCATCACCAGTTCCTCTCCTGTTCCTCTCTTGTTCCTCACCTGTTAATTACCTGTTCATCACCAGTTCCTCTCTTGTTCCTCTCTTGTTCCTCACCTGTTAATTACCTGTTCATCACCTGTTCCTCTCCTGTTCCTCTCTTGTTCCTCACCTGTTAATTACCTGTTCATCACCTGTTCCTCTCCTGTTCCTCTCTTGTTCCTCACCTGTTAATTACCTGTTCATCACCTGTTCCTCTCCTGTTCCTCTCTTGTTCCTCAATTGTTAATTACCTGTTCATCACCTGTTCATTACCTGTTCATCACCAGTTCCTCACCTGTTCCTCTCTTGTTCATCACCTGTTAATTACCTGTTAATCACCTGTTCCTCTCCTTTTCCTCTCTTGTTCCTCACCTGTTAATTACCTGTTAATCACCTGTTCCTCTCTTGTTCCTCACCTGTTAATTACCTGTTCATCACCTGTTCATCTCCTGTTCCTCTCTTGTTCTTCACCTGTTAATTACCTGTTCATCACCTGTTCCTCTCCTTTTCCTCTCTTGTTCCTCACCTGTTAATTACCTGTTAATCACCTGTTCCTCTGTTGTTCCTCTCTTGTTCCTCACCTATTAATTACCTGTTCATCACCTGTTCCTCTCCTGTTGCTCTCTTGTTCCTCACCTGTTAATTACCTGTTCATCACCTGTTCCTCTCTTGTTCCTCTCTTGTTCCTCACCTGTTAATTACCTGTTCATCACCTGTTCCTCTCCTGTTCCTCTCTTGTTCCTCACCTGTTAATTACCTGTTCATCACCTGTTCCTCTCTTGTTCCTCTCTTGTTCCTCACCTGTTAATTACCTGTTCATCACCTGTTCCTCTGTTGTTCCTCTCTTGTTCCTCACCTGTTAATTACCTGTTCATCACCTGTTCCTCTCCTGTTCCTCTCTTGTTCCTCAATTGTTAATTACCTGTTCATCACCTGTTCCTCTCTTGTTCCTCACCTGTTAATTACCTGTTCATCACCTGTTCCTCTCTTGTTCCTCTCTTGTTCCTCACCTGTTAATTACCTGTTCATCACCTGTTCCTCTCTTGTTCCTCTCTTGTTCCTCACCTGTTAATTACCTGTTCATCACCTGTTCCTCTCCTGTTCCTCTCTTGTTCCTCACCTGTTAATTACCTGTTCATCACCTGTTCCTCTCTTGTTCCTCTCTTGTTCCTCACCTGTTAATTACCTGTTCATCACCTGTTCCTCTCCTGCTCCTCTCTTGTTCCTCACCTGTTAATTACCTGTTCATCACCTGTTCCTCTCCTGTTCCTCTCTTGTTCCTCACTTGTTAATTACCTGTTCATCACCTGTTCCTCTCTTGTTCCTCACCTGTTAATTACCTGTTCATCACCTGTTCCTCTCTTGTTCCTCACCTGTTCATCACCTGTTCCTCTCCTGTTCCTCTCTTGTTCCTCACCTGTTAATTACCTGTTAATCACCTGTTCCTCTGTTGTTCCTCACCTGTTAATTACCTGTTCATCACCTGTTCCTCTCTTGTTCCTCAACTGTTCATCACCTGTTCCTCTCCTGTTCCTCTCTTGTTCCTCACCTGTTAATTACCTGTTCCTCTCCTGTTCCTCTCTTGTTCCTCACCTGTTCATCACCTGTTCCTCTCCTGTTCCTCTCTTGTTCCTCACCTGTTAATTACCTGTTCCTCTCCTGTTCCTCTCTTGTTCCTCACCTGTTAATCACCTGTTCCTCTCCTGTTCCTCTCTTGTTCCTCACCTGTTAATTACCTGTTCATCACCTGTTCCTCTCCTGTTCCTCTCTTGTTCCTCACCTGTTAATTACCTGTTCATCACCTGTTGCTCTCCTGTTCCTCTCTTGTTCCTCACCTGTTAATTACCTGTTCCTCTCCTGTTCCTCTCTTGTTCCTCACCTGTTAATTACCTGTTCATCACCTGTTGCTCTCCTGTTCCTCTCTTGTTCCTCACCTGTTAATTACCTGTTCCTCTACTGTTCCTCTCTTGTTCCTCACCTGTGAATTACCTGTTCATCACCTGTTCCTCTCCTGTTCCTCTCTTGTTCCTCACCTGTTAATTACCTGTTCATCACCTGTTTCTCTCTTGTTCCTCACCTGTTAATTACCTGTTCATCACCTGTTCCTCTCCTGTTTCTCTCTTGTTCCTCACCTGTTAATTACCTGTTCCTCTCTTGTTCCTCACCTGTTAATTACCTGTTCATCACCTGTTCCTCTCCTGTTCCTCTCTTGTTCCTAACCTGTTAATTACCTGTTCATCACCTGTTCCTCTCCTGTTCCTCTCTTGTTCCTCACCTGTTAATTACCTGTTCATCACCTGTTCCTCTCCTGCTCCTCTCTTGTTCCTCACCTGTTAATTACCTGTTCATCACCTGTTCCTCTCCTGTTCCTCTCTTGTTCCTCACCTGTTAATTACCTGTTCATCACCTGTTCCTCTCCTGTTCCTCTCTTGTTCCTCACCTGTTAATTACCTGTTCATCACCTGTTCCTCTGTTGTTCCTCTCTTGTTCCTCACCTGTTAATTACCTGTTCATCACCTGTTCCTCTCCTGTTCCTCTCTTGTTCCTCACCTGTTAATTACCTGTTCCTCTCCTGTTCCTCACCTGTTCCTCTCTTGTTCCTCACCTGTTAATTACCTGTTAATCACCTGTTCCTCTCCTGTTCCTCTCTTGTTCCTCACCTGTTAATTACCTGTTCATCACCTGTTCCTCTCCTGTTCCTCACCTGTTCCTCTCTTGTTCCTCACCTGTTAATTACCTGTTCATCACCTGTTCCTCACCTGTTCCTCTCTTGTTCCTCACCTGTTAATCACCTGTTAATCACCTGTTCCTCTCCTGTTCCTCTCTTGTTCCTCACCTGTTAATTACCTGTTCATCACCTGTTCCTCTCCTGTTCCTCTCTTGTTCCTCACCTGTTAATTACCTGTTCCTCTCCTGTTCCTCACCAGTTCCTCTCTTGTTCCTCACCTGTTAATTACCTGTTCATCACCTGTTCCTCTCCTGTTCCTCTCTTGTTCCTCACCTGTTAATCACCTGTTAATCACCTGTTCCTCTCCTGTTCCTCTCTTGTTCCTCACCTGTTAATCACCTGTTAATTACCTGTTTCTCTCTTGTTCCTCACCTGTTAATTACCTGTTAATCACCTGTTAATAACTTGTTCCTCTCCTGTTCCTCTCTTGTTCCTCACCTGTTAATTACCTGTTCCTCTACTGTTCCTCTCTTGTTCCTCACCTGTTAATTACCTGTTAATCACCTGTTCCTCTCTTGTTCCTCACCTGTTAATTACCTGTTAATAATCTGTTAATCACCTGTTAATAACCTGTTCCTCTCCTGTTCCTCACCTGTTCCTCACCTGTTAATCACCTGCTAATCATCTGTTAATAATCTGTTAATCACCTGTTAATCATCTGTTAATCACCTGTTAATCACCTGTTAATCACCTGTTCCTCACCTGTTCCTCACCTGTTCCTCACCTGTTAATCACCTGTTAATCACCTGTTCCTCACCTGTTAATGAACTGTTCCTCTCCTGTTCCTCACCTGTTCCTCACCTGTTAATCACCTGTTAATCACCTGTTCCTCACCTGTTCCTCACCTGTTAATGAACTGTTCCTCTCCTGTTCCTCACCTGTTCCTCACCTGTTAATCACCTGTTAATCATCTGTTAATTACCTGTTAATCATCTGTTAATCACCTGTTAATCATCTGTTAATCATCTGTTAATCACCTGTTAATCACCTGTTAATCATCTGTTAATCATCTGTTAATTACCTGTTAATCATCTGTTAATCACCTGTTAATCATCTGTTAATCATCTGTTAATCACATGTTAATCACCTGTTAATCACCTGTTAATCATCTGTTAATTACCTGTTAATCATCTGTTAATCACCTGTTAATCACCTGTTAATCACCTGTTAATCACCTGTTAATCACCTGTTCCTCTCCTGTTCCTCACCTGTTCCTCTCCTGTTCCTCACCTGTTCCTCACCTGTTAATCACCTGTTCCTCTCCTGTTCCTCACCTGTTCCTCACCTGTTAATCACCTGTTAATCACCTGTTAATCACCTGTTAATCACCTGTTCCTCTCCTGTTAATCACCTGTTCCTCACCTGTTAATCACCTGTTAATCACCTGTTAATCACCTGTTCCTCACCTGTTAATCATCTGTTAATCATCTGTTAATCACCTGTTAATCACCAGTTCCTCACCTGTTCCTCATCTGTTAATCACATGTTAATCACCTGTTAATCACCTGTTAATCATCTTTTAATCACCTGTTAATCACCTGTTCCTCTCCTGTTCCTCACCTGTTCCTCACCTGTTCCTCTCCTGTTCCTCTCCTGTTCCTCACCTGTTCCTCACCTGTTAATCACCTGTTAATCATCTGTTAATCACATGTTAATCACCTGTTAATCACCTGTTAATCATCTGTTAATCATCTGTTAATTACCTGTTAATCACCTGTTAATCACCTGTTAATCACCTGTTAATCACCTGTTAATCACCTGTTCCTCTCCTGTTCCTCACCTGTTCCTCTCCTGTTCCTCACCTGTTCCTCACCTGTTAATCACCTGTTCCTCACCTGTTCCTCACCTGTTAATCACCTGTTAATCACCTGTTAATCACCTGTTCCTCTCCTGTTAATCACCTGTTCCTCACCTGTTAATCACCTGTTAATCACCTGTTAATCACCTGTTCCTCACCTGTTAATCATCTGTTAATCATCTGTTAATCACCTGTTAATCACCAGTTCCTCACCTGTTCCTCATCTGTTAATCACCTGTTAATCACCTGTTAATCACCTGTTAATCATCTTTTAATCACCTGTTAATCACCTGTTCCTCTCCTGTTCCTCACCTGTTCCTCACCTGTTCCTCTCCTGTTCCTCTCCTGTTCCTCACCTGTTCCTCACCTGTTAATCACCTGTTAATCATCTGTTAATCACCTGTTAATCATCAGTTCCTCACCTGTTCCTCACCTGTTAATCACCTGTTAATCACCTGTTAATCACCTGTTAATCACCTGTTAATCACCTGTTAATCACCTGTTCATCATCTTTTAATCACCTGTTAATCACATGTTAATCACATGTTAATCACCTGTTAATAACCTGTTAATCACCTCTTCCTCACCTGTTGCTCACCTGTTAATCACATGTTAATCACCTGTTAATCACCTGTTAATCACCTGTTAATCACCTGTTAATCACCTGTTAATCACCTGTTCATCATCTGTTAATCACCTGTTCATCATCTGTTAATCACCTGTTCCTCACCTGTTCCTCACCTGTGAATCACCTTTTAATCACCTGTTAATCACCTGTTAATCACCTGTTAATCACCTGTTCATCACCTGTTAATCATCTGTTAATCACCTGTTAATCACCTGTTAATCATCTGTTAATCACCTGTTAATCATCTGTTAATCACCTGTTAATCACCTGTTCATCACCTGTTAATCATCTGTTAATCACCTGTTAATCACCTGTTAATCATCTGTTCCTCACCTGTTAATCACCTGTTAATCATCTGTTAATCACCTGTTCATCACCTGTTCCTCTCCTGTTCCTCACCTGTTAATCATCTGTTAATCACCTGTTCATCACCTGTTCATCACCTGTTCCTCACCTGTTAATCACCTGTTCCTCACCTGTTAATCATCTGTTAATCACCTGTTCCTCATCTGTTAATCACCTGTTCCTCTCCTGTTCCTCACCTGTTAATCATCTGTTAATCACCTGTTCCTCATCTGTTAATCACCTGTTCCTCTCCTGTTCCTCACCTGTTAATCACCTGTTAATCATCTGTTAATCACCTCTTCATCACCTGTTCCTCTCCTGTTCCTCACCTGTTAATCATCTGTTAATCACCTGTTCATCACCTGTTCATCACCTGTTCCTCACCTGTTAATCACCTGTTCCTCACCTGTTAATCATCTGTTAATCACCTGTTCCTCATCTGTTAATCACCTGTTCCTCTCCTGTTCCTCACCTGTTGATCATCTGTTAATCACCTGTTCCTCTCCTGTTCCTCACCTGTTAATCACCTGTTAATCACCTGTTCATCACCTGTTCCTCACCTGTTAATCACCTGTTAATCATCTGTTAATCACCTGTTCATCACCTGTTCCTCTCCTGTTCCTCACCTGTTAATCATCTGTTAATCACCTGTTAATCACCTGTTAATCATCTGTTAATCACCTGTTCATCACCTGTTCATCACCTGTTCCTCACCTGTTAATCACCTGTTCCTCACCTGTTAATCATCTGTTAATCACCTGTTCCTCACCTGTTAATCACCTGTTCCTCACCTGTTAATCATCTGTTAATCACCTGTTCCTCATCTGTTAATCACCTGTTCCTCTCCTGTTCCTCACCTGTTAATCATCTGTTAATCACCTGTTCCTCATCTGTTAATCACCTGTTCCTCTCCTGTTCCTCACCTGTTAATCACCTGTTAATCATCTGTTAATCACCTGTTCATCACCTGTTCATCACCTGTTCCTCTCCTGTTCCTCACCTGTTCATCACCTGTTCCTCTCCTGTTCCTCACCTGTTAATCACCTGTTCCTCTCCTGTTCCTCACCTGTTAATCATCTGTTAATCATCTGTTAATCACCTGTTCATCACCTGTTCCTCACCTGTTAATCACCTGTTAATCATCTGTTAATCACCTGTTCATCACCTGTTCCTCTCCTGTTCCTCACCTGTTAATCATCTGTTAATCACCTGTTCATCACCTGTTCATCACCTGTTCATCACCTGTTCCTCACTTGTTAATCACCTGTTCCTCATCTGTTAATCACCTGTTAATCACCTGTTAATCACCTGTTCCTCTCCTGTTCCTCACCTGTTAATCATCTGTTAATCACCTGTTCCTCATCTGTTAATCACCTGTTCCTCTCCTGTTCCTCACCTGTTAATCACCTGTTAATCATCTGTTAATCACCTGTTCATCACCTGTTCCTCTCCTGTTCCTCACCTGTTCATCACCTGTTCCTCTCCTGTTCCTCACCTGTTAATCATCTGTTAATCACCTGTTCCTCACCTGTTAATCACCTGTTCCTCTCCTGTTCCTCACCTGTTAATCACCTGTTAATCATCTGTTAATCACCTGTTCATCACCTGTTCATCACCTGTTCCTCTCCTGTTCCTCACCTGTTCATCACCTGTTCCTCACCTGTTCCTCACCTGTTCATCACCTGTTCCTCTCCTGTTCCTCACCTGTTAATCACCTGTTAATCACCTGTTCATCACCTGTTAATCACCTGTTCCTCATCTGTTAATCACCTGTTAATCACCTGTTAATCATCTGTTAATCACCTGTTCATCACCTGTTCCTCTCCTGTTCCTCACCTGTTAATCATCTGTTAATCACCTGTTAATCACCTGTTAATCACCTTTTCCTCACCTGTTAATCACCTGTTCCTCATCTGTTAATCACCTGTTAATCACCTGTTAATCACCTGTTCCTCTCCTGTTCCTCACCTGTTAATCATCTGTTAATCACCTGTTCCTCATCTGTTAATCATCTGTTAATCACCTGTTAATCACCTGTTAATCATCTGTTAATCACCTGTTAATCACCTGTTCCTCTCCTGTTCCTCACCTGTTCATCACCTGTTCCTCACCTGTTAATCACCTGTTAATCACCTGTTAATCATCTGTTAATCACCTGTTAATCACCTGTTCCTCTCCTGTTCCTCACCTGTTCATCACCTGTTCCTCACCTGTTAATCACCTGTTAATCACCTGTTAATCACCTGTTAATCATCTGTTAATCATCTGTCAATCACCTGTTAATCACCTGTTAATCACCTGTTAATCACCTGTTCCTCTCCTGTTCCTCACCTGTTCATCACCTGTTCCTCACCTGTTAATCACCTGTTAATCACCTGTTCATCACCTGTTAATCACCGGTTCCTGACCTGTTAATCATATGTTAATAACCCTTTAATCACCTGTTAATCACCTGTTAATCATCTGTTAATCACCTGTTCCTCTCCTGTTCCTCACCTGTTAATCACCTGTTAATCATCTGTTAATCACCTGTTAATCACCTGTGAATCACCTGTTCCTCTCCTGTTAATCACCTGTTAATCACCTGTTAATCATCTGTTAATCACCTGTTAATCATCTGTTAATCATCTGTTCCTCACCTGTTAATCACCTGTTAATCACCTGTTAATCATCTGTTCCTCTCCTGTTCCTCACCTGTTAATCACCTGTTCCTCTCCTGTTCCTCACCTGTTAATCACCTGTTCCTCTCCTGTTCCTCACCTGTTAATCACCTGTTAATCACCTGTGAATCACCTGTTAATCACCTGTTAATCATCTGTTCCTCTCCTGTTCCTCACCTGTTAATCACCTGTTAATCACCTGTTAATCACCTGTTCATCACCTGTTCCTCACCTGTTAATCACCTGTTAATCACCTGTTCCTCACCTGTTCCTCACCTGTTAATCACCTGTTAATCACCTGTTAATCACCTGTGAATCACCTGTTAATCACCTGTTAATCATCTGTTCCTCTCCTGTTCCTCACCTGTTAATCACCTGTTAATCACCTGTTAATCACCTGTTCATCACCTGTTCCTCACCTGTTAATCACCTGTTAATCACCTGTTCCTCACCTGTTCCTCACCTGTTAATCACCTGTTAATCATCTGTTAATCACCTGTTAATCACCTGTTAATCATCTGTTCCTCACCTGTTCCTCACCTGTTAATCACCTGTTAATCACCTGTTCCTCACCTGTTCCTCACCTGTTAATCACCTGTTAATCACCTGTTCCTCACCTGTTAAACACCTGTTCTTCCAAAAGTAATGGTAAAGTTGTTCAGTTCAGTTTTTTTTAATTGCAATCATGTATTTTTTGTTTGAACTTGTTTTTTTTTGTTTGACTTTTTTAAATTTAGTTTTTGAATTGATATATTTTGCTTGCTCTTATAAACGTCTTCTTTAAACTTATTGACACAAAATAAATTCCATACTTAAGCGGCACCTTAAGGCTCGCCACAAGGATATTTTTTCGAAGTTAAGTTACAAATGCTGTTAACATAATCGATAAATTTCATAGTAAGCTAATACATTAGTATGTTTTCCACATACTCCTGGCGCAAATGGGCTGCTAACTTCAGGCTAAAGTTAGCTTTTGTTACGCTAACGTCAATTCATTATGTGTGTGTTACTTTAGCAGCATGTTTAGCCATGTTTACATTCAGTGACGGTGTGGTTATCTCTTTGCAGGGTGCTTGCGCAAGTCTTAAAAGTCTTAATAAGTATGGAATTTTGAAGCACTGTTTTCCAGACCTTAAAGTCTTGAATTTTTTGTGAAAGTCTTAATAAAGTATGGAAAATAAATGTATGGTAGAATTTTACAGTATGCTCAAAGGCATTGTGAAATGAGAAATAGGAAGGTAGGCTTTAAAACTATAATTTTACTAACTGGTCACGTACTGTATTAGCCTAATGGGATGATATTCAATCAACGCATGCTTAGCCTAGTCTGGCACATTTTCGTAACGTCACTGCTGAGGTCTATTGACATGTACTTGTGATTTTCATGTTTTGAAACGTTTTCATCAGTAAAAGCATAATTGACTGTGAATAATGCATTTGTTCATTGAATACTAGCCTATAAAAATTAACATTTCTAATAAATACAGTTGGTACAATCTCAACCAATGAAGTAGGCACACAAGTTACAAGTACATAAAGTACAGGTCTTGGGGAAAAATAGTATCAGTTTTAAAAAAGTCTGGAAATTTAATTTGTGTGTACGTTATATACTTACTGACTTATTGACCTAAATTAATTTGTTAAAAGACTATACTTATTTTTTCTTTTTCTTTTAACTAAAACTAGACTAAAACCTTTTTGACTTTTCGTCTACTAAAACTATCACATATAGAAGTGACTAAAATGTGACTAAAACTAATAAGCATTTTAGTCCAAAAGACTAAGACTAAGACTAAATCTAAGATGGTTGTCAAAAACAACACTGCTAAGTGCTTGTCAAAATTACTATTTAAGGTAGTAATGAAGTGTTGTTTCGTTTATGCGATGTGAAAACCGTTTGCTGTGACTTTCAATGATGCTTGAAAAACTCGACATGTTTCTTCAGATAAACTCCTGACGAACTGTGAAAAAGCAGCGAAAAGGTCTTATATATAAACTTTGGCGATATCAAGATCAGAGGACATATATTGTGATGTCATCAAGATCAGAGGACATGTATTGTGATGTCACCATCATGTGATGTCATCACAATTTTGTAAATGAAAGAGTAATGGAATTCTGGATGGAATTGAAGAATTCCAGAATGTTTTAAAAATAAAAAATAAAAAAAACGGCACACTGTTGTTACTCATCAGACAATGGACCATGATGGCGGCAGCAGTTTCAACACAGGGGCTCGGTGGTCGCAAACGTAGAGACGACATATGGGTGTATTTTAAATATAACCCAGCAGATAATAAAACGGAGTGTATTGTGAAGGGAGACGGTGACAAATGTGGCCACAAAGTAGGCGGGAAAAAAAATACGACCAACATTAAGCAGCACCTTAAGGCTCGCACAAGGATATTTTTTCGAAGGTAAGTTACAAATGCTGTTAACATAATCGATCATTTTCATAGTAAGCTAATACATTAGTACGTTTTCCACATACTCCTGGCGCAAATGGGCTGCTAACTTCAGGCTAAAGTTAGCTTTTGTTACGCTAACGTCAATTCATTATGTGTGTGTTACTTTAGCAGCATGTTTAGCCATGTTTACATTCAGTGACGGTGTGGTTATCTCTTTGCAGGGTGCTTGCGCAAGTCTTAAAAGTCTTAATAAGTATGGAATTTTGAAGCACTGTTTTCCAGACCTTAAAGTCTTGAATTTTTTGTGAAAGTCTTAATAAAGTATGGAAAATAAATGTATGGTAGAATGTTACAGTATGCTCAAAGGCATTGTGAAATGAGAAATAGGAAGGTAGGCTATAAAACTATAATTTTACTAACTGGTCACGTACTGTATTAGCCTAATGGGATATCCAATCAACGCATGCTTAGCCTAGTCTGGCACATTTTCGTAACATCACTGCTGAGGTCTATTGACATGTACTTGTGATTTTCATGTTTTGAAACGTTTTCATCAGTAAAAGCATAATTGACTGTGAATAATGCATTTGTTCATTGAATACTAGCCTGTAAAAATTAACATTTCTAATAAATACAGTTGGTACAATCTCAACCAATGAAGTAGGCAGTAGGCACACAAGTTACAAGTACATAAAGTTCAGGTCTTGGGGAAAAATAGTATCAGTTTTAAAAAAGTCTGGAAATTTAATTTGTGTGTACGTTATATACTTACTGACTTATTGACCTAAATTAATTTGTTAAAAGACTATACTTATTTTTTCTTTTTTTTTAAACTAAAACTAGACTAAAACCTTTTTGACTTTTCGTCGACTAAAACTATCACATATAGAAGTGACTAAAATGTGACTAAAACTAATAAGCATTTTAGTCCAAAAGACTAAGACTAAGACTAAATCTAAGATGGTTGTCAAAAACAACACTGCTAAGTGCTTGTCAAAATTACTATTTAAGGTAGTAATGAAGTGTTGTTTCGTTTAGGCGATGTGAAAACCGTTTGCTGTGACTTTCAATGATGCTTGAAAAACTCGACGTGTTTCTTCAGATAAACTCCTGACGAACTGTGAAAAAGCAGCGAAAAGGTCTTATATATAAACTTTGGCGATATCAAGATCAGAGGACATATATTGTGATGTCATCAAGATCAGAGGACTATATTGTGATGTCATCAAAATCAGAGGACATATATTGTGATGTCATCAAGATCAGAGGACATATATTGTGATGTCATCAAGATCAGAGGTGACATCAATTGTGATGTCATCAAGATCAGAGGTGACATCAATTGTGATGTCACCATCATGTGATGTCATCACAATTTTGTAAATGAAAGTAATGGAATTCTGGATGGAATTGAAGAATTCCTGAATGTTTTTTTAAAAAAAGGCACATAAGACTGAGGACAGAATGTTAGTTTTTTAACATTCTGGAATTCTTCAATTCCATCCTGTTCCTCTCCTGGACCAATCAGGGAAAGCCAAGTCTAAACCACGGCTCCTCCCCTTTTGGACCAATATCTTCATCCTATTTGTATGGTAAAATAAGAGTGTGTTTAGAAAAACAGTGGTAGGCTTTTTCTGATCAGACTGCCTGGCAGAGCGAGGTCCACAGCGCTGTGGAACTGGAGCTGGGTTACTCTTATGATATTCCCTTTGTTTATGCTCTTAAATAAATAAAACACCACACAAACAAACTTGAAATGTAAAGACTCTTTAGCTCAAAATATATAACAGAAAATTAAATAAATCACTTGGGTATAGTGAGAGTGTTAATATTTAACAGAAATAGCACCTGGTTTTTACTATTATTCAGTCTCTTATTTTCAAAACATCAAATAAAATGAAGCAAAACATTAAATACCAAATTTGATGGACCCACACGCACTCTCACACACACACACACCAGGTCCACAACAGTCTATAATCATCTAAAACCCCTGTTGCAGGCCTGTGTCGTAGCTTGGGTGCGTTGGTGCTTAAAACAAACTGGCCACTTCACTTTTAACAAGCAGAAGAAAAACTAGAAAGTTGCAAGCAGCTGTATGTGGGACCGAGGTGTGCGTACGTTGGGGCATGCGCTGGATGTCGTAGTCGCGCAGCTCTGCCCACACGCGCGATACCCTCTGCGTACGTACGAGCACATAATAACCCCAATGCGGAGGGGTTTTTGAACGTTTCTAGGGGGCGCCACTGAGCCATTTTGCTCCACCCACACACGATGTTTGATCATATGCAAGGCGTGAAATCGGGCAAAAATAGCACCAAAACACACTTTCCATCCAAAATGGCCGCCTTTCTGTGGACGTGGGACCAAGGCGTCAAGAGACTTTTTTGTGCGTCTGGGCATGATGAAGGAGTGTATCGAATTTCATCATCCCATGCGAAACTAATCCTTTTGCGGGGACCATTTTGAAGCATCGTAGGGGGCGCTACAGAGTCAATGAGCGACTCCAAAAAATATAAGGGTATAACGAAAAATATTTAGAGGTCTGGATGCTGCCAACCTGCTAAGGACCCTCCTCTTCCTCCCCCAAATACACCATAAAACTTCTTAAAACCCCCATTTAATACACAGGCTTTGAACTGCCAAGATATCTGATGTTTGATATCTGAAAACCTTATTTTGTTTGATGAGCTTCCAGTCTGAGGACTCGTTTGTTAAATATTATTTAACTTATTTTTGGGTTGTGGTTAAATTAAGACCTAACAGAAGGAGAGATTAATGGGCACCTTTTTTTGTAGAGTTGGACTCAGTCCTTTAATCTGAGTTACTCTTATTGTGACATGTTTTCCCCCCGTAATCACCAACATCTCATCATCCTTTTCGCTGACTACACGATAAAGAAAGCGCTACTCAAAGCCGGCGTTGATCCAGTGAAGAACACTCGATGCAGAATCATTACAGACGCCCAACAGGATCGAGTTTGTGAATGAAAGGAGCAACATTTCTCCCCAAAGCTGCACAAGCTGCACGTTTGTTAACATGCAAAAAGAACGGTCACAAACTTCTGATCGAGAATTAAAAAATAATCACTTTATTCCACCTCTTAACAGATCATTAAAGGGAGAGACGGATTTTGTCCAACGATCGGTCATCTTCACAGAAGACGAGTTCAGCCTAAAAGTTCCTGGACCCGAAGCCAACGAAGAAGGTCCTGATCTCTTTGGGTGAGATGGTCACGGTGAAATCTTCACCTTCACTCCCACCGTGCTGCTCGAAGTCTTCGAGAGGAGGGGAAAAAATGAGGAAAAAGGAGAAGAAAGCTTGTCAATAATAATACAGTGGAAACCGCTTATAGTGGTCACGGATATAGTAATCACAGAATCATTTCTATACAAATGCTGTTTAAATAATTTGTTTATAGTGATCAAGAAATTCATTATAATGTTCATTTTTGGCCATTTTATGAACGTAAACATGTGCAAAAATAATTTTAAAACTACGTGTAGCCATTTTATTTTGTACTCCCTTCGTTTCTGGACGTCTGCTTCTGCCTATGCTTCTTCCTATGCTTCTGCCCTATTCTTCTGCCTATGCTTCTGCCCTATGCTTCTGCCCTATTCTTCTGCCTATGCTTCTGCCTATGCTTCTGCCCTATGCTTCTGCCTATGCTTCTGCCCATTCTTCTGCCCTATGCTTCTGCCCTATGCTTCTGCCCTATGCTTCTGCCTATGCTTCTGCCTATGCTTCTGCCTATGCTTCTGCCTATGCTTCTGCCCATTCTTCTGCCCTATGCTTCTGCCCTATGCTTCTGCCCTATGCTTCTGCCTATGCTTCTGCCTATGCTTCTGCCCTATGCTTCTGCCCTATGCTTCTGCCCCATGCTTCTGCCCTATGCTTCTGCCTTATGCTTCTGCCTATGCTTCTGCCCTATGCTTCTGCCCTATGCTTCTGCCCTATTCTTCTGGCCTATGCTTCTGCCAAATGCTTCTGCCCTATGCTTCTGCCTATGCTTCTGCCTATGCTTCTGCCCTATGCTTCTGCCCATGCTTCTGCCCTATGCTTCTGCCCATTCTTCTGCCCATTCTTCTGCCCTATGCTTCTGCCCCATGCTTCTGCCTATGCTTCTGCCCATGCTTCTGCCCATGCTTTTGCCCATTCTTCTGCCCTATGCTTCTGCCTATGCTTCTGCCCTATTCTTCTGCCCTATGCTTCTGCCCTATGCTTCTGCCTATGCTTCTGCCTATGCTTCTGCCTTATGCTTCTGCCCTATGCTTCTGCCCTATGCTTCTGCCTATGCTTCTGCCCTATGCTTCTGCCTATGCTTCTGCCCTATGCTTCTGCCTATGCTTCTGCCCTATGCTTCTGCCCTATGCTTCTGCCTATGCTTCTGCCCTATGCTTCTGCCTATGCTTCTGCCTATGCTTCTGCCCTATGCTTCTGCCTATGCTTCTGCCCTATGCTTCTGCCTATGCTTCTGCCTTATGCTTCTGCCCTATGCTTCTGCCTATGCTTCTGCCCTATGCTTCTGCCTATGCTTCTGCCCTATGCTTCTGCCCTATGCTTCTGCCCTATGCTTCTGCCTATGCTTCTGCCCTATGCTTCTGCCCTATGCTTCTGCCCTATGCTTCTGCCCTATGCTTCTGCCTATGCTTCTGCCCTATGCTTCTGCCCTATGCTTCTGCCTATGCTTCTGCCCTATGCTTCTGCCCTATGCTTCTGCCTATGCTTCTGCCCTATGCTTCTGCCTATGCTTCTGCCCTATGCTTCTGCCCTATGCTTCTGCCTATTCTTCTGCCCTATGCTTCTGCCCTATGCTTCTGCCCTATTCTTCTGCCCTATGCTTCTGCCCTATGCTTCTGCCCTATGCTTCTGCCCTATTCTTCTGCCCTATGCTTCTGCCCTATGCTTCTGCCCTATGCTTCTGTCCTATGCTTCTGCCCTATGCTTCTGCCCTATGCTTCTGCCCTATTCTTCTGCCCTATGCTTCTGCCCTATGCTTCTGCCCTATTCTTCTGCCCTATGCTTCTGCCCTATGCTTCTGCCCTATGCTTCTGCCCTATGCTTCTGCCCTATTCTTCTGCCCTATGCTTCTGCCCTATGCTTCTGCCCTATTCTTCTGCCCTATGCTTCTGCCCTATGCTTCTGCCCTATGCTTCTGCCCTATGCTTCTGCCTCGCAAGCTAACGTAACGAGTTGACACCGGGCAGCAAGCGCGCGAATCATGGCTGGAAAAAGGAAGTAATTTTCTCTGAATGAAAAACGTAGTCTCCTCGAGGCGAATGACAAATTACCAAAAACGAGCCAACGAGATGCTGCGGCGAAGCTTGGCATTCCTCAGGCTACCTTGTGTAGTCCAATTAAGCAACGAGAGACAGTCATGAATGCTAACGACGGAGAAAGAAAACGTATTTGAGTTATGTCTGCGCACTGCGCAGTACTGTGCTGTGATTAGGCATTTGTTTCAAACTTTATTTTCAGACTTGTAAAAAAAAAAAAAGCACCGGCGGCACAGCAGAGAACAAGTTACGTACTGTATTTGAGTTAGTCTACAGTATGTAGTACTGTAATTAAACTTGCATGACAATAAAATTCAGTAAATGCTGAAGCTATCCGTTTCATTTAATTTTTCTCATTGAAAAACGATACAAATTGCATTTAGATGATATTCTGCATAAAAAAATGAAATACCTGTAATACAAATTCGGTTTTAGTAATCAACCGCTTATAGTGTTCAAATTGGCTCTGGACCAACGTGATCACTATAAGCGGTTTCCACTGTAATAATGTAAAATGTGACATAAAGGACACGTCAGGTATCGTGTTCTTTGTTGCAATTGCTCACTTTTTTGTGGTTTCTCTGCAGTTTTCCACTCCCACCTCTGCAGACTGCTGACGTCCCAGGTTCCTGTGAGAGAACGCTCCTCCAGCGCTCTCACTTCCCCCAGACCCTGCAGGACTTCCTGTTCACACCCGGAAACAACCCTAAATCCTAAAAGCTCAAAGTTTCCCCTCATAGAAAAACTGTAACATCAATATGTTGAGAAACTCTGTACCTTTAGGTTTAAGGTGACTGGCTTGGAAAGCTCGGGGTCCTCTCCCTCCTCATAGATGTGCATGATTCTCATCAGGACCCGATCGTAGTCTGGCTCCGACCGCGGGGCCTCACCTGTGAGCGTGGCGTGCACAGATGAACGAGAAGTCAGAACAACCTGAGAGAAATCACACAGTGGGGTCACATGGCACTGAAAGGATCGGATTATTGGCTAAATTACAATAAGATTGAGTTATTAAGTTCATGTAGACACCTTAATCTGACAAGAAATTGGATCGGATCGAGTTACTCGCGGAAGTGGCTCTATTAGCAATAGTTGAAATGGGTACAGCGCCACCTATCATACCGGGGTATAACACGCTTTGTGCCAATGATCCGATTCATTCACCGGCATATATTCAATATATTATTATTGGATAATTATGGAAGTTTTTCTGTGCCATCAGTTTGAATTCGAATTTAGAATATTGAATTTTTACAGCATCAAAATCAGACTTTGAATTTGAAAAAGCAACAGTGTAAAAAAAAAATCAATTTCTAAAAACAAAAATCAGTGGAAAACCATTTAACTTAAAAAAATTCAGTGGAAAAAGAACCAGACTCAACATCCGGGTAAACAGGGAGAAGCAATCGATCCCTGTCTCAATCCATCTCTGAATTTTTTTCCACTGAATTTTTGTTTTTAGAATTTTTTTTTTATTTTTTTTTTTTTACACTGTTGGTTTTTCAAATTCAAAGTCTGATTTTGATGCCTGTAAAAATTCAATATTAGAAATTCGTATTCAAACTGATGGCACAGAAAAACTTCCATAGATAATTCCCCTTGCTCAACTCATTCTTATTGTAATTTAGCCAATAATCCGATCCTTTCAGTGCCATGTGACCCCACTGACTGAGTGCTGCTATTGCCTTCTTTCTCACAGCTGACCCGAGTTTATGTGGCCGAGGTGAACGTCGTGATTCGAGCTGTAGTTCCATCCGGGGATGCTGAGGCTGAGCAGGTGGAGGCTGGGCGGCAGGACAACTGGCGGTGCAGCAGAGCTGCTGCCGGGCTCCTTCTCTAAGGACACAACAAGGTTGGGCACCTTTATAAACACAACCTGAAGCCAACCAGTCGAAGGTATCGTTACATTTAGCCAGTAAGCTCAGTGCCTGTATATGGCCTGCGAGGCTGGTCTATGGGCATGACGACGGGTCTGTGCTGCAGCTCTATTGCCTCCCTCTGGTGCAGCCTGGAGGTGGCGTTCCTGGATCCCAGCACCATCCACAGGGTGGGCCTCACCACCGAGCTGTCATTCAGGGTCAGGTTGTAGCCGAGGTTCCACGTTAAATTGTTCCAAAGACGTCGGTGGAGCATGACCTGAGAGGAGGAGGAGGGGGGCATGTTAAAAAGGTCTCTGTGCCACAGAGGCAGGAAGAAATGTGCGTTTGCCTCCTTTTCTTTTGGTTTTCTCCACCTCGAGTTGTCCGTTGGCTTGACTGGACACGCCGTGAGCTCTGTCGCTGAGGAGCACCAGTCTGCTGAGGTCGTCCTCGATGTGGGCCGCCCGAACCATGGGGAAGTAATTCTGAAAAAATGTGCATCAAACCTGAACTTCGGTGTCTAAAAAAAACATCGGCTGTGTTCGAAACCGCATACTACATACTACATACTTCCATACTGCATGCAACTGCATTTCGCTCCTGCCCGAGCCGAAATCAGCCGGCCTGAAGCTGATTTCACTTAAGCTCTAAACTCTGTAAACTTTAGCAACATTTGAAACATTTTCAGGCGAGAAAGTAGTCGTTTAGATCCCCAACGTGTTGAAAACCTGACAAAATACCGGCTATTTACAATTCTGTTCCAACGAATTCGACGCTACTAAAGCTAGCCGTAGTGAGCAACGCACTTCCGGTTATTTTCACAAAATAAAATACCCGTTGCCTTTTATCATAGGGAAAGCCATTACCATACAATTGGTGCTTTTGTTTTGAAAACAGGAAGTGAACCTACCCTCGTTGTAGCTAGCTTGAAACTGCCGTTTTGACAGGAAATGACGATCGGCGACGTCACGTTACGTTGCATCTTGGGTAGTTTGAGTACGAGTAGTAACCTCATGATGCATAACCAACATTTCGGTTAATCTAGTATGCATCCGGGGAAAAAAGTCAGTAGGAGAAGTATGCGGTTTCGAACACAGCCTAAATCATGCACGTGTTTAATCCGAACCTACCCTCGCTACGGTGTTATTGGCGAATTTCTTGTAAGCCCTCTTCATCATCTGGTAGCCGTTGTCGTCCGAGTACAGAGTCCTGTTGTTCCTCAGGCCGGTGCTGGTTCTGAGGACCACCTCCGTGTTGAGATGGAGGGGACCCAGCGAGTAGGCCTGCTCCAGCCTGTGGCACGCCGGCCCGGACCCGACGCGTTCAGGGACGCGCGTGCTGATCGAGTAGGCGTAGTCTCTGTCGGTGTCCTCCCTTCAACACGTAAAAGCAAGAAGGCAAAGGTTTCAGACACGGACAGACGTCTCATCGGCTTACAGATAAGACAGATCGGCGTTTTGTTCGCATGGCTCTCATCAACACCAGATCCGTCGCAAATAAGACTTTTATCCTAAAACCCAGTAGTATGATGACACTTTTATCTTATTCGATTTTGTTGTATTTTGTTGCTTTCACTGTTCTTTTATTGTTTTTACTTATTCTTCTCTTTATTTATTTATTACCAAAGCACTTTGGTTACTTTATTACTTTATTTATTTTTATTTAATTTTTTATTTAATTTTAATTTATTTTAAATTTAATTTAATTTTTATTTTAATTTTATCTATTTTTTTATTTTATTTACTTTATTTATTACTTTATTTATTATAAAGCACTTTGGTACATCGTAATGATTGTTTGTAACGGGCTGTATAAATAAAGTACATTTACATTTATCGACTGAAAACAGCGATGCAGAATCGGCGGGTGACTCGTACCCACCTGTAGAAGTACTGCCTGATCTCAGTGACGATCTTCCCCGGGATAATCTCCATTTCCACAGCCTCGTAGGCTCGCCTAGCCGAACCGTTAGCGCTGAAGATGTAGTTGTCAGAGATGGGTCCGGCTTTCACATCTCCGTTTGCACGATACTCCCAGAAATCCTGCGTCATCTTTACTCGCCGTTTATCCGTCCTGCAACCAAAGAATAGAAGCCACGGAGTAGCATCGGTCATTTAGAGATTACATCGAAACAACAGGAATGTTTGAGCTGGAGGAGGCTTAAAGGGATAGTTCGCCTCTTTTGACATGAAGCTGTATGACATCCCATATTAGCAATATCATTTATGAACATTTTCTTACCCCCTGCTGCGTCCTGTGAGCCGAGTTCCAGCCTCGTTTTGGTGTTGATGAAGGTAGTCCGGCTAGTTGGCTGGGGCTTAAAAAATAAAGTGCTTTGCTTTTCAAAACAATATGCGTTCAAAAGAGTAATACATTTGCATCACAAAATCGTTCTCCAGGAAAAAGTCAGACCTCACAATCACTTTGTGCCATTTTCTCTCCCTTCGTATCACTACGGGCTGTGCAGACCGAGCAGTAAACACTGTAACAGGCGCCGCTGTCGGCAGCACGCAGTGATAAGAAGGGAGAGAAAATAGGGCCAAGCGATTGTGAGGTCTGACTTTTTCCTGGAGAACGATTTTGTGATGCAAATGTATTACTCTTTTGAACGCATATTGTTTTGAGAAGCAAAACGCTTTATTTTTTAAACCCCAGCCAACTAGCCGGACTACTTTCGTCAACACCAAAACTCAGCTGGAACTCGGCTCACAGGACGCAGCAGGGGGTAAGAAAATGTTCATAAATGATATTGCTAATATGGGATGTCATACAGCTTCATGTCAAAAGAGGCGAACTATCCCTTTAAAAGCTCACAGGTAGGTGATGCTGTGCAGCAGATTGGTGTCTTCGTCAAACATGAGCTTGTAACAGTCGTTCAGAACCGGCAGAAGCCTCCGTCCTGTGTTCCGCCGGTCCTTCACGCTGAGCCTCTCAAACCGAACCCCCTTCGCCTTGTAAGCCTGCGCACACTCGGGCTTTGTGGCGCACGGCTTCTCAGAGAACTCAATCAGGTATTTCCTGTGCCGGAGGCCCGCGAGTTCCACCACCACGAAAAGGTCGTAGGATCCATTGGACTGGGCCGACTTTTGGATCTGCAGCACAGAGAGCACACAGACTTTATCAGACTTTAACACACGCTGAGCTGTCAGAATCCCACCAGGCGGGATGAGGGATGCATCCACCTGCGCAGGGACCGGCTGTCCGCTGTCATCGTACACGGCCGCGTTCGGGAGCGCCACGGTGACGTTGATGACCGTGGTGATGTTCCACGCTAACGGGTTGTACACGATGATGTGCTGCTCCAGAGCCTGATCAGCACCTGGAACAAGGAAAGGAAACTTTTCTCACATGTGAACCCTCTCAGGGTCTTAAGAGTAATCAGAACATATTTCAGCTCTAAATAGCTCTAATACAGGGGTTCCCAAACTTTTCCATGCCAAGGCCCCCCAAACAGTATTAGCTTCTGGCCCCCTTTGCAAACCACAGACAATGCTACAAAATATGTAAAGGAACATCAACTTTTAGAACGTATTTTCTTTCTTTTATTTACGGACAGTAGCTCGCTGTGTGAATGCAGCAGATTGCCTGACTAAATCTTTACTAAATGTTCTTCTTTACGTCTGAAGAAGTCGTTTTTAATCAAGTGACGCTGAAGTTTCGAAGGTTTTAAGAAGAATAGAAAGAAATAGAATAGAAAAAAACTTTATTCATCCCCCAAAGGGTGGAAATTCAAATTAGTCAAGCAGCTCAAAAAAATTATTAATATTTACAATGATTGCATATTAACAACAACAATAATAATACCAATTCTAATCAAAAATACTACTACTAACTAATAATAATAAGAAATGACTAAATAAATAAAAAAAACACTCATTTGAGAGGGTCTCCAGACAGAGAACGTATTATGGACAATCGTGACCATTTTTCTGTATGGCTGTAAAGCCAAATGTATGCTGCCTCATAATTTCTGATTTTAGTTGGCCAGTTCTTAGGGTTTTTTCTGCAGCAGTGTCCTCCACAGCAGGGCTGTTGGTCTGTTCCTTCGGTCTGTTACTAGTCTAAAACCCGTCTATTTTGGCTAAGCTACCAACAAGCTAGCTTGAGGAGCAGAGCAGCTTGAGAACAGGCGCAAACCGCCAGGTCTACGATGTTTTGACTGGCAGCCAATCAGAAAGACAAGCATGGCAAATAACATTTCGATATGATATATTATTATAAATTGTATTTTACATTACTGATTTTAAAAAAATGGACTATTTTTTCTAAAATTTTTTTTTAGAAAAAATAAAAAATTAGATTTTTTTATTTTTATTTTTGCATTTTTTTCATATATTCCCTCCCCTTTTCTGAGGCCCCCCTAGCGGCCCCCACTTTGAAAACCACTGCTCTAATAAACCAAGTTGTACAGTAGTAGAGCGAAGGAAGGAGCCATATTTGGCATCAATTTGGTTTCGTAACGACATCCATGCACATGAAAACACGACGGAAGCAGCGACAGCAAACACGCCTGAAGGCCGACGTGTGGCGGCGTTCTGGATAAAGAAAGCACGCCGACCGAGAGGAGCGAGAAAAAAGCCAGGCGAAATACTCAATAACGTCCCCAATTAAAAAGTTTGCTCTTTACTCGTTTATTATCTGCAATGACTTCTGTGAAAACCTCCTTTTCGATAATTAATCAAACCCAATCGCGGCTCTCTGAATTGGATTAGCAGCGATAGGAGGCCCCCGCCAAAATAAAGGCCCCAAGTCACGATAAAGACAGGGAATAAATTGAATTTGAACACAAATCGCATGTTTGTGAATCAGGTTTCCATCCTCCATTCAACTGAAATCAGTCACGTTGGGTCTTGTGGATTCGACCCACACAACTTATTTACACCTTTTTCAAAGGAGCTGCTGCTGAGGGAGCCGGAGACGGCGAGGTTGTGCGGCAACAGAAAGAGCGCAGCCAGAAGCTCCTCCACCCCCATCACGGCCTGCGTCAGATGCTGCACGTACATGTCGGCCACCTTAGGAGACTCTGTACCAGTGATTCCATCGTGGTGCTGGACCTGAAGAGTTGCATTGCAATGCCTGATCATCATTCGGCTCGAATCCGACCACGAATTTGTTTAATTTCGAGACATTTCAGTCACAGAAGTTGCGTGCTGGCACAGATTACCTCAGAAACAGCCCAGCGCAGACTTCTGAGCTTCTCCAGGGCCCAGTCTTTGGGCACAGGTCCGTCTGGGAAGCTGATTCTGTATTGTGTGAAAAGCGTCTCCGCCGCGTGCAGACGGGAACTGGCCCGTCTCGCCACTCCTTTCAGGACATTTCTGGACGCGTAGAACCCCGTCCACGCTTGGTGCGGCTCTACGAAACACAACAGCAGCAACAATCGGAGCGCCGCATCCCATTTCTCAATCATCTTCTCGTATTTTTGTGCAATGAAACGGGCGTCTCACCTGTTGAATACGGCAGGAAATCTTCGCCACCACGGACGTCCCAGGTCAGATTCGACTGGTGGACGGACTGGAAGTATTCGCTCAGAGTGGCGTACTGGACGGTCACCCCGAACTCTTTGCTGTTCTGGTTGATGTACTTCATCAGAGGATCCATGTTGCTGAACTGCACCGACGAGTTGTAGAACTGTTTGTCGCAGCCCTGAAACACAACGGTGGAAAGGTGCCGTTCGCTTACTTTGCAGCTGAGGCTTCGGCGTCAAAAGCGCAAACAAAAAAAGATGGTTTCGTGCACTGACCCACGGCCAGAGCACGTGGTTAGTCCTGAACCACGCCGCCCTCTGCTTGATGTTCTCCACCATGGTTTCGGCGTAGGGGTGAACCGTCTCCTTGGTGACGGGGAGGCTCATGTTGGGGTAGACTCCGTCTTTAGGAGGGTCCGGGAATAAGGCGACTCCGTTCCAATAGAAACCAGAACTGAAGCGCAAACACTTTGTTTTAATTTACAGGGTGAAAACTGTATAAACAAAACATTAATGTTTGGATTTCATCATTTTAAGCATAAAATCAACACAATATTAACATTTTACTCTTTTAATATCATGAAAATCATCAGTACCGGTATATTGTGACACCTTTAGTGTGCAGTTTATCTAAGTTACGCATTTGGAAGTTTTTTGTTAATTTCTTTGGTGTTTTTCATCAAATCAACAGTCTGATTGGGCTTCAACACACTAATAATGGGTGACTGTGGCTGTGTTCGAAACCGCATACTATTCCTACTTCTCCTACTACTCATACTCATCAACTTTTTGAGTTAGTATGCGAGTTTGAGTAAGCGAGAAGTTCCCAGATGCATACTAGATTCGCTGAAATGTTGGGTATGCATCATGAGGTTACGACTCATACTCAAACTACCCAAGATGCAACGTAACGTGACGTCGCCGATCGTCATTTCCTGTCAAAACGGCAGTTTCAAGCTAGCTACAACGAGGGTAGGTTCACTTCCTGTTTTCGTAATGGCTTTCCCTATGATAAAAGGCAACGGGTATTTTATTTTGTGAAAATAACCGGAAGTGCTTTGCTCACTGCAGCTAGCTTTAGTAGCGCCGAATTCATCCATCCATCCATCCATCCATCATCTTCCGCTGGTCCGGGGATCGGGTCGCGGGGGCAGCAGCTTGAGCAAAGAGACCCAGACGTCCCTGTCCCCGGCCACTTCCTCCAGCTCTTCTGGGGGGACCCCGAGGCGTTCCCAGGCCAGCCGAGAGACATAGTCTCTCCAACGTGTCCTGGGTCTTCCCCGGGGCCTCCTCCCAGTGGGACGGGCCCGGAACACCTCACCGGGGAGGCGTCCAGGAGGCATTCTCACCAGATGCCCGAGCCACCTTATCTGACTCCTCTCGATGCGGAGGAGCAGCGGTTCTACTCCGAGCCCCTCCCGGATGACCGAGCTTCTCACCCTATCTCTAAGGGAGAGCCCAGACACCCTGCGGAGGAAACTCATTTCGGCCGCTTGTATTCGCGATCTCGTTCTTTCGGTCACTACCCACAGCTCGTGACCATAGGTGAGGGTAGGAACATAGATTGACCGGTAAATCGAGAGCTTCGCCTTCTGGCTCAGCTCCTTCTTCACCACGACGGGCCGGTGCAGAGCCCGCATCACTGCAGACGCCGCACCGATCCGCCTGTCAATCTCCTGTTCCATTCGTCCCTCACTCGTGAACAAGACCCCGAGATACTTGAACTCCTCCACTTGGGGAAGGATCTCATTCCCGACCCGGAGAGAGCATTCCACCCTTTTCCGGCCGAAGACCATGGTCTCGGATTTGGATTCGGATTTGCGCCGAATTCATCGGAACAAAATTTTAAATAGCCGGTATTTTGGCAGGTTTTCAACACGTTGGGGATCTAAACGACTACTTTCTCGTAGAAATGCATTGTGGGTAAACGCTCTGCATACTGTCTGATCGATGAGTATGCAGTATGGAAGTATGTAGTATGTAGTATGTGGTTTCGAACACAGCCTGTGTGTAGCAGCACACTCGAGGAGTAAAAACACACAACAAGGATGGTTTAAAACCAAAATAACGAACATAAATTTAAGCGGAAGACAGAGAACACGGCCCACCTGTTGGAGAATGGCAGGTGAGACGGAGTGCAGTAGCTGAACTGGTCCATGGTGTGAGTGAAGATCTCTTGTTGGGCTTTTAAAGAGGGAGAACCTCGCCACACAAACTGGAGTTTCTATATCCGGAACCACAGTTTACAGAAGCTCATTATCACAACCAGGAGCTTGGCTATTCGACAGGGACAGCTGATGGAGGCTGACCTTGCTTTTCTGCATGCCGTCTTTGAGGTCGTAGTCTACGCGAGAGATGAGGTGTGCGTTGAACCCGGCCAGGGCGAACAGGACCGGCGTGGTGGCGGAGGCTCCAAACGGATCCACGTGCCAAGAGAACTGAGGGCGCACCCCAAACGTCTGGTATAGGAAACCGTGGCCCTCCGTCATCTGCAACATCTCATCCTCCAGGTCGGTCACGGCCTCATCGTGCATCACTTGGCCCCCGATGATGAACTCAAGTCGACCTTCTTTTACAAGCTGCCGCACCTGGACAGACGATCACACTCAAAGGGGTGAGCTGAGACTGTTAGTGTTACTGGCACAATATAAGTTCTCTATTTATCCACCATTTTGTCTCCAATAAAGCCTGTAAATTAAACATGCTGTATTTCACATTTCATCGCAAGATCCTAAGGGTGATTCTTTTATTTTATACCTTATAAAACAATACTTTAGTGCACTGGGCTTAGAGGTGAATCAGAGTAGCGATGTTAAAGTTTCCATTTATTCATTTATCATAATTATTAACACCTATTTTTTATGACTGATATTATTCAGACTGTATAGACCCTCCAGAAAAACGCGGGCTAAAATCCTGGATTTTGCGATTGAATATGCTGGGTTTTTTAATGATTTTATGCCGTGAAATTGCGAGAAGTTGCGGAAACTTGTGAATTATGCAAAAAGTTGTGAATTATGCAAAGTTGCAAAATATGCTGCTACTGAATGAAAAAGAGTCATTTTAAAGACCTCCTATGATAAACAAGCATACTGGAACCAAGTTACTTCACAGAAGGTTTTTTTATTTTAACAACTTGAGCAGTTTCACAATACATACACACGCACGCACGCACGCACGCACGCACGCACGCACGCACATGGGCTACCAGATGATGAAGAGGGCTTACAAGAAATGCTCCAACACACAGTTGCACGGGGTGCAGAATAGTTTCCCCCCGCTTTCGTGCAAGACATCGTGGTACTGGTTTGCCCGGTCTTTGGCAGTAATGTGCATCGGTAGGTGAGATCGATTAGCTTTTTTCATTTTGTCTCTCGTTAATTTTCGACATTTCTTTCTCTTCCCAACTTTATGCAGAAAAGTGCGGAGATTGTGAAATCAAGCGAGTCCTGCATATTTCGCACATTTTGCGCGGAAAATGTGATTATTGCGGTGAATATGCGGCTTTTTGGAAAAATATTGACCCCCGCATAAATCAGCGGTATTTTGCTGATTTTGCAATAAAATCAGCGATCGCAAAATCACGTTTTTTCTGGAGGGCCTAACTGTATGAAAAGTTCTGTACAAATAAAAGTCTAATTGCTTGATTTATTAATTAATGAAGTGGGAGTTTGTGGGTTTGCAGAGGAGCACATGAGCAGCCGTCTTTGGATTCGGATGTTGATTCAGGACCCTTCCTTTATTCCTTTAACATTCCTTTATACCTCAGTCTATTAAGATAATGAATAAACTTGGGAACAAATGGGATTGAGTGGGACAAAAAGGGACCACTGCAGTTAGTGTTTGTACTGTAGGTGGTGATGGAATGGAGTAATGACCATGAGGGTACTAGCTGAGAGGGGGGTATACATGAATGTATCCTTGTTTTTACTATTTTTCTTAAATTGTGGAATGAAGGAATTCTAGATATTTATTATAGAGTGAATGTGTTATAGAGGTATGGACTGGATGGGACAGGGGCAGTGGGTTAGGACATCCAATGTTTCTGTTTCTGAGCCTGTACCTTACATTTTATTGTTGTCTGTTTTGTCTGTTGGTGTTGTCCTCTTATGTGTTTTATGGTGCTGTAACCTCCCTGTCTCCGAGACAAATTTCTCCTTTGTGGAGACTAATAAAGAAACCTAACCTAACCTAACCTAATCCTAACAGGCTGAAATGACCCGGAAGTGTTTCTGCTCGAATTCTCCAAATACAAAGGAAAGGAGCTTCAGTGTTTCCTTTATTATTATCTCCTTTAGAAGAGGATACACCGGACCATCATTCATGAAGGAAAGGAGATCAGTCTGTCGCATAATTCCTTGTGGCCTCAAGGACCTTCCTTTTTTCAGTTATGGACTTTAATTATTAGTATGATTTATCTCATTTGAGTATGAGATCATCTATGAGTAAAAAAAGGGATAAGACGAAGTATCTAAAGTACTTTCTGTGGCGTCTGTGATTAACTTTTGCAGTTTCAGGGCTGCAGACCCACATCACAGCTTCCTGTTAGGGATCCTCTATTTGTTGCTCCGCCCCTGATAAAGCACAACATGGGAATATCACTTCCATCTCTCTTTTTTTTTCCCAAAGGCAATATATTATATTGGTGGTGTCATGTGACCTTGCCTGTTTCTTATGGCTGTCCGAGGCCACAGTGTCCCACCACAGCCGGAAAAACTCCTGCTCCACAGCGATGAACCTGCGCTCTTTGACCTTTGACAGCTCCTCAGTCACGCTGGTGTACACATTGGCCGCATAGGCGTGCATGCTCTCCTGTGGAATTTATTTATTCATTATTTATTTATCCATTTATTCAGACTGAACCACCACAGGCTGTACAAAGCGTGCTTCTTTAGTAAAACTCACCTGTATAGTGTACACCCAGCCTACATCCATGTGACTGTGAGGAATTACAAAGGTTTGAATGGGCTGCCCTCGAGCTCCACAAAAACAGCACACAAACGCGAAAAAGGCTAAAAGTCTCATTTTGTCCGCCCGTAAAACATTACATATACTCCGATACACCCTCAAATACTCCCCGCGGACTTCCTTATCATGTTGTTTTTGTTTTGCGGCACATGACTCCGCCGACTCATCCAGTACGGAAGCCCGCGCAGACCAAAGCAGCCGAACTTCGTCGCTTCGCGTCGCGTCAGTGACCTTTCACACCGGAAGTAATCGGTGTAAACACGGCGAGCATTTGGAGGTGAGAGGGTCTGTTCAGATGTAGCGGCGAAATGTCCAAAAACACGAGAATAGCGCTGGTGTTTGGAGGTTTTATAACGGCCGTCGCCGCCGCGTTTTACCCCATTTTTGTTTATCCTCTGGTGCACGGAGACGAATACAGTGAGTAGCTAACAAGCTATTTCTCACTTACACAATCAGCTCACAGTGTCACAATGCCTGTTATTGTGTGTAAAGATGTTAACCTGAGTTTTTATGTCTCCACAGTAATACAGTTCAGCTAAATGTTGTCATATTCCCCTAAAAAATAACCATTTTAGGCGACGTTAGCTAAGTTAATACGATGTTTACCACTTTAGCTAGCTGTTGTCTTGTTTGATAACAAGTTAGTTTTAAGCCTTTTTTTCTGTTTATATCACTTAATTTGGGATCTCAAGGCTGCAAAACAAGCAATTGAACTTTTACAGTAAGCCAGAGGTGAAATCAAACAACAAATTGTCTTATTTTTTCAGATTTTAAGCAACCATTAACTCCCCATTCAAAACCTCTAACAGTTGAGATTTCATCACCTACCTAACACTTAGTTTTAGTGCTTCCTGCACTGTTCTCCGCAATGAAAAGTTATAACAACCACCTACAGTGTTCCTATCTTTGACTTTGTCCACAACCAACATCTTCACATGTGTAAACTTGTGCTGTTCTGCTTTTAATAGGAAACGTCCAGAAGATGAACCGAAAGGGAATCAACCAGGCAGATGTGCAGCCTGTGGGTAAGAGCACTTTGCAGATGTGAACGGGGGGCTCCATTACATTAGGAATAGGGATTGTGCAGACATGTTGATTTGTTTTAAGGACTTCAGTGAGTTTTTAGTGACTTTCTGTAACATCTGGAGGTGGATAAGTTAAGAAAAATGTTGGTGTTTACAGATTGTTGCCCTTGTTGTGTTCTCTTAAGTGTAACTATGGAGACTTTCTTAAAAGAAACTCATCGTACAAGCATTTGGAGGCGCAAAAATGTTTACTACTGTATCAAAAAGGTGGGCACGGAGCCCAAAAAAGGGCCCGTAGATCACTAGTTAATTATCTTAAGATAACAAAGCTGCTTCTGCAGTGATGATGAATACATTTATGTTGTTGTCTCAAGATAATGGGTTTAATATTTAGCTAGCAGAGTTGGTTCAACTCTTATCAATGCCCACAAATGCCTAAACTTCCTAAACTCTGACACAGAATTACACATTTTTGCCTTGACTTAATGTTGTTGGTCCTCCTCAAGTGTCATGGCTGTGATGATGGACAAAGAAATCAGGTGTAACAAAAGGATACGCTCGTTTTTGGGCTCATGGAGATCGTCCTGTGATCTTTAGAAGCCAAAGTTTGTTTTTCTCGTGATACGGAGGAAATCTCTCGGCCTCTTTAGGTGGGCTGCAGTGAAGTGAACACGCTTTCTATGCAGAACTGCCTGAAATTAGCTCTACAGCAAGTGGTTTATAACTACTCCATCTGCAAAAAGATAGCTTGACTTACCCGCCTGCGTAGCATACCTGTGTTCATCGACACAGTAAATAAACGCCTGCATGGATGCGACGGGAATTAGATTATTTCACAGTTTTCTGCTGCGATGTGCTTTATATTTATTGAAGAGACAGAACTGAGTGAGTGTGTTGGTGGAGTTGTTGTCAGGATAAACTTTGGAATTGTAAAGTGGAAACATCATGGGGGGATCTAAACTTTTCCCGGGCAGTTTATATGAATAATGTTGCCGACTAGGATTCATGATGGTCAGCCACGCTTTGCTAAATGCGTTTAATGTTACATTTAGAGTTTGTTTTAGGGAAAAACTGCCAGGAAAAGGGGAAATGGTGAAAACTTCAGGCACTTTATAGCCAAACATTGTGGCTGAATGCATACACCTACTAACACTGTACTTCTTTTGTTGGTTTGAAGGTGTGAAGGTATGGTCTGACCCATTCAAGCCCACGGACAAGTGACGACCCTTCAAGAAATGCCAGATGCCGATGAAAACTTTGAGTGAAAAATGTTAATTATGATGCGTGTTTGCTGCGCGTGTGAGTGAAATATGTAAAGAAAGAGTTTATGTTGACTGTTTGCGATCCCTTTCACCTTAAATAAAATGTTTAAGAACTTGATGGTTTCCTTAACCCTCATACCTGATTTAAAACACAACTTAATTTCTGAAAGGGGACATTTTTGTCCCCTTTTAAAATAACTTGAAAACCTCATATGTTAATATTTTTTTTCATTTTTTTTTTTCGTAGATCTTTTATTCCATTTCAGTTCTGATCATAACTACCAAGTTTTCAATTATTTTCAAAAATGTAACCCTTTAAATACTGGTTTATATGATGTAAACGCCAATTTCTGTAAAAAAAAACTGCTATATTTTCAATATATAGAATGCAACGTGGAATTGTTGAGCGGGTATAATTATGGTCAATGATTAGCAACAACATGGATTTTAAGGGATTTTAAATTTTTTTGCTATTAAAGGCTTCTTAATGTATCGTTCAGGGTATAAAGTACGGATCCGCTCGCAGGTTATGGACTCAGATTAAAGATGGATGGAGCTGCTGGTCATTCGTTGTCCACACGAGGGCGCACTGGGTCTGTTAAAGAGGAAGCTGAACCCTTCATGATTGTATTTTGGAAAAAAAAGAGTCTCCCTCTGGTATGCAGCCTGCAGGGAATTTATAATAAGATGCAGAAGTTTATTTACCCATGTCATTCACAAGAATGCCTTCTGACATTTTATTTTGATTAAGTTGAGGCTAGTCATGAAATTGTTTCAGCAGAAGAAGGACAATGTCCAGTAATGGGCGGCATCATCTTCCAAAATGGAAACAGTAGACCCGGAGTTATTCCAAGACACATCAGTGCGCATTATCATTTCCCTGTCAGAGACGCAGGGTCTGACTGGTGCTCGGCTGGTTAACTGAAACGTGACACAGCCTGCGTCTTGCCCACTGGCTGAAAATGATGGGGCAGATCCACGATAGACTTGTTCAAAACCCACTCGATGGGATCCACACTCCCTTTACGAGACCATGGGTCCTGCAAAAGCAGAGTTCCAAAACTACAATTTTTTTTCTCCCCCCCCTCCCCTGTACTTTTGTGGTTTCCTGACATTGACCAGCATCCCCTTTCAGAGTTTGGTCCACCAAAGTCCTTCTGGAGGAAAGATGGATTAAGAAAGAACTAAAGCATGTGTTTATAGTCCTTCAGAGATGGTGCATTTTTAAAGTTGCCCTTAAATCTTTCACAGTCCTCCATGCAGCCTGTACTTTCAGCATTTCAGGACCTATTCGCCAGATCCGTTGCCAGCTGAGCCGACTGCGCAGGCCAGCAACGGCCACTCTCCCTCGCAACCTCCCAATCAACAAGCCCCATTGTTTATGAGAGGTTGTTATTGTTGGGCAGCGTTCAGAAACAAGAGAAAGCTCAAGAGCCCCGGCTGCACAGAGGCGTCCAAAGTAAAGAGAGCAAGGGGTGAGGGGGCGGTTGAGGGAAAAAAAAAAAAAAACGAAAAGCAGAAATTCCTCTCATTCCCCGCTGGTGTTTTCCAGATTCCTCAAGCGACAGCTCCGCGGCCGTGTGAGTGAAGTAAGCAACCAGAGGGGAAATCGAAGCGAGAGGAAGGGAACCGCATTCTTGAGGGGACGCGTCACCTACACGCAGAATAAAAAGACATTTGATCTCTGGTGCTCGCAGTGTGTAGCAGGTTGTGGCCCTCAGCTTTGTAACCGTCCCATGAATCATTGCTTGAATCACTCGTTTCATTTCACACTCCTCAGATCTGTCTGTTCCTCCAGTTTATAGCTGCCGTTTGTGGTTCGGTGTTGTCTCGTACTTTTTTATGTGGCTCTCGTCCCATTCAGTGGAATATGTAGATAGACACTCGTCTCTATAAAATGTTCAATAGGGTCACGGCGCACTTTGAACCAACATGAACTCAACAATGCCGCAGTTTTAGTATCCAGCCATTAACCCATCACGCAAATCTCCCCCTGCTTATTGAGGAGGTTTTTTTGGAAAGTGGTGGCACAGCCTTGGCCGCTCCAAGCTGATTGTAAAGCCAGACTAATTGGTTGAAGTTTCCAGTTATTCGCCATGGGAACCAGGTTGAACAGAGAGTTCAAAAACAGCAGAGAGACTTTGAGGACGGCGATGATCGTATATAATATAAAAAATAGGACAAACAAACACATTGTTTTTTCCAAACTTGAGGTTATACAGAGAAAGTTCTGAATAAAAAGACACTGGCATTCATTATTTTGTTTATTTTGCTCCACATCAAAGACGTAGATGAAGTCATAACTCAGAAGCAGTTGTTATATTTATAGTTTTATGGGCCATCGTTCCTCTCTTATGATTGAAATTAATCAAATTCATGTAATATCCACAATTAGAGTCAGAGTCTTATAGAAGGAAGCACCTACGAGGACATAAGAGTTAAGTACAGAGCTGAGAAAAATGCAAAAAGATAAATAGATCAAACAATAAATCGGTTAATTAAGGAAATAAGGAGCAAGAATTGAAGCAAAAGAGCCAAATTAGCTAAATCACTTAGCTAAAATACAAATAAACGCACCCTCTTGTAAAACTGTGGCGAGCGTATACTTGAATTTTAACCTGTTACTAAAGGGGCTGTTTGTCTTTTTAGCTGCTTCTAATCAAACCCATATTTAAAGGTGCTGTTTTGAGAAATTGTTGACATCTAGTGGTGAAGTTACAGATTGCAACCAACTGAGAAGAGTGCAGGAGAATCTATTTGTGTGTTTAGTCTCCTCTGGGCGACAGCAGCAACATGACTTTAGGCATTAATGATTCATTTCAAGGTAACAATTGGTATCTTTAATAGTTTTTCCACCAATAAAAGCATAATTATGAATTATTTTCCTCTGTGAATACTATACACTGGAACTTTAACGCATTATTAAAGAAGTACTTAAAACAGCATACCTTCATTTAACCCACGTACATCATCCACTATGAAATTTTAAAGTTTTTAATGGCACACAGTTTGTTTTGGTATCTTTAATAGGAGCTAATATCGCCTCCACCCTCAGGCGGAGATGAAGATTGAGCCTTGGAGATCTGATAAGCTCTGTTCCAGCTCTGCCTTTTTTTTAATGTCTTCTGGCCTATCAGAAGCACACTCAAATGACATCACTTCAGGCAGATTATCAGCAGCACAGCTCCGGCTATAGCCAAACTTTCCCCTCACATATCTAGATTATGAACAAGATAATTGGTGGAGTTTACCTTTAAGCTCCAAAAGTAAATCTCACTAAACTCAATGCAGAACATGAATTATGTTCTAAATTATGTTTAAAGTATTTTACCACTTAAACAGTTCATGTAACTCACTTTAGATAAAGATAAAGATCTTCAAAATTATAGCTGAAAACCAAATCGGACACACAAAAACGGTCGGTTTCCGCTCACAAAATAAGCAGAGTCCGCATTTGACATCTCAAATACACAGCTCGGCCTTGTAAAACAATGTACCAGAGTGCTGTCCGCATTCTTGGATCAGCATGCGCACGGCTGTGGAAACAGATAGTACGAGTCTGAAGCAATGTCTAGGAAAAAAAAAGGCACCGGCCAGGCTCGCAGCAGGCAGGCAGGCGAGGCGAGCGGCCCCATCCACAGTGTGGTCTGAAGCGAGCAAGTGCTGCAGTCACTGTGCGCATGAGCGTCGCTGCATGTTTCATTCAGGAAAAGGAAGGAAAGAAGTTCAGCTAAGACGTACACAGTATGCACCAGAGACTAAGCTGCGGTTGTGGAACTTACTGGAACTCCGAACATTGTGTGTGTTCTTTTGTTTTATGTCCCTGTTTGCCAGAAGCAGCACCACAAATAGATAATTATGGTTCGTTTCAGGCTGCATCTCCATTTCCAAGTCCTGAAGGCACTGCAGTTTATTGTTGTGGTGTGACAGGGGTGAACAGCCAATGACAAGGGACAGATGATGCAGTGATGGTTTGTCTCGAGCGCTTCTTGTCGGCTGGTTTGATTTAAACTCTTACGATACATCTTACCGAACATTCATTCAGTGATATGAGCGAATTTTCAAACCGCCGATTAATAAAGTTCTTGTTTTTGGTCCAAAACAACCTGCGACACTGTCTAATATGTAAATAAAAACAGAATGTAGTGAATTCCACATCTCATAAACCCATATTTTTTCATAATATAACAAATAAAACATGTCAAATGTTCAAAGTGAGACATTTTTTACCAATTCCGGGGAAATATTAGCCCAACTTAAATTTGATGAGCTCTAAAAAGTTGGGACGGGGAAAACAAAAAGCTGGAAGAGACATGTTGGAACATGTTCCAAATAATTAGGTTCATTGGCAACAGATCTGTAATATGGTGGGTATTTAAAAAAAAAAAGAGCACCTAAGAGAGGCAGAGTCTCTCAGAAGAAAAGTGAATTTCGGAATAATGCTGTATCCTCTGAACTAAAGAGGAGAGGGACCGTCCAGCTTGTTGTCAGCGCTCAGTTCAAAAGCCTGCATCTCTGATGGTATGGGGGGTGAATTACAGCTGGCAAACTGCACATCTGGAAAGAATCCATCAGGCATATACAGCTTTCAGAGCAACATCTGCTCCCATCCAGATGACGTCTTTTTCAGGGAAGGCCTTGCATGTATCAGCAAGACAAATTAAAACCACGCACTGCATCTATTCCAACAGCAGGGTTTCTTAGAAGAAGAGTCCAGCTGCTGGACTCGACTGCTCCAGATGTTTCACCACCTGAAAACATTTAAAATAGAACAAAAAAAAAAAAAACCTGGGACCTCTGAGCAGCTCGAATCCTCTATCAGACAAGAATGGGACAACATTCCTGTCTTCCAACAGCTGTTTCCTCAGTTCCAGATGTTTACAGACTTGTTTAAAGAAGAGGCGATGCTGCACAGTAGAGACAGTGTGAGACAGATGGTTTGAATGTTGTCGCTGGTCAGAGTCGGCATCAATAATGTGCTCATCCCACCATATTATCCTGATGCTTATCCTCGTGTCGGCAAGCCAAACTGAGATGCAGAACAAAGTAAACACACACTTACACTTGGCTAACAGCATCTTAGCTTAGTCACACGCTCAGTTTCAATGCCAATCAAAGCTTCATTCAAACTTTATTTGTTTTAAAGCTTGTAAGAGCAAATTCTGACAGCAGAATCCTGTCCCAGGTCCATTTTCTCCCGTCAGAACCACCATTTTAGAGCCACGCCAAAGATATCGCCATAATTCTTCTTTAACCCTCCCCGTGCATGAGACCAATTTGTTGTTCAATTTTAAACGAAAAGACACATTTATCTCGATTGATATCAAATGCTACCATTCTGTTGGAGTTATGTTGATCACTGGTAAAGTGACCTTCTCGTCGTTTGTTTCTCTCTGCAGGTTTGGGACGGCCTTCGTGGACCTGAAGCACCACGAGGATTACATCAGTGGCATCGCTGTGGACGAGGCTCTATTTATTTATTTATTTATTATATAATATAATATTATATTTTAATATTATTATATATTATATAAATATATATCATATATATATACTATAAAAATAATATAATATATAACTTATATATATGTTATATTATATTATATTATATTATATTATATTATATTATATTATATTATATTATATTATATTATATTATATCATATCATATTATATTATTACCTGGCTCCTCACAGCCAGGTAATAATAAAAAGAGATCAGAAGGTTGGCAGTTCGATTCCCAGCCTCTTTGCGATATTGGGCAAGACGTCGCCATCCATTTCTGACCATATTGATTAGGAAAGTATTATACTTTAATGGACTCCATGTGTTTCACGGAGGGATGTACAACCCAATTTGTGTAAATAGCTACTTAAAAAGCCACAAAGAAACACACAAAACATGTTGTAATGAAGAAGTCTGAAATGCTCTAAACAGAACTCGTGGCTAAACTCGATGGCGACCTCTTTCTTTATGGTTCCTCAGGCAGGGAATGTGATTAAGCAACACCTCTGAGTGAGGTAAGTAGGAAATTTTAAAATGTGGCTGAAAGAGTGCCAAAAGCTGAAAGAGTGTCCTGGCTGCTGTCCACATATGGATCCGTAGAGGAAATGTTTAAGCAATTAGTTGGAGTTTAAGGTTGGGAAAAAAAAAACTTAATATTTCCCGTAATTTTCAGAAAAAAAACTCTTTTTTTTTTAGTTTCAAGGAAGAGGAAAATCTTTCTTCTGGACAGACCTATCACGCAGGCCATCTTTCCCTCTTTAAAAGCCTGTCGGTTATATTTAACCTAAAGCCATCGGAGTGAGTCACAGCGGCACTGATGGAGACGTTACTTTCATCCACCGTTGCAGCATCACGGTCTGCGCACGAGGCCGTCCATCACGGTGAACAGCAGGTTTCTGTTTTACAGTCCCGCTGTAATCGTCAAAATTTCTTATGCACGAGAACCACAGGGCGACTGTTGATTTAGGCAGGGGTGCTGGCAAAGGGGGCCAGAGCTGTAAGCAATCATCCTGTTCTTCCAAAAACCTCTCGGAAAGGCTAAGAAAAGAGAAAAGTGGAAGGAGAGGGGGACGTGATTCATAAGCCACCTTGGTACTTGACACATACATTCATTAAAACGACTCTGCTGCCTATCAAAGCCATTGCTTACTTTAAAAAAAAAAAAGCTTTTAAAAACACTCTCGACGGGCCAGTTTTCATTCATATTTCCTGGCACGGCCACTTTTCTCCGCCCTTCAGTCTGGGGGCCTGTATCAAAACAAACAGTCAAACTCCCGGGACGGCGTTTAAAAATTATCCGGTGAACAATACAAAAGGTATGGAATTTCACAGGGCAGTTTAACAGCATGTAATGCAATAAAGACGGATAAAATGTGTAATATTTTGATCTAATATGACATGCCGAGTCTTGATTTGGTCGGACTCAGCATGCAACAGGGCTGAATGACTCACGGTGTTGAAAATGTTCACAATGCCCTGCTATTTTCATTGGGCTACAAGGACTGTGTCTTGTTATTAGTGGTCTGCGCGCATATAATTAATTCAGTGAGTTAAACTCATGTCCTGCATAGGTTGAAATAGTTTTTTATTGAACATCCAGAGCTTCGCGTGGTGTTATTCAGAGAGTGTGTTTTATTTTAGGGTAAATGGCGTGTGGTTGAGCAGACAAGATGTGCCTCCGTGTTCCCCGTGGATTTTCATTAGGGCCTTGCGGATGACAACAGAATATACGACTTGGCTCTGTGTGGGAATTCTGGGAAAGTCGTGGAATTTTGGACGGCTTGACGGAACACAGGCTGTCTGCTCTTGGCTGGTTCCCCACCAGGCAGGCGGAGGAGGAGGAGGAGGAGGCAGAGCGCTGCAGTGTGGGTTTGTGTCTGTTTGTGGTGAGCTTTCAGGACATCCTCAGAGAGCTGACCCAGAACAATGACAGGTTTTACAGCAAGGCAGCCTCACATGTGGCTAATATCAAACAAAAAAAACAGCATTGCTACAAGTGCGAGAGCAGATTCAAGGCAACCTGATCACCCAGATGATTAGTAAGGCTGGAAATCTGCGTTTCTAGCCAGGCAGGGGGTCTAAAAACTTACAAATCTGCCAGGAATCACTCATGTATCATGTATTCTGAAACAACTGTGTTTTAAGGATTGTGAAAATTATCCAGATAGAGAGAGTGTGGCCCTCGGCCTGCAGCTGTTCCTCTTCCACGCCAGCAAATCAGATAATTTCCTTCAATAACATTTCATCGTTACAGATTCTCGCAAATATGCAAACTTCTGTCACGGTCTCCACGATAAATGCTGTCTTTGTGTTTCAACATCTGTGCTTGTGGAGGTATAAATGTGATAGTTCAGGAGTCAGAATGAAGACGCGCAGGAATACAGACGCGCGACTCGACTTGCTTGAGGCTCTCATCTAGCTAAATAACCCATTTACGCAGCTGGGAAAAGAAACGTTTAAGTCTGATATTAGTTAAACTCTCAGAAATCAAACACCTGACAGTCATTTAGTCATGAGACTTGACTTGGGCCTGTTATAAAACACATGTGCATAGAGTATTTTGATGTTGATGGAGCTAAATGCCCCTGTTAGGTGAAGATCCAGAGAGGCATGATCTTTTAGACCTTCATGGATATATAGGCTTGGTAAATCCATGTTAAACACCGTGTTAGAAAACAAGGTGGGTCATAAGAGGATTTTATCAGATTATCTGGTGATTCTGTACATGTGCTTATTTGTGCTTATCAGTGATCATTGAAATTGCAGGCATGGTTCTGTCCTCACCCGTAATAACTGTCTGAGGGCATTTTCAAGATGGCCGCTAAGTGGTAAGACTGACAAGAAGGGCTGAAATTTTGCCCGTAGCCTATTATTATTTTCTATAATTTGTGTTGCACGCGTAAGTTTTCCCCCCAAAAAAACTCTACAAAGATATCGAATAGATTTTTATTCTTTGTTAAAAGTTGGTCCGTCCCAGACAAGAAAACAAAAAAAAACAACCAAAACATCAAACAGGAAGTGAGGTCAGATCTCAGCTACGCTTTGATCCCACAAAACCCAACTTGGGATCAGGTTTTGTAAGGTTCCTGACCAAGTGGACCACAGTAAGAGTTAGCGTAAATGCCAGAGATGGGACCAAGTCACACATGTGCAAGTCTCAAGTAAGTCCCAAGTAGTTTTTTCTTGGTCAAGTCAAGTCAAAGTCAAGTCACATTATTATTGCAATTTTACCTGCAGAATCTGATCTTAATAAAGTGAAAAGACAAGATATAAGTAACTGTCAGTAAACATCATTGGCCAATGTGTCCAACCTGTCCACCCCGTATCATATCAAGCTAACGTTAGCTAACTACCGACTAGGCTAACAGGCTAATATTAGCTACTATGACAAGCACTTACTGGTCAGAATGGATCTTCAAATGACGAACAAAGTTCGAAGTTATGCTAGATGCTTAACACTCAAGTCATTCAAGTCATTGTGTCTCAAGTCAAGTGCCGAGTTTTTAACTTCCAAGTCCGAGTCGAGTCTCAAGTCTTTTGTTTTTTGTCAAGTCAAGTCACAAGTCATCAAAACAGTCATCGAGTCGACTTGAGTCCAAGTCACAGTGACTTGAGTCCCCCTCTCTGGTAAATGCTAAAGAAAGGAGCTATTATCTGTATGTTTACATGACCTTATGTCTCATTGCGGCTCATTGTGTTAGCCAGACCTAGCTAACACTAGCTAACACTAGCTAAAACTAGCTTTTAAAAACATATGTAAACATGTCATTCTGACTGAAATCGTATGAGCTTCTCATAACTCGACTAACACACCCAGATGGTGATGAGGTCAGGGGTCAAATCCACACTGAATGTATGCCTTTAACTCGGCTCAAATTGTCTGAGGTGCTATGTAAATGCTACAAAGTTCCAACTTGTTGCATTTTTAAGTAAAAACAGTAAAGCATATGTGATATTAGTACAGCTAAAGTCCGAATAAAGCAACTCTCATTCACATATTTCTGTTTTGTTTGGCAGAATATTAAAAACAGGAAATCTCGTCTCTTAAAGCATTTCCAGACTGTCGCTCTGCTCTAATAAAATCTGGATTTTTATAACCACATCTGACAAAATTATCATAGGAGCCATGTTTAAAATTTTATATTTGTGAAGTCCCCCCCCCCCCAACCACTAGGGGGTTGTATTTAATTCCTTGTATTCTGGCTGACGCTGGCCCGGGGTCATGCTGGGTTAATTAAGGTCAACTGTCACGTTACTCAGGTGTTGCTAATCTGAACAGTTCTACTGGAAATGGAAAGATAAACGGACATTGGAAAGAAAAATAAATCGTTAATATAATCTCAAACAGAAAGGAGGAATCTTGTCGTGTTTTATACCCGAGTTCACGTAAAAACAATGCCAACTAGCAAACAATTAGCAGCCATTAGTGCTGCAGTATAGGGATTAGTCGCTACAATTATCATTCAAGTAACTTAAAGACAGCGTCTTACGTGTACGAAACTCTCCTACTGATTAAGTTAGGAGCTGAATGTCTTCAGCGTTCACTCATACTGACCACAGCATCACGGCGTTGGACATACTTTGGTCAATAACTTTATTAACCTAGGAAGGTAGCCAAGTTAGATGGTCAGATCCAACTCTGGAGCTGAATGCTCCATTTTAATCTCCTTTGGTTAATCTTTTGTGAATTCAAAGACGATAACGCTGTCCAGCAATTCCCCCGTGATGCTAACTTTCCAAACAACATTCCATTATTTTCACAAACTTGCAAAAATCTGGACAAACTTTAGTAAATATGAGGAGAGGAAGGCGAGTTTGAGCAAACAACGATATTTTATTTCACTTCTGAGGTTTGTTATTTCCTTTTTTTGTGCTTTTGAATGACCAAACCATCTTTGGGTTTTCCACGTTTTTACAGCCTGCATGAAACAACATGGTAATAATGAGAAGATTGAAGTATCAAATGCTCTTTTTGCAGTAGTTTAATCATGACAAACATCCCAACTGAAAGCAAATGCGGTCAGATTCTCCGGTCAGAATTCCTACTAAATTTCCAAACCATCCTTTCCTTAACCTTACAATGTTTTCCACTGGGGTCCTTTATGAAGAGAAAAGACATATAATGTAATTTTTTTTGGACTATTCAACCGTAGACTTGGTTCTTTTGAAGAAGTACAAATCATTTTAAGACTTTTGGCCACCAGGGCTGCTGCAGTTATCAATAATGTATTTTTCCAGACAATTGATCATATTCTTGCCTCAATTAAATAATTCTTATGTCTGGATATAAGATTTAATGTCCCATAGTAAATACATGTCAGCTGGTCATGTCAAGAGCAGATGGTTGGCCTTGGGTCGGTCTGTGCTCGGAAAGTACCGTCAGACTATTACAGACTTGGAATAATAACTTGGCATTGACTTGTTCTTAAGAACTTGAGATTAATCTAATGACTTGTATGTTTAGTCTAATTTGATTCTTGTCTTTGGCTCCTTTTAACTTGGTTCTGGCGTGTCTTGTTGAACTAAAGTGTGTAACTCGGATTTGGTTTACAAAACTTGAGACTTCATTTGAAAAATTTGACTTTTATCAAATCAAATTAGTACCTACTTAGTCACGACACGAAACTTGGCTCCAAATTTCTCTACGTTTCAAAATTTTAAGAGCTCACTTGAACCCTTCTGAAAAGAGCTGCAGACGACAGCGTCATAAATTTGAATCTAAAACTGTGGAAATCCTATTATTGCACCCACTGAATTGCTTTAAAGTCTTGGATTGTCTTTCCACAACTGCTAAAGAACTTCATTATTTCCTTCATTTATTTGCCTTTACGTGCAATAGAGGGTCAAAAATAAACCATGGTCATGTCATGTGCATAACCCTAAACCTAACCACAGGATTAAATAGCACCCATATGCCCTGATGTCATTAGGAAATTTGCAAAAACGATTGAGTTGCATGTTTAAACCTCATCCTCATATTTTGCCGAAAGGGTATACTTCTGCTATTTAATGCCATCCACAGAAGAAAGCCACCCTGAGATGAAAGCAGAATTATATCCCACCTGAGCTACAAATGATCTCTCCCTTTGGGCTATGAGCTTACTTTGTGGTCTCCCTTTTCCCTGCTCCCTGCTCTCCTCATCCATCCATCCCTCTGTTTAAGCTCCATTCAGAGAGAGAAACAAACCACATGTTTCAGGGAGGAATCTGAAACGGGCAGCATCCCAGACCAAAGTACCTCCAGCTCTCCTGCCCCCTGGCATCACTTAGCTCTACCCTGTCATTAAGGACAAGGATGGATAATTTGTGTTGGAACACAGCCCTTTATTAGAGCAGGATGGCTGCAGAGAGGGGGGGGCAGAGGAATGATGTCATCTCGGGTCGGGGCTGGAAGTGGGTCGGGACCTGCGGTGCCGGGATCGGTGTTGTCTTTGGGCTTCGCTGTAGGAAAAGACAGCGTGTGTGTCTGTGGATGGAGATGGAACCATGAACCAGACTGTGTGTAATTTGGTATGTGTGTGTATATGATCTGTATCTGGATGAGTAAACACAGCATGTGAGTTTTTCATTTCGTATTGCGGCTATGCAAGCGGGTGCATGAAACTTATAGTATGTGTGTGCAAATGCATGCGGTCGGAAAAGTAAAGGCTGTTTTGTGTTGCATTCGCTCTTTGTTTCAGTGTTTCTTTAGTGGGTGGATGGTTGAATGAATCATTCGGACAGAGGCCGAGGTATCAGAAAGAATGGTTTGGCTAAGGGGTAAAAGGGGGGAGACAAGAGAGAAGGAAAACCAACTTGTACTTGTGGCTTCTGGATTCCTTACGCACACTACTGCAGGGCTGCCAACTTTTACAAAAAAACCTTGGAGAGAGATTTGGTGGAGCCAACCAAAATTTTGCCGCATACACAGTAGGAAGACAAAAGACACAGCATGTCTCATTTTGTGCAGGTTTAATCATACATATATATGTATATACGTATATAGTTTATACCAGAGGTGGGTAGTCACGAGTTACATTTACTCCGTTACATTTACTTGAGTAAGTTTTTGAAAAGATTATACTTCTAGGAGTAGTTTTAAATCTCTATACTTTTGACTTTTACTTGAGTAGATGTGTGCAGCAGAAACTGTGCTCTTACTCCGCTACATTAGGCTACAATGAGCTCGTTACTTTTCTTCTTACCTCTTTGGTATTCTACGCCTCATTATTTTTATCCCCCCGCGTACGCCTCATTTTAATGTTTTATTCTGACAGAGAGAGAGACTTCCGCCAAAGGCTCTACCACCTGACTGTGTTTCACCAATCAGACGTAGCCGTGCAGTCTGGTCACGTGACCATACTCAATCTCAGCGGCGGGACAGGTTAGCTTTAGCATTAGCAGTCGTAGCAAACAAACAAAGAAACAGATGAAAAATGTCAGAACCAACGGTGGGAAATGAAGACACAGACGAGGCCTCATACTGAAAGCATGTTTACCTTACAAAGAGTGAGAAACAGCAGCTACATTATGTGTCTTCTGTGTCAACCAAAACAAACGCACATTTCAGCAGAAACTCAACATCTAACTTGAGGAAACATGTAGCGGTAAGTTTCTAAAATTTTTTTTTTTTTTCCTCATGTATAGGTGAATGTTTGTTTTTTAGGTTACATATGGGTTACATGTGTTTTAAACATTTCATTAGTCTCTTTTATTTTTTATTGAAGTACTTGAATTTACCTAGATTATTTTAATATAAGCTATTTTGTAATTAATTAATTAATTTAAATTTATTTCATCAATTGGATGAACTCTAATTTGCCTAAAGATGATTATTTTATATTTTTATCTGTCTGATTGAATGCTTGTGTTAACAAATAAATCAGACGTTACTCAACATTTACTTAGTACTTGATTAGTTTTTTCACCAAGCACTTTTTTTTCTCCTACTCAAGTAATTATTTGGATGACTACTTTTTACTTTTACTTGAATTTTTGGCTACTCTAGCCACCTCTGTTATACACTCAAAAGTAATAAAAAAGGTAAATAAATAAGGTCTTCAAAGTGTAACCGAAACAAAGTACCAACAAAAATGGTCAACGAGCCCAAATCTCGGACAAGTAAAAAGTCAAACAGAAAATAAGAAAGTTCAACATAAACAATTAAAAAAAACAAAGGAACAGTATATGAATACATGTATATAATAAATTTCATGTGGGCATGAAACACAAGGCTTGGACGGCAGAGACAACAGGGGATAGAACGCAGAAGATCCGACAAAGACAAAGGGAAACACTGAGGTTAAATACACGAAGGGAACAAGACATAGGTGGTGGAATCATCAGGTAATTACAAGAGGGAGAACACAGGAAGACAGGAACTTCAAAATAAAACAGGAAACAACTCAACTACACAAAGGAAGAGGCACCAAGACGAGACACAGGGAATTTAACAAGATCTGTGTGCCTTGTTGTCCTGGCTTGAGGCCTTTTTTGAGGCCTTGATGATTGCTGAGTGCTCCCACTTGAAGCAAGGCTCGAGGCCCAGCCATTATAATGGTCCTTTTTGATGACAGGGTTCCATCCAGAGCCAAGCTTTTCCTGGTCTTGGTCTTGTTTAGTCCTACCAATGAAAAGACCACATTGGAGAGTGGGGCAGCACTCGGACCAACTTTGCAATTGTTGCAAACCTCCAGTTGGTAGCTCGTATAAATGTTTTATTTTGTCATATTTGCTAAAACAGTCCCTATGCACAGTCAGCAATACATGAGATATGTAATATGTGAAAAAAGCCCTACTTTAAAAATGTATGTACAAATTTAAAGCGGCATATAAACGAATGATTGTGTCTTAATAGACAAAATGAACTACTCATCATCCTTCAGTTTTACATCTGTTAAATAACTTTGAACATTGTAGGATTCACTGTGTCAGAAGCTTCATGTAAACCTAGAAAAAGGGCTACAAAGTGTTGGTTGTTGTCCAAGGATTCTATTCATTCATTCTTAGGCCAGAAATACACTTGCTTTTGATTATGGATACACGTGTTTATCCCAGCTGCCTCTTTGTTTGGAGCATCCCTTGTGCACATCCTCAACAATTAGCGCTACGCGCTTGCAAAGCTCACTTTGCGTAAAAAGGGTAAATTTAAGTTTAAATTTCAGTTATTAACCCGGTAGCTGCACTACCCAAAATTTAATTTAACCCGTTAGCGGAACTAGCGCAAATTGAACAGTTTTGGTCTCTTGAATAAAACAGTGGCAACAAGTCATTTTTCCGTTCCGCCACTAACGGCCAATGCGTGAGAGTTGGCAGCACAGTGATGTCTGTCTCCCTCTGGCTACCTACGGTATGCAATGTGGAACATATCACACACCTCAGACAGCACAGACTGGAACTAATTATAGACAGCATTTCTGTGCAAAGGGATAGATTTCTAAACTTTATTTATTCCATCTTATGGAATTATTCCACCTTTTTTTTTGTCGTACTCACACTTGTTGCCACTGTTTTATTCAAGAGACCAAAACTGTTCAATTGTAGCCTACTTACTAAGACAAGATAAGACATAAACAAATCATGACATACTGCAGGATTTCTCATTCAAGTCATTTTGAATTAATTTATCCCAAATTATTCTAAATGCCTGAAAGATTTACCTCCAACACCTTTTTGGTGGGGTACTGTAGCTGGCAAGCTAAATGCTAACACGTTAGCCGGTTAGCTAGTTAGCTAGCGCCTGCCAGTTACAAGAGCTGAATGCAACGCTACCACTCAGCATTGCTGACATTTTCTTACTATACTATTTCCTTTATATTTGTAAAGTCTCTCTGGAGCCGAGAGGCCCAGTTTCACCAGAAAACATACTTCAAATGTCCAAAAGTACCACAATCCACGGCAGTAAATTGTAAGACGGCAAAATATTTCTTAGGAATTGTCACCCAACAATATAAACAATGGTCATGTCATGTGCATAACCCTAAACCTAACTACGGGATTAAATGTGTAATCTGTAATCCTGCCAATTTTTGTAACTCTGTTACCTCTAGACCGTGTATGTGAATTCTAGCCTTAACCATACAGAGCAAGTGACAAAGTAGTAGAAAAGTGAGCAAAACACAAATGGCGAGTCTTGAACTAGCAATCTGATGACATCCCATAGATTAGCACCCTCTGCCACACCTTCCCTCCTCCTTTTTATCGTGTAAGGTGAACATTAACCCCTGAGAGATAGAACGTGGACATCATCCCTTCACATCACATAGAAATGAAGAATGTTGACTCATCAAAATAGTAAGAAAATAGTAGTAATTGTTTTAGAGACATCGGATATCTGATTTTCGCAGCATGACCGTCGTGGCCAAATTTAAAACACAATATAATTGCGATATCAACAGAAAACTTGTTGGTACCAAACATGTTTGTGTGAAACTAATTAATCTTGGATTTATGAGGTCTTTTGTCTCCATTTTCTGCCATATAAATTACACTCAAAAGAGGAAATAAAGGACTTAAAATATACACATATATACAGAAAGTTAACCTGCATTCAGTAATGTTTTAATTTTATCAGCTAAGACCAAATCACAATATGATCATATGTGTATTATTAACACAATCAGGATATTTCATTCTCGGTACATGACGACAACTTTAGCACCCTAACATAGCAATTTCAGGTTCTGTTATAAGATAACGTTGGCCTTGAATACAAGATACATTTTAGATATTTTTCTGCACAGCTATGAAATAGCGAAAGCTTTACCTTTAGGTTTTCCTACTGTATCCCTTCAAATTGGTACCCTTCCGCATGGGCGTCAATTGGGTATGGCAAGGTATGGCAGCTGCCACACCTTGGCTCCAGGGGAAAATGAAAATGTTCGTTTTTCTTTTTTCTTTTTTTTTAAATGAATCTATGGAATTACTCTGTGCTAATTTGTATTGATGATTCTATTATTTAATACATATAAATGAACTACAATTGAAATTCTGAACAACACAATCAATTTATCTAAAAATCATCTTCCCCAACACTTGTATCCCCTTTTGAAATGTGGTATCTACCAGCCCCCAAAACTTTAGATTTATTTATCACCAAAAAAAAGGGGTCCAATGTTGTCCCAGGGGCGGAGGAAGGAGGACCAGGTAGTGAAGGCGGGATTCAGGCTGTTAACGAGTCTGTCCAATTCAGCACCTCCGCCGCTAATGCCAATGCTAATGCTAATGCTAACAGGGAGACGGAGACCATTGTTATGTTAGCGGCTATGTGAGTGAGACTGCATTTGCACACAGATAAGCTACATAGCAGACTTTTGTGGTGATTATTTTCTGGGCATGTATATTTATTGATTGATACTGTAGTCATGTGACTATAGTGACCTTGCCATACCTTAGGTTTGGCTGAATTGACGCCGCTGCCTTTCCGACTTCTTGACTCTTGACTCGCTGATTAAAAAAGCTCACCTGTGGATGGTTTAGCCGTACTTTTTTTAGCTTTTTAGCACGCTACATTCAGGTCATTATTGCCAAATGTTTTCCTCAGGATGTTACGGTAAAACAAGGCGCTGATTCTCTAATTAATGATGCCAAGAACACAACGAACATCCTCTTTGTCACGCTCTTGTCCTGACCCACTTTGAAGAGCATTAAAGCTGTAACGAAAGCAATAACGAAAGTAAACTCAGGCTGTGAGAGTTTGGTTTTTCTTGACATTAACCCAAGACAACATCCCAGAGGGTGCAACATAAATCTCCATTTACCAGTTGCATCTTTAAGTCACAGTCATCTCTTAGAGTGAGCTGTCAGATCAACCACAAAAAAGCTGCAGACAATTTTGCACATTGGTGAAGTTGACGGATCTTTTAGAGGCCTCAAGAGGAAACACATCCTTACTCTAAAGTACAAGCACAGTCAACTTCCCTGGCCATTCAGAATCAGCCGCACCATGTAGGGACTTTTTAATCAATGACTTTTGTTCATGCATTTCCACCGAGGCAGTAGTAACATATGCACACTTCTCATATTAGCACATTCATTTAAGACGTAAACTGCGAAGGGAAGTGGACTCGCTGTGCTGTTCCAGTGTTATTTCACGTATTTATTGCAACTTTTTATTATCTCTGCCTCCAATAATATTTAGATGGAAGGGGACTGATAGGAGCGGAGTTTCAATAACACAGATTAAGTTCTCCGGGGGTGATTGTGCAGCATTTTTGAGGAGAGAGGCGTCTGCCTAAGTAAACTCAGCCCGACACTGTGGAACTGCACTCTGGAACGTGGTGGTGTAACCCGAGCGTGGGTTTGGGAATAGCCCAGGGGAACAAGGCTCAGTTTTCCAAAAGCCTCTATCTGCCGTGATATGTAGTACGATTTGAGGAGAGGCAAAGAGTGTGTGTGTGTGACTGGGGAAGTGGATGGGGGGTGAACAGAACGCCTAAGTCAGGAAAACAAGTCTCAGGAAACCTTATACCTCCCTCTGGCACCAACACAGACGTTCTTTCTTTGTCTCCGTGTGTCTCGCTCCGTCTTTCTGTCTCTCCGTCTGCTCGCCTGTCTCGCTGCATCGATCTCGCCTCTCTCTGACATTTTTTTTCTCATTTTTCTGCACGACAGGAAACAGGAATTAAAGCAACAGCAAAACAAGAGCTTGACACTCGGTGTAGTTAAGGAAAACAGCTCTGACCTTGTTCGGAGTCGGGAGACCTCGTGTCCAGGATATTTATCCGCGCTGGCTGACTTTTTAGTCTTCTTTGAAAAAAAAATAAATCAAAACATCATCCTGTTCCCCAATTAGGTATACGACGGTGGAAGCGGTTTGCTGTTATTGCTCCCCAGAAAATGTGCTGACTTTAACCAAACTTAGGATGCATGTGAGACTGTATAAACTCCTGGTTTACTTACTTCAACACGCAGTCTTCCTGCTAATTATCTACCTTTTTTTAATGTATCTTTTAAGCTAATATTGAGAAGTTATTATAAAGTTGTTTGATTCCATACAGCCATCATAAGTGTCTCATGCTTTTAGCTACTGAGTAAATATGAATTAAATGCTATTTTTACTGGAAAAGTAGCATCTTAAACGGATATTTTTAAGGTGAGTACACTTATTAAAACAAGCCAATTAAATCCTTTTCCCTAGTGTTTTACCTTAAGTACACTAGGAGCTACAAATAATTTTAAAAAGTCTACTATGCCTCTATCTAATCTACGAAAACATGAAGAGATTGCATTGTGTTGTGTCCTGAAGCCTATTTCTCACAATCACAGCTTTCTTATAAATAGCTTTATTTTTCGACTGGACCACGGTCTTTAGCTCCACGATTAGTAAACGTGTGTTTCTGTGATTCAAGTTTATTTAAAAAGCATATTTATAACAACTGCTGTTGACCCAAAAGCTGAATAAGAAAAAGTGAGATGTGCTCACTCTATGCTGTTTGGAGCCTGAGCCGATAAATATCTGTGAATCCAGAGTTATTTGACACGTGTCTTGGTTTATTATTTACATGTCATGTCATGTTTTGTTTTTTAGTTCATTTCTGTCAGTTATTAATCTTCATCTTGTGCATCATTTTCCTTACTTCCTGTTTTATTTTGCTGATCTTTCCCCCCGTGCATTCAGTTCAATTTACCTTTTGTTTCACACCAGATCCTCATTTGTTATCACTTCCCTCAGTGTATTTCTTCCAGGTTTTCATTTGTTCAGTGCCAGATCGTTGTATGTACGTATGTACAGTTTCTCAGTGAGTTTGTCCCTCTTTAGTTCTGTTTTAGTTTAATTTGGAGCTCTTCTTTCTGCCCTTGGTGGGCACCCTTAGTTTAGGTTATACAATGAAGCCTTTTGTTTTTCTACACCGCCTGCCTTCGCCTCCTTCACGACTTATGGCAACACGGGTCTAAAAGGCAGTTTAAGACATTCTCATTACACTCAAAAGCCAGATGTTAGCTGGTGTTTGTGGTATTTTTTTTTTCTTAGCAGTGTAAAAAGGGCTTCATATTCACTTTCCTTTCAGCAAAAGTTTGGTCTCTTTAACACATTTATTTTACATTCACCTGTTGTTTATGTTTGTTTTCATCACTTTCAAAACCACCAAAGAGTTACATCAACCAAATCAACAATGTAGACACGTGATGTTGAGATTTCAGGTACATCTACACATTTAAAACACGTCCTTCGCTACGTTTACGTTTAGCATCCTTGCATCAAATACTGCCAATTCTTTGAAAACTTCAGGATTGTGTTTGTTTGTTTTTTGCTGGAAGGAGAAAAAAGATGATCTAGATATAGAAATAGAAATAGAAAAATACTTTATTCAAAATTCAAATTAGTCAAGTAGCTCAAAAAATTATTAATATTTACAGTGATTGTATATTAACAACAACAATAATACAAATTCTAATAAAAAAATACTACTACTAACTATAATAATAATAATAATGATAAATGACTAAATAAATTTAAAAAAATTTTTTTTAAAAAACACCAAAAGTCATTGCACACATCTCCAGAAAGAGCTGAACGTTTTGTGCAAAAAATATTTTAATTTGTTTGTATTTTATCTGTCCCCCCACATCCAGAGGAAAGCAAAGACTTCAGTGCTGAACTTTCCTGCTCCACGTGAACAAACCAAAAGCCTGAGTGGGTAGTGACACAATTATGACGGCGCACAACACATTTTAGAGGTGCAACTTATTTTCTGAAAGGTAGACAGGCTGGCGAATGAGATGTGAAAAGTGCAAGTTCATTAAACTCTGAAAACGAACTGTGACTGATGTCGTGACGGGATTTTTTTGTCCGCTTAATTGATTTGTTTTTGCAGAAGTCAGAGAAGAAAACTGCCTGTTTTCAGTTGCCATATTTTGAAGAAGGTTCTACTCAAACTGCTTTTACTTCAAATGATAAAACTATAATAACTGATCTTGGCAAAAAAGTGCATTTCATGCTGCATTTCTTGTGTATGGGTTGATTTGGCCAGCACAGGTGGAAGTTATAATTTAGTTAAGTCTGGCAATATGTTCTACGTGTTATTTTTATTTAGATTAAGAGGAAACACACATTCAGCAAACAACCATCCTGAATAAGATCGCTTGGAGGCTCTGTGCTCTGATAAAAGCTCTGTAGCGGTCAAGTATCCAGGCAGCCATATGAGCAACTCATCATGTGAGTTCACCTAAATCTGTGGGGGAAACTGTGATTGAAATCATGAACTGGATCCTGATATGATCGCTTGACCAGACCGCCCACCTCTGCTTTTGTTCTCGCAGATGTTGTGCTGTTAAATTCGGAGTCTTATCATGTTGATGCTGCCAACACGAAAGATATTGTTCATGTTTCATAATGCTACCATAATCTAGTATTCGTGCTAGCTTCTGTTTCATCGGTTCCTCGCAGCACACCCAAATTCGTGTGAAAGTTAGTTTATCTGAGACTGTAGGTGGTGCTCTTCAGATTCAAATAAATCTTGTAGCACTCAGCCCAGCATATGGACATGTTACCACCACTAAAAACTTTATTTTCACTGAAGGGGAACTTTAAAAGGGAAGGGCAGGAACAAAAATAGCTGTTATATTGGTCTGTCTGTCCTGGCTTTCTGCAGAAATGTGATATTTTTTGGATTTAAAGAGCTCAATCTGAGCTAACATAGCAGCGATTCAACAAATTCTACACAAAAGAGAACATCGTTGTGAATATGATTCTGCATTTATGCTAAAAGCTCCTCCTGAGTTTCACACTGGAAGTTTAAAAAGGAGAAAGTGTCACGTGTGGCCTGAAGTGGAAACAGCTGCTGAAAATGGCGCTGAGAGCAAGAAGAGTGAGCGGATACGGTAAAGTTTGGGCTACAAGACACTAAACTATAAGGGCTAAAGCTTGGTTATTTCATTGGTCGAGTTGCTTTCTGCGAGGTTACTTTCCAACACAGTTATTTAATCCAGTGGTAATCTAAACATTTTCATAATGGTAACTTTTAGCTCCTTTTATTGGCTTTTGTAAAGTCTCTGTCGGGATGATAATAAAACTTTTTGTCTTCTTTTTGACGCCTTCTTCCAGAACTTCTTTACTTGAGTCTTTTAAAGTTAAAACTTAAGTTTGCAATGAACGAAACATGCCTGATAATTCGTGTGCGCTGTTAAAAGATTAAGAAATGCTGCAGATGCAGCTCATGGGCTTCTGATCACTTTTCCTTTGACTCGCTCCGGTGTCGTGTTTCACGAAACATGAGGCAGTTCAACTCCTGACAACAGACCTGCTTTCGTGCATTTTGAAGCATTCGAAACATCCACCAGCCTGTGGGTATTTCTTTTATTAAATATTATCCGGCCTTTTACCCTCTGTTGCATTTGAGTTGTTTAATCTGTAATTTCAGGTTCAAACATACTCTGGAAGTCACCAAACCACCGGTGTAAATCACTTGGGCCGCCTCTGTTTCCCTCCTTTGCTGATCACTCTATCGTCCTCTCTGCCACTGAGTGCAAACACTTCTTTATCTTATCCCTTTTCCATTCTCCCTGAAGCCCTTGTCTGTCACCCGCTTTCCTCTTTCCACAAGTTTTCCATTTCTTTCCTCTTGTCTTTTCTCGCCATTTTACCCCCCTACCTCTTTGTATTTCCCTTCTTTTCCACATCTCTGGACCCCTCACTTCACCTCCCACAGCAGCTCATAACGCACACTTCTTCCCTTCTTTCCATTTGTCTGCTGCCATCTTTTTTCCCCTTCTCGGATGTCTTTTCCTCCATCAATCCCTATCAGCCCTTGTTTCCGTGC